>NW_027103566.1:600000-1180415 GCF_902728285.1 Clytia hemisphaerica | reverse complement strand
TTTAGAAAAATTTTCCGCAAAATTTAAAATAGTTCAATTCTTTGCAGACAGTGTAAAGAAATTTTGAAACAAAAAAGTTGATTACCCATTAAAACTAAGCACTTTTTGTAAAAGAGGGTGATGCAACATATTATTAACATCTTTTTAAAGTTCATAACGTCATTTTTGCAATTAAGTTCTTAATTACTCTTAAGGGATTCGATTAAAAAGCAATTTATAAAGGCAATTCTTTGTTAAAAGTGTTAAAGAACCTAAAATATAACTTTTATGTTCAAATACCAAAATAAATTTTTGGACTATGGTCAGAGCCCTTAAGGGGTCAGACCATCACTAAAGTAACTCGCAAATTTTTGACTTTTATCTCCAGCAAAGGAGTGCAAAGAGATGGAAACATCTTTTTGAAAACGATGGAAATACGGCTCGTCATGTACTAGGTCCTTTGTTTTCTTAATAATGCGTAAACTTTATGGGCTTTATTTTGGGAACACCTCGCTCAGACCAAAATATACCTATATTAACTTGCTCAGAATTTCCTAGAAATATAAAACGCCAGAATGAAAATTTAATCTGCTTTTCCCGAAATTTGACCAAATTTTATCAGGCAACAAAATGGTGCAATACATATTTGTTACTTCACAATGAAACTTTATAGAGTAATCTGAAAAAAACGAAAAACGCAAATCCACTTTTATGGCCATAGCATATAGAAACTAGCCAAGTTTTAGCCGTCTTTCCTTGGACTTTTTTTAGGACCTAATTATAAAGCTTAAAAACGAAAGCGCTTCCAATAGAAACCATCAAAACGCTTTGGGTAAACAGAGAAGCTGGTTTTCTATTCCATCTCATTTCTCTGTTTCCAGTCACCTTTCATCTATTAATCAACTTTTAATAAAGCGTGAGGAGAATGGGTTCAAGCCAGGATGAGATTACGTCAAAATTTCTGAGGTCGTTCAATTGTCATTCTCAAATTCCTTGATAATTCATTACTATTCCCCTCAGAAACCGACTGTGTAGTTAATAGAGGGCTGATAGTTGTGTATTATTCATTTAGTTCGGGACCATGCACAGTTTACAAGACTTTCCGCCTCTGAATTAAACTTGTTTCAGAATAGACGATGCTATCGTCCGTTAGAGGGTCAGTAAACGCGGCGAAATTTATACGCGCAGGGCGGTTTACGAGAAAATAGTGGCGGTAGAGTTTATAACACTGTAAATACCCCTGCCATTGCTTACTCTGCCCCTGGCTAAGCACTCTTTTAAAATTTATCCCACCTCCGAAACTTTTCATTTTTTAGTGATCTTGTGTGGACGATAGGAGCGTCTAGTTTCAGAATGAAGGAAAATGAACAAGGAGAAAGAGTTACATAACACATTATCATATATACCAGAAAATGAAAGTTAAAGGTATGAAGATGCTCTCATATTTTTTCCTTCTTTCGAACTTTTCCAAAAACTGAATGGAAAGAGGAAGAAAAGTTGGTGACCCAAAACACGAGGAAGTCTTCTTGAAAAAAAAAACACAACTGCGTTGCACAGCTAGCATAGACCTATCGCAAAAAGAGGAATAGCAGTTTTTGAATGAAAAAAGAAGAAAGTTTAAATTCTCGCTTATGAAAAGGGAATATTTTTTAAATTCTCAATGAAAATTTTTGGGACCAAAACTTCATGGAGTGACCTCTTTTCAAATTTTTTTTCAGAGATATTTTCTTGATATACAATTTTTTTGTAAAGAGAATCGCTAAATGAAGTTGAAGCTCACATAGAAGAAACATTTTTCTTTTCATTTCTATTTTATGAATTTATAAATCGGTGATTGATTGAAAAAAAGAGGCTAAATCAAAAATTTATTAAAAAGGGGTGAATCGTATTCGTCTTATTCATTTTACACGAGAATATTTTTTCTATCAATTCATATCTTTATTTTGATGAAAAAATATTTTATCCTGGATAAGAATTTAGTACTGTGGTAGATTAAGAATTGGAAAGTTATGTTGCAAATTTATACGGGAAAAACTAAAAGTAAAAAATAATTTTTCACAAAAATTCAGGAAAATGGTAAGTAACATACACGCTTTTTTAATAAGAAAAAGAATACGCACTTTATAAGAATGTCCATGATGAAAATGGCCAAAAAATTAAGAATATCGTAAGAATATAGCCATCATGGAATTAGGCAACTGAAGCTAAGAATGTCTTATATCGACTGTATATTGCCATTTACTCCAAGGAAATATTAAGAAGTTCTAAAAGGTCCCAAATTCTTCCTTGAGGTATATATTGCATGCTAGATTAGGTTTTTATCCTAACCTAAGAATGATGTAAGAATATTTCAGGATGATTTCGACCAAAAAGTTAAGAATATCCATGATAAATTGAATAATTCTTATAAAAAAAGCGTGTAAAATCCCAGTCTAAAGTAACCGAAATCTTACTTGTTTGTGAGCATATTCTACTGATTGTATGTTTGCCCACCAAAACACTGAAAACTTTCTTTTAGATAGGGGAAGTGTAACAAATCGGGAGTTGAACCTCGTATTTTGGAACTAATTTTCGGCCTTTAATAACTTTCATTCTCATTTCAGAAAATCTATGCACTTGGTTCAATCGTTTACATCTTGACATTTCTCTCATTACCTTATCCAATCAAAACATGGTTGCCATGGGAAAGTTTATGGTATGACAGTGATTTCATGCATGATTCACATGACAACAGTGGGATGAACAAAATTCTGGCAACTTATCAAGGCTTTGATTCTTATCGTGTAAAGTATGTTTGGTTTTAAACTTTGTAATACGTTCATAAATTCCCAAGTTAATTAATAGACTTTTTCATAAATCACTTTTTACCACACTAACATTCTATTCACTTTCCTGGGATTCTTCCGTTGTATTTCCGAGGGTATAACTGGTATGAGATTGGAAAGGATTTTTTCACGCTTCGCGTTTACGGGAAATCTTGTGTTTTCTTGCAAAACTGCCTAACTTTCCGTAGTGGATATTATCACCTTCAAAATGAGGCAGTCGTTGCACTCAAAATAATTTATTATGAAAAGACCCATTGAATGATTTTGATGAAAAAATGATTTTTCAACGACTTTTTTGAAGGACAATTTGCATTAAATTGTGCAAGTTCAAATTGAATAGAAAACCCTATGAAATAGGCCAAATTTGCAGGGCTATAGTGTTATATATATTTAGGAAGTAGATCCAATAATTTTCTACAATAGCATACAAAAGCTCTTTTACAAGACCGCGTCACAAATTATGAAGTCGTTTTTAGAAATTTTCTCTCAACCAGTTAGGTTAGGTTAACGCCCAAGGCCAATTGAACCCAACTAGGGACTTTGAACGTTGTACATCAAAGCCTGATAATGATTCTTCTTTGATGAGAACTTTCCCAAGCCCCTTTTTAGAGCTTAAGCACCAATCCGTTATAGGAACATCAGTTAGTAAAATGCAATTCCATGATGGTGACATTCTTACCCCGGGGGGGGGGGGGGTATTAGGGTTGCGAACTGACGGGGGTGTCGCCCGACTTTCTAACTTTAAACCTACCGGGACTAAAAAGGAGAAAACAAAAGAAAATTTTGGGAATTTTACGACCCTTAGCGGGACAAAATTGACCACTTTTGACCAAATTTCGATCTTTAAGGGGGTAAAAAGTTGAAATTTTTCTATTTTTCCGACCCTTAGTGGCACTGAAATTTGATTTTCTGATTTCTCCGACCTTAGCGGGACTTTGGAAGTCCAAAAAAGGTACCCTTAAGGGTGGCACATACCGTACCCTCCATTTGCCTAAGTACCCCCCTGGGCATTCTTAGCATGTTAGTTCTATTTATACTGAGACGATTAATTGTCTGAGACGAGCAATTTAGAAAATGAGAATTATAGAGGAGTGTACTTTCCATTTATGTTTCAATAAATAGTATCGCCTCCACAGATCACATTTTACAAACTACTCGTCTCAGACGATTTTTCCGTCTCAGTATAAATGGAACCAATCTTTATTTTTTAGTCAATTTCTTCATAAAAATACTCAGAGAGTATGGCTGCGTTTAGACCAACTGGCATTTGTAATTTGGCATTTGCTCATGAGGGATTCGTTTTTAATAGCTTTTCCATTGTATTTTCTGTCATGGCATTTAAGGAATCGTCTTTTTAGAGTCATTACTGAAAAGGTGATTCCCTCAAGTTCAACTTTGACAGATCAAACAATGAAAAGCATGGAATTTCTCAAAAACTGCAGTCATTAAGCTTGAAACTTTTTGCCGTAGGGCTAGGCTATGGCAAATTTTGCAAATTTTACAATCTATAGAAAGAACTGAATAAAAAACGTGCAAATACTTTAAAAAATCAAAAATGTCATTTTTTCTCTTTGTTTTGGTTCCTTTGTTTGATTTGAAATGCCAGAAAAGGGGATTCCTTTGCTCAAAATGGCATTTCAAATGCCAACGTAATGCCAACACGCTGGCATCATTAGGCATTTGACAAACCGAACAATTGCGCGGAACAATAGAATTCAAAAGAATACTGCAAGCAATTACAAATGCCAGACTGGTCTAAACGCAGCCTATATTATTATAAAAAAGACGTGCATTAATCTTTCTTTTGTTTTTAAAGGTACCAAGAGACTAAGAAAATGGGAAACGATTTCATTGATGAGCATTTTCATTTATGTTTCAACAAAGATGGTACCAAGACATATTATAAGAAGTTAGATCCAAGACATTTTGAGAATCGACGACATTGGGTTATATCTGCTAAATCTGGATTTGTTGCTTCTATGGAGTTGTGTTAATCTTGTTTCTAAAGTCCTTTAACGTGTTTCACTGTCTTTTACTGTATTCACAGCCCTTTTTAAAAATCAAAAATTGAAGTTTTACTTTTAGGAGCTCCTTTTAAGAGCTCCTGCGTACTGAATTTTCTTCGAATGCATTTAATTGTATACCAATCGACACAGAATTTCAAATAGGTTTCTAATGCAATCGAAAATGTTGCAAAAGTTTCTGCGTCAAAAGTGATGTTGAAGTACATCCTGTATTTTGGACTTCTTACTGAAAGTATATACTCGTAGTCACTACCCTGAGTATCAGAGGTTAAGTTTTCAAAGAATATATTAACCTCTGAAGACAAATAATAGAAATTTTATCGCGCATGTGTCAATCTAATCACTGTAGAAAAAATCAAAGATGAAGAGCAAATATTACCATATTAATGTCTAGCAGACTGTATCAGTATGCAGTTTACTATTTACGAATTCCCCAGAAACCTCCAAGTGTAGTTGAAATGAGTTTATTTCGAAAGAAATCTTTTACATGATCCCAAAATGTATAACAGTAATTACTAAACTTTTAATTATGGAAATGTCACTTTAATTGAATCGAAATAATAGACAGACTTTATGTTATGATTCTCTATCACTGACTCTTTTTACAAAGCATTGATGACTTTTTGTAAGTTGTGTTTTCAACGACGGGAATAAAAATATCGACTATGACGCTCATCCAAGATCTTGGATGGTCGTCATGGTTACTTTTGTCTTCGCTGATTGCGCGATGAATAGAATCTCGATTCGTCGGCACAGCGTAAATACATGATTTTGAGCTGTGCTTTTCACGGTACGTAGTCACCTAAGAATATCCTGATAACAGACTTTGAGTTTTCTTAACACGACACGATGAAGATGGCTGAGAAGTATATTTTCTCCCATGTCTTCATCCTTTAGCGAAAATAGTTACTTATGAAGTACTTTAATGGGATAAATTTTTGCGGGGATAATTTTCGCGGATTTCGCGGATTTGGGTGTCATTCGCGAAAATAAGTCCCATTGGAAATTTGAAAAAGGCCCATCCGCGAAAATTTGTTTCCGCGAAAAATTTGAATTTTTTTTGCAATCCGCGAAATTTCTATTTTTATCGCTTTTTATTTTTTTTCTACATGAGGGCACGCAACCCTCGAAAAAGGTCAAATCCTCGATATGCTTGTTAGCAAAAAATCGTTTTCCTCAAAATTTTCTTCACAAATTTAGAAACTTGGAAGAGGTATTGGAAAAATTTTTATCTAAAGTGATCGCTTATTGTTAAAAGCTTTTCAATGCAAGAGGGTAATCCAACTGGCTTGAAATTAAACATTTATTAAAAGGATATGTAAGAAAAGGAGGGAAAACGGAAAACAAAAGAATTTATTTTCAATTTAATTTTCTTATCCCGAATTTCTCTTCCGCTTTTTTCCCAAATAGGCTAACTTTTGATAGTTGTAATACATAGCTCCTCACCCTATTCCAAAACACCCTCTTATTACTTGAAAAAAAATTCTTAATTTTCCTGGAAAAATTTTATTTCAATGTTTTGACCCTTTTCAAAAATTTCAATTTGTACCCCAATCCGCGAAATTAAATCCCCGCGAAAAATCAGGAAATCCTTCATCCGCGAAAATTAATCCCCACGAAATCTTAAAATTTCGCGGATGAGCTCAACCGCGAAATTTAATCCCCGCAAAAATTTATCCCATTAAAGTATATCTATAGAAGTTTACGATTCAGACTAACGTCTTTAGAGCTTTAGCGTACTGGGCCAGAAAATATGGAGGAGTCTAGGAGTTAGGAGTCTGTTATCAGGTTACCAAAGAACTTATTAAATTCTGTTCGCGGTAGATGTTTGTTTCCTCCTTTTTACCGTGCGGAAATCACTCTCAATGAAATTTGTCTTCCAGCTAATAGGCCAATATTTTAGCTGGAATTACAGAAATATTCAAACTATAGAAGTATGATATAGACTGTACAGTTGGAGGATTATTTTTGCTTTATAAAGCCTCCAACTTTGTAAATAGCATGCTTTTGATACATCATATAAATTAGATAATAATTTATTACTTGTAAATTTGTAGAGTTGTGAAATTTCAAAACTTTAGGCTAGAAAAAATTTTAAAATCTTATCCAAAATTTTTTAAATCTTTTGTTATATAAAAACTTTCTTATAAATTACATCACAAGCAAAGTTTACCTCGTTTTCAAAATATTGCTATATGGTAATTGATAAGAAGTTTACTCTATTCATAGAAGGAATCTTGAAGACTCGAGGTAATAAATTACCTTGGTAATGGTTTCAAAACGAGGCAGTTGTTGTCCGTGATGTATTTTATGAAAATGTGACGTGACTCTACTTTTTTAACTTTTCAGAAATACTTGAGGTCTGACACCACCCTTGGTATCCTCAGAACTAAGGAGCTACCCTTCAAACTGTACTCAAACTCGTATCCCATAATCCCTTATTTTGTTTTGCCTTTTTTCATGATTTTGATATCGCTGATATGACGATTGTTAGATAGACCATCGGCCGAGGTAGTGAATACATGTTTTTGTTTTATAAGCATTGCACTTGTAAGCATATCTAGGTTCAGATATATATGGGGAAAAATTAGAATATGCTAATGTATTAAGTATTAGAATATAAGCATCCCTCAAGCATTTTTTCAGCCTTATTAAGCTTTCGACCTAAGCATCTCTGACCCTGTTCTCAGATTTTTATATGCTTATAAAAAAAACATGTCAAAAAACATGTGTCACTTCATAGGGCACCGCTTAGATCAGGGCAAATTTTTGATATTATGCCCCTAATAGGGTGTAGAATTGACAAAAAAAATTACTCGTCGAATCTCCTGCAGTTTTCGAGTGAATCGATTTTTAGTTAATCGATATAAATTATCAACTTATTATCCCTTTACTAACGGTTTTTTTGAAGTCTGAAAATCAAATATCTGAGGCTACCAACGGGATTCAGCGTAAAAAAGTAGATAAAGAAAATGGGATTATTTGTTAAGTTTCGACCACCTGGTGCTGAGAAATGGCATTTTTAAGGCGAAAAATTGACGTTTTTGTATGTTAAGTTATACAATAAATAATGTTGACAAAAGTTCCGGGAGAAACTATGCTGATTTAACTTCACAAATAAATTTATGTATATAACCACAAGGTACATCGTTCCAGCAATCACGGACCAGCTCGACGCAATGTTCCCTCTTGAAATTGTTGTTTGGCTCATTTTTGCACCATTTGACGAAATTATTTTCTTCTCCGTTGACCCATTTGAATTCACCTTCTTTCTGTATGTCATTAAGTCCAATGAGAGCTTTCAAGAATTTAGGATGACCTAAAGATCTGTTGTTAAAAAAATGAGATGAAAACCATTAGCCTGTTAAATTTTCGTTCGTCGTCGTAATTTTACCGATTACTTAACTTCACTTTTATGAACATGCGAGGGAACATATCTTCTATTTCAAATGGTGAAATATACGTCAAGTTAAAGTTCTTAAGTTAAATTCCTCGAACGAGCAAGACACTAAAAGACTAATTATAATGAATTTAATGTGCTTTATCAGAGTATAAAATTGCTCAAATTGATAGGGCTCACTAAGCTATATTCTCAATGTCTACTTTTGAGCATCATGTTCATTCTTTGCAGTTATCACGGAAGCTAAAAACTGTATTACAAATTTTCAATAATACTTACTTCATAGCATTGGCTAAGTAGATATTCTATTCGACATGGTTAATGGTTGCCAAATCACCTCCAAGGTGCTGGCAATGTTTTCTGGCTTCAGTGAAATTCGAATTTTGTTCACCGATGTAATAGTAGCTCGATTCAATTCTTGTAAAGCCTACATGAAAAGAATTCATTACACGTTTTTTTATTATAAAAACAACATTCAAAGTTTGTAAAAATTTCGAGTGTACTTAACTTTTTTTGTGTTTTAAGCCTAAAAATGTTCTTTTAAAAAGCTAGTGAGCATTTTTGTCAAATTTCCTAAGAAATTGACTTTCAAACATTTCATTCAATTGAGCTTGCAATGGTCTTAATTCCGATAAAAATTTGAGCTTGGCCGCTGAGACAGGGATGTGTAAAGTTAGATAAAACAAATTGAAAAGATCCCAGCTGGCACACAACGTTGTTTCAACGTTCATCTAACGTTATATGAACGTTGTGAACGTTAAATAAACGTTGAAACGACGTTGTGTGCCAGCAGGGATTGATCTTACCAATGGCGCTGGTGAGAATGAAGAGATTTGTAAAGATGATCAAAGTGAAGCCAGTAGATGACATAATGGACCTTTCTAGGAACCTAAAAAAAAAGAAACCATAACCAAATTGAAACAAACAGTCTACTTGAAACCACAATCATGGACAAAAATGTTTAAGAAAAACACAGGAATTTGCAGTAAAAATGTAGAAAAAAGTTCCCTTCCCCCAGCTGCAATGTTCAGTCCGCAAGGCCTTTGACAGCTAAAATTGTGCACTCGTTTTTTGGGTAACAAGTGTGATCTTGATCAAAAGAAAACGAGACTATATTTGTGTCTTCAAGTGGTATACAATTAAATTAAAGAAATCAATAATTGAAATTTTGATGATGAGCTTCAAATGTTTGTGACAGCTGTTATGCATGAAAGTTTGTGGATGACAAATATTAATTTTTGGTCAATTTCAAAATATATCAAAGTTATATAAGGTGCAAAGTAAAAAAGTAAAATTAAAGTTAATTACCTTTTCCGACGATTTAGGAAGTATTAGTGACGAAACCTCACCATAGGGAACAAGAAAAACTTCGGGTATTGTAGATTCTAAATGTTGTTAAAGATTCCTTGAGAACGGACCGAGACCGCGAAATATGTTTGAGAAAATTATCTGAAAATTCTCTTTTAGATACCTTCTGTCTGTCTGTCTGTCTGTCTGTCTGTCTGTCTGTCTGTCTGTCTGTCTGTCTGTCTGTCTGTCTGTCTGTCTGTCTGTCTGTCTGTCTGTCTGTCTTCTCAAAGTAAAACTTTCAACAATCGGGTGGCTTTTTAATTTCGTATAGCGAAAGTATTACGATAGCCTTTCGCGGAGTAATAAAAAAATTAGAAAACGAAAGTGCTTTAGAAGCTTCTCGAACATTCTCGAATATCTTAAAGATTGACTCACTCGCTAAGATAAAATCTAACTTTTTGTCGCTCCGCAAGTCCCGGTAGACGTAACCAAGCATTGCTCGTTTTTAAATATGGCGGTTTTCAGCATGCTGTCAGCTGCTGCTTGTTTGTATTTTTTGTGCTTTTTAGAGTATTTAAGAGGCTTTTATTTCTTTTAGCTATGGCATAGTATTTTATGTTTGTGTAGTTAGTAAATGCACTAATAAAGTGATAGGAATCTTACAATCAAAGAGTTGCTTTTGAACATCACCATATATCACTACAACAAAACAGACAGCAGGTATGATTTTTTCAGGTAAGTATTTTTACAGGTAGGTTTTGGTTGTGTATAATAGATTATCAGTTATTAAGTATTTCAAAGAGGAATTTATGGCAGGGGTTATTTGGGGAGGACATTAAAGTAAGCCAGACCCGGCAGCGAATCAATCGAACTTGTCGATCAGCTGATCGATTATGCAACGGTTGGCTCTAAGCTCTAAGATGATTGACAGATTGATTGTTAAACAGCTGCAAGTTCAATCAATCATTTCAATCAATCTATGATGAATGCTCAAGATTTTGGAATAGACACGATTGCCCTAACATAAAAGTTGATCTAAGCTAAGACCGACTGACTGTCTTTTCAAAGTCGCGGTGACGGAAACAGGACCCCCCCGGCGCTCCGGAAACTTCCGGAGTTTTCCAGGGCAGCTAAAAAATACTATTTTTCTCTCCGGAAAGTTCTGGAGCTCTTCCGGGGCTTCCGGAGCAAGTGATTTTTATCAGTTTCTAAAAAAAAACCGTTTAAACATTTATTTTATTTTTTATTCATAGAATTATATTTCACAGGTCTATCGACCTCTACGAAATAATTTTAGATTTATAAGATATTGTCTAATTCTTCATCTGTCGTTCAGTCGTCAGAAGATATGGACAGAGAAGACGTTGTTTTGGTCTTTGTCCTAGGTTTTTGAACTAGGCGAAGATTTGTTCTAGGGCTTCCTCTTACATGCAAAACGAAATCATCATTTTTTAAATTCATTTTTTTCGCCTTTTGGCACATATCTTTAATAATTTTTCTTTCGTTGATGGTGAAGTCGTCTGTAATGCTAAAGCCACCAATTTCATTGGATCGTTTCAGCTTATGCAGATTTTGCATTATCCGTTCTTTTTCCTCTTTACTTTTTAAGATCAACTTGATTGGACGCCAATGTAGCCCTCTTCTGTTTTGTCCAATGCGATGACGGTTTGATATCTTGGACGCCAATGTTACCTAGTATACCTTCAATATATATTTTGTATTGTTCCTCTTTGTTATCTACCTCTAATTCCACCATTCCATGTATAATAATATTTCGTTTTCTTGATTCGATGTCTCTTTCTTCATTCTTGTTTTCTTGTTGGTGTTCTCTCACTGCTGATTTGAAATTATCCTTGTGTTTCTTCGTTATTTCAGCGTATGTTTTTTCTGATATTTTTTCTATGTAATTCGTCGTTTGCTTTATTTCTTCTTTTATAATCTGCTTGGTTTTTATTTCAAAGTCAGCCATCTTATTGGTTAAGATGTTTTCGATATCGTTCTTAAGGCTGCGGTTCTTGGCTAGCTGGTTTTTGAGCTTTTTAATGACGTTGTCCTTCTTCTCAATCTCCCTCTGCATCATATGATACGAGTTCTTTAGAGATCGTGTTATCCGCACGCAATTCTGACATAGATATTGTTCGTTATAAGTGTTTGCGAAAATTTTTAGCTGATAAAGCGGTAATTGTGTGCACTCGTAGTGTACCATGCAGTGTCATTTTCGGCATTTTAGACGGTTTTGGTCATCGTCATCTTAGCAGGAGGTGAGAGTGCATGTTTGGCTTTGTTTAGCTTCTTCAAATAGTTTTTTTCTTGCTTTTTGTCGGTATTTTCGTTCATGTTTTTTTAACATGGTTACAAAAAATATTTGTCCCCAGGATATGGACACTTTGGTCAAATAAAATACTTTGAAGATGATGATTCAGCCAATGAAATTGAATTTGTCACATTAGCTATATTCGAAAGCATCACTGGTCAAAATATTGAAACTACCATGAGTCGGCTGATTTTTTTAGAATACGCGCGTGCGCAACTAGCGGAAGTGCACTGGAACGTTCCGGAGTTCCGGTGCAGACCGCCAATCACCGAAAATCGTGCTCCGGAACACTGAAAGTACTCCGGAATCTTCTGGTGTTCCGGAGCACGAAAAACGGCACTCTTTGCTCCGGACGTTTCCGGAGCGCCGGGAGGGTCCTACGGGAACCAAGCTATTTTTTACAAACGACCTAATATAATGTTGACATCCCTCATGTTATTCCGACACCCCTCTCAATAGATAGGATTAAAAGGAAGGTCAGAATCACTGATTGTGACAAAAAAGATGTTTTCCTCTCTGACCCTTTATCAGCGATTCCAACCTTTTATTATTTTATTATTCCCAGGTTTAAAGAATGGTAGTTGGAATTAGATGAGCGATGTCAACATGGATGAGGGATGGCAAAGTTATGGTTATATTGATTATGGGAACCAATTGATTGGTCATTGATTTAAAAATGTATCCGTCGTTTTGTATAAGATTCTCATTTCCGCACTAAGATTCCTTAGCCACTTTTCTAGCGGAAAAAGACCAGGACTTAGGGTTTGAAAAACAAGCTTCTGAAAGTTTTAGGCAATTTCATTAAAGATTATCATTACCTTTAGAAATAACTTTCTAAAATAACTAGCTTTCAATCTTATGCTGGTTAGCACAGAAAAGATTAATTTCCAAAGATTCTGGAAAAATGACAAGTAATGAGAATCTTACCTTAAGGGAGTTAAGTTTCGTAGTTGAGAGAATTTTTTTATTACCTTTTATGGTCCTAAGAAACACCTCCAAAGTTTTTGACCCAATTATTTTCCAAAGCTGAGAAATTCGACTTTGAATTTTCAAATTTTTACTTGAAAACAATAGAAATTCAACGTAAAGACTGTGTAAAGACTCATTTTTAGAGATTTCAAAGAAGTCATACCTCAGCTTTGGAAGAAAAATTGGTTAAAAAGATTTAGAGGTGTCTCTCTGGACCATAAAAGGTATCCCTAAGCCAAATATCAAATAGGTCAATAGGTAGGTACAAATTAAATGCCTGCCAAGGTTGATTTTGTTCGATTGAGGTAGTATTGTATCTAATATCATTTAAAAGTATGTGGATATACACTTCACTTTTTAAACATTTTCTCAGGCCCATTCATAAAGTAAAAAGGTATTCATCGTTTGAAAGATATATGAGAGCTGAATAATCGAAAACATTAAAAGTTTTTTTAAATATTGAGAAATTATATGGAGAAAAGTGAAAGGAGACTGAAAAAGGAAAATTCTTACTTCTTGCTTGCGATGACACATTTGAACATGAGGATTTTGAATCTCTCTCTCTGCACAAATTTCCAAATTTTATCGTATATTACTAAGTTAAAAATTTACTCGAACCCTATGCAGTAGGGCTATAACACTCAAAAATGACTGAAATATAGCAAAATATATACTTTGAGTTTTTTAAATTTAGGCAAACTTTCACTTTATTTTCGATATTATTTTCTTTTTTGAGTCTGAGTTTTTGTCCCCAAATTTGGAGTCATTTCAGATATTTTCTGGCCGGTCTTTTTGGTATTTTTGCATTTCTATCTATGTATCTAGTGCCTTAATATTTTGCAGATTTGTTTTGACAAAGAAATTTGATGAATTTTCTTTAAAGTCATCCGTCTCAAAAGTATGTGTATATATCCAAGAATATCTTACAGTTTTCTTGATATATACCTTAAGTTTTTTGACATTCTCACAGCCCTCGTTTGTGCAATCTGCAATCCAGATTTCCGTATCTTTCTGGGATAAAAGTAGGTCTAAGACGGTCAAAAATGACCAAAAATAGCAAGAATAACTTCAGTCGTTTCATTCTATGACCTTATCTATATCATCTATGAATAATCGTGCACTGTGTAAAATTTTCGACTCTAAGTCGTCTTGTTTGTGTTGATTTAAACCAAAGGCTTTAACTTTTGTTGACGTTGGTCCAGAAAAATTAAGAAGAACACACCTCCTCTATAAGGAGCACGAATCTGTTAGTGGATGCCAGAAGCCTGGAAGAGGCTGAGGTAAAAAATCGCATTTTGTGTAGACAAAATTCAGATCCTAAATTCGCCTATGGGGTTTTTGATACAAAAATATATCAGGGGAAACTAATTATCTAAATGGAGGATAAACTAAACAGAGTCAATATGTTATTAAGATGTTCATTTTACTTTTTTTCATAAATCTTTTATATGTGCGTATATATTATGTATGAGGTGTTCAAGTGCGGATATTATAAAGTGCATCAAAAATCAATTCCCTATTATAACTAAAGGCCTGGTTACATTTCACAAATTTAGTGTAAACCATGCCACAGAATTAAATACTTTTATATATGTGTGTTTAATGTGCATACAATTTGTGCATAAAGTTTTCTTGCACCTGAAAAATCAAAATGGTAGAATTTTGTTAATTTAATATTCATTGACGCACCCGCCATGATAGGGGTTCTAAAAAAAGAAATTCAAAATGACTAAACCCACGTAAGAATTAGTGTAGCAATTGAATTGTTGGTCTAAATTTTTGGCTGTTTTTGCATCTAGCCAACGAGAAGACGTTATGGAGGCGCGATCTGTCCTGATTACCCATGATCCATTTCGACTGTTAAATGGACTACAATCATGGTCGTAATATTTAGGAACAAAAGGGAAATTCCAACGAAATCTTATAGCCACAATCGATTTGGAAGCGCTCTAAAATAGGTCGGAAGGGTAGAGTTTTAACTCTGAGTTTTAACAATAGACTTAAGACCCAAAGTCCAAGAATGGTCCAATTGGGCTCAGAATATAGCGTGGAAGTCTATAAACCCCTTCTGAATTGGGATGAGCTGGAGTTTTTATAATATACTTCACTAATTGGTCATTTGAAATAATAGAGATGACGCGTTCTTTAGAAAAAGCAATAAAATCCTTTGTCTCAAGATTCAATCATCAACCGAATCATCGAAAACCTTGTAAAAACTCCAGCTTGACCCCCTGAATTGAAATATTCGAAAAATTTATCAATTAGCCCAAAAGCGACTTTCTCGCCCGAACTTTAAATTGCTAAAAACGAGGAATTAACCAAAATTCTCAATATATTTTGATCCAGGATGTATGTCAGAGCAAATTGGGTTCTGATAACATAGTATTACTTCCAACCGTGAAATGACCTATACACCTACCAACCCTTGGAATGCAAGAACACTGGGTTGGAGTTTACCAGGTACCTGACGTTAAATGTGTGAAATGTTTATGAAATGTTTTATTGATGTTCTTATAGACACAGAATTGTAACGTCAACCCTACCTGATAAATTTAATCCAGTCTCATCAAAGGCTACGGGTTGATAGCACTGACCTTTATATACCCCGGAGACAGTTTTTTCTATCCCGGCCAAGCAAAATCTTTGATCGGAGATCATCAAAGCTGGCGAAAGATATTTTAAAACGGAAAATCTGATTGAATAACAAATTGACACACATTGAGTAGTGCTTATGTTAAAGTACCACCAATTTTATAAAAACTTCGATCAAAGATGGCGGTGGATAAAGCTTGGTCCAGGATATATGAAGGTCAGTGTTTAATAGTTTTATTATGAAGAGTTGACTTACACAGCAATTAAAATTCATCCAGATAGTGGTTAGTAACAGGTAACAAAGATGAACCATCCGGCAGGTAAGCTCCAACTGAGAAATGATCACCACCAGTATTCTCATTGAAAACACCTTCCATGTAATATTTCTGTCCAGCTATCAATTTGATTGGTCCTGATTTTTGTTTTTCATGTCTAAGATAAATTAAGATCATCTTATTAGTTTTGTGCTTGTTGGAAAGAAAAACAGGAGTGGAATATTACCAAAAAGAAAAAATTCTAATCCGACCCCTATCAAAAGTTACAGCCTTTTTTGTCTCCACTGCAGATAGACACTGAGACATACTTTTTTAAGTATGAAAATAAAATGAATCGATCTAAACTCCATTTGCTTTTAGTGCCTAACACGTTTTTGTTTCAGCGTTTAGATATTTCCAGAAAATATCGATTCACCAACGTCCCACGACTAGGAACTCCGTTATTTTTAGTCAGAATTGACCATGTTACTTTAGAAAGCTGAGACACACAGACAGATTTCTAACGAGAGAGAGAGATAAGTGGACCCTCCGATATCACCGGATCGGGCCCTATCTCGGAGCCGTACTATATCGATGACGATACTCGCACAGTACGGGCGATCCTTGCCTTCTCGCAGGTAATGAGCATACGAGTACCATCGCCACACCACATTCAATGTCCGGCATATCTCCCCATACTCTTGTATCAGAGTGATGGTATCCTATTCCCCTCACATGGTATGGGTTGACCCGGCCAAGGCACATTCACTTGCCAAGTGAATCGCAGCACCGAGTGGGAATCGAACTCTGACCTCCAGCACGGAAGTCAAGAACGATGACCACTACGCTACTACGCCTACAGATTTCTAACGATAACAAAACATTTGATTGAAAGTGATTTTCTAAACAAAAGATGTATATTTCTTACTTGTCCCATTGGTGGAAACTATTCCATGAAGCGACAGAAATGATTTTTCGTTTGTTGGTAGCTTGAGTGTCCGTTGAGAGATACAAATCGCCTTGATCATCACACGACACAACAAAACGATATACACCTGGAAACAAAAATCTTACTGTTGTAATACAGTAGCAGGATTCTTCCTTCTTATTTTAACTTTTATCATTCGAATCTTTCTATAATTCGAATCCGTTCTCTGTTCCCTTCAAGGGAAAACCCTCGTAGATTACTTTCGAATCTTTCTCTTTTTTCGACTTCAACGTCGAAGTGGTCGACTTTCGGTCTCGGGTAAAATCATTCAATACTGTAGCCTCTTTCAACCCCAAAAATACAAAGACTGCGGTTATTTGTAAAAAGAAAGTTGACAACAAACTCAAAAAGCCTTAAAATGTTCTTAACTTGCTCTTAATATTTTGTCCACCAAAGCATTATGTTCTTATATATAAAAAAAACGTGTATGTATAGATAGAAAAAAGCAACAGACACATCCGGGAAATTACTATCTACTATACCGATGATATAGCGAAAACGTGAAAAGTTTGCCAAAATCACAAATATTTTTATTTTTATCAGTCATTATGCCTAATTATTGAACAAAAAAAACAAACGAATCAATCTATATACCTGATTGAGGTGCAACAAAGTATGTTTGAAGTCGGGCAACATAATTAGCTCCAATATTTCTGGTCAGCTCCAGATTGTCAATACGACCCGTTTTTGTTGGTGAATCCGGATAACTTTGATGCTTAGCAATTTCGTCAATTGTAGTTACACTGAACTCGTACTTCGATACCTTAACTTTTCCTATTGCTATAAAGAAATATAAAGAGAACTTTCGAAATAAAACTTTCAATGATGCTAAGAAGTAAAAACAAACTCGAGGAAATTCACTAAACCAAGATAATGGCTTATCCAGCATTCGCATGAAAGTCACGCGCGGGTCACGCGGTTTGGATGGATGAGTACTGGATGAGATTGCACATAGCTTCTGATTAATTGTCAAAGAACTGGTGATCACTGATAGCATGCTGTGAAAACAGCAACAACACTTTATAAAGTTTCTATGGCAACTGATACAAAGAAATAGTTCAAGGGTCACCTACTCAGCTAGGTGGCACCTACATTAAATGAAACTAAAACGGATAAAAAATGACTAAAATTTCACAATTCAGTCTAACTTAAATGGTATCCTTTTGGCTTTTCCCTTTCACTTTTCGGCAGGCTTTATTGTGCTTAACAATGAGAATATAAGGTTTTTAAAGATATTTCCTATTCTTTAAAGTTTCTCATTTTCTCAAACTAAGTAGATCATTTTTCAACTCAGGCGCAGGCCACTTAAACTCTAAGGACAAACTTAGAACCTGTTTATTCATGACATTCATGACATAATGTTTTCTACGGAAAGACCCCAGTTTCCGCCAGTAGTGGCAAATTTTATACAACTTTTGTCTAGTTTAAATTTGCCACTACTGGCTAAAACCGGGGTATTTCCGTAGAAAACATTACGTTATGAATATCATGAATTATAACCGAACGAGATATCACACTCACCAATGGTTGGGAAGACCAATCGTCTTTTGTCTTCTGAACATTGATTCCATGTTATAACGGTTCTCCCATCTCTTGGTGTTCCTCCTGAAGCTTCTAAACATTTGGTTGAAAATTGAACACTGTCGTCTGAAAAACGAGAATCCATTAATTGGCGTGTATCTTTTCAGTGATGTACCCCTGCAAATTTACCCTTGGCACATATTTTACCCCTAGACACTGAAATCTACCTCTATCTGATCGCAAATTCACTCTATGGATACGATAGCTTCCTCATTATTTCTTCGATACTCCAAAAATTAAGACATCAAAAATCATCATCAAAGTGCATTGGTTTATTATGACCGTGAAATAGCCTATTGCTTTGAATTCAAAATTAATAACCAATTTCAATCTCACACTGATATCATTATCAACCGGGAGAATTAATCGGGAAAAAGTTAGTAGATTTTTCATAATAAAGAAAGGAGGGGAGCCTCTATGCTGACAACGCAGACTAAATAAACGAATTTCTCAATACAGTGGATTATAACTCGAACATTTACAACTTAAATGTCTCCTTAGCACGAAAAATACCTTATAAACCTTATTCCAAAACTCGAAAAACTCGAACAAATTTGTGTTCCCCGTGCGTGTTCGATTTTGGAGACTCTACTGTATTTGTGCTTGCGCAGGGTTGAAAGGAGCGAGATTTGTTCTTTCTTTTGTTTAAAAATGCTGTTTAAGCAGTAATCCTATTCCAATCTTTAGCGTTCCCTTGCAAAAGAAATCTAAACACAATCTTACAATAAGTCCTTGCCAGATTCAAATCACTAGTTGGTTCTTTACAAGTAGAGTTGACAACCAGAGATACTCCCCAGCCTGTAGACTGATCTTTGATACACACAGGTTTTTTACTGCATTTATGAATCAATTTCCCAGTATCACGATTAAAGATGAAATCAGAGTCTTCATTTTTGCAATGTGAAGTTGTTGATCGGTATTTGATGACAGTGCCGTCTGATGGATTGCATTGACCAGTCTCAGGCTCCAAACAAAAGGAATTGTCGAATGTGGTGATTTTGGAGACTGTGAAGATAACAAAAAGAAAAATGGAATAAAATTCAATGAATAAGACCTTTATATCTAAAGTAAATAACCTAGAGTAAAGAAAGAAACGTATCAAGAAAAAAAAATGAAAAAAAGTAGTGTTTCTGGAAACCGGCCGGGTGAAAAATAAAAATTTTCTGACGCGGCCGCAGAAATATTATAAATTCTATAAATATGGTTCATCATAAAGAAAATCAAGTTGACCGTTCAACCTATCAAACGTCGTTTGGTTAGATATTCCCGCTTGTAAATCAAGTTTTGTTCGTTAGTAGTTGAATTTTTTTCTGGCCGGCCGGCCGCACGAGAGCTTTTTTCCTTCACCCGCATTCCGGAAACACTACATTTTTATATTTTCGCCTAGGGACGAAATATGCTACCTCTAGTGTAGGGTCAAAATAAAAAGAAAGAGACAAAAGCATTTTTGTTTTGCATTGTATGAATTCTATGAATGTACGAATGTATGAATGTACGCAGCAATCTGAAAGCAAGAACGGGAATACATCCTCTCCTCGAAAACCCTAATAATGAAAATTCGATCAAATATGATGACAAAAGTAAAGCCAACATACTCCAGAGCCAATTCTGTAGTGTCTTTACACGTGAGCCACTTGAACAACTCCCTGAATTCCATTCCAGGACGGATAAAGAAGTAGAGATAAATATACTAATTGAAACTATAAAAAAGGAACTCAAGGCGTTAAATCCAAACAAATCCATGGGGCCAGATGAACTTCACCCAAGGATGCTAAAGGAGCTCGCTGAATATATTGCAGAACCGCTTTTCCTAATAATGACAAAATCTCTCAACGAAAGTTGTCTCCCAAACGACTGGAAGCATGCTAATGTATCACCTGTTTACAAAAAAGGAAACAAAAAATATAGCGGAAAACTACCGTCCGATTAGCCTGACATCCATTGTGTGTCGAATGATGGAAAAGATTCTTAAAACACATATTATGTCGCATCTAGAGCAAGAGAAACTACTTTCTAACAAGCAACATGGTTTTATCAATCGCCGATCAACAGTAACACAACTGCTAAACTATCTAGATGTGTGTACCGAAGACATTGCTAACGGTAAAGCTGTTGACGCAGTATACTTTGACTTTGCAAAGGCATTCGACTCAGTTCCCCACCAAAGGCTCTTAATCAAATTAGAAGCCTACGGAATAAGAAATAAGTTGCTTGAATGGATCAGATACTTCCTGAAGGATCGATTTCAGATAGTTAAAGTAAATGGAGTTGAATCCGAAAAACAATTAGTTCTTAGTGGAGTACCCCAAGGTAGTGTCCTAGGGCCTACCCTTTTCGTTCTATACATCAACGATTTACCAGATTCAATTAAATCACAACTCTTTTTATTTGCTGACGACACTAAACTTGTTAGTAAAGTAGAATCAATTGAAGATGCACTTATAATCCAGGAGGACATCGATCGACTACAGCAATGGTCAGATACGTGGCTTTTAAAATTTCATCCCGACAAATGTCATGTACTAACGTTAGGTAAGCCAAATATAATTAAACATGTACATCAATACACACTCGGAGGAAATTTACTGAAACATGTACAATTCGAAAAGGATCTCGGAGTTATCTTTGACCAAAATCTCTCATTCGACCAACATATATCAAACCAAGTAAAAAAGGCAAACTCAATGGCTGGTCTAATTAGACGAGCCTTCACGTATCTCACTCCTGAATTATTCCGTAAACTTTACATAACATTTGTCAGGCCCCACCTAGAATATGCCCAAGTCATTTGGTCACCGAAACTGAAAAAACACAAAAAACTTATAGAAGGTGTTCAGCGGCGCGCTACAAAAACAGTCGAAACATGTGGACGACTATGTTATGAAAGCAGACTACAAAGAATTGGAATCCCAAGTCTAAAATATAGGCGTGCGGTAAGTGATATGGTTGAGATCTTTAAACATTTAAATCACTATGAAAAATCGTGTGTTCCTAAGAAATTTAACCAACGAATAAGACCAATGAGAACACATAATTCTGAGCTGGTAAGAATTTTCGGGAACGATGGTGTCCGTGGACCCCAGAGCAACTCCCTTTACTATCGGGGCATTGAACAGTGGAATAGCCTACCTGAAAAAGTAGTTAAATCATCTACAATACAAGAGTTTAAAGAAAACCTCGGTCTAGCTTGGAAAGAGAAAATGTTTGAGTATGATTGAAACTGTCACTATTGTTGCATATCTGTTTGAAGTTAACCTTTGTAATAAACCAAACCAATGTATGAGCGATTTATAGAGGCCCATGTGCTTGCACGGTGGCCTGGAAATCTGTAAAACATTATTATTATTATTATTATTTCTACTATTCGAACTTAAATGTTGTTCTCTTCAGCTGGAAAGTAGTAATTGTTCTCTGTAATTCGAATCCCCCTCTAATTCGAAAAATTATTGAGCCCTCTTGAAAATCTAATTATAGAGACTCAACTGTAACAGAAATGTATAAATCTTTACCGTCACAAGGTCCTTGGCATGATTGAGTTTCTTCTAAAGATTGTGACGCAGGGCACTCATCACCACCACACTTGGGGATGGGATTGTTGCAGAGTCGATGTCTTTTTTGTGTTCCTTGGCCACAGAACCATGAGCATTTTGACCATGTTGACCAAGTACTGAAACCTCCATCCACTGAAAAATAATGCAGTACATAAGAGTCTCTATATCTCAAATGTCTCATTAACTCGAACAAGTTAAAAATGCCTTACTAGAATTTTTTCAATGTGCGTATTTCATTTATGGAGAAAGATATATGATACATATGTAAGAAAAAATGGTCTAATGTTTGGTTCAAAACGAAAGTGAAAGTTGCCACCAGGAGTGTAGAAAAGAAGGTGTTTAAGTAAAATTTCAAACCCATTTTCCAGGACCCATCCAGGTTTCTTCCCTATTCCTTTTTCAAATTATGAATAAGGCGAGGCCAATTTAATTTGTTGTTTTACGGGCCAAGCAACCCAAAAAAGAGGATTTCTTGTTGGCCAAAAAGAAGCAAAATAAAAGTAGAAGTTTTACCTAAAAAATCCCCTAAAAAGAAAGCAAAAACTACCAGATCTTGACAAAAATGTGACATAGAAAATAAAAAGACAGAGAAAGCTCAAATTCATGTATAAAATGAAAAATTGAACATACAATTCTCAAAACCTTGGAAAAACTACGAAAATTTGAAAATTTGGGAGTCTGTAAAACAATGTACTACCAAAATTAATTTTATTTTTATTTCGATTTTTGAGATTTCAGGGTCGGTCAGGCCCGCAAAACAACCAATCTAATTGATTTCACCTTTTGACAATTATAAAATGAATTTATGTAATTACCTTTAGCATAATCAATATTACAATCATTCTCATTTAACCAGTACCAAATAGAGCCTGGACTTTTGACATTATCATTCATCCAAGGTGCTGGATTACGATTGGATATATTGGAGATAATGGTACCATATTCCCAATAATCCACATACGATGCTGTTGTCAAGAGAGCACGTCCTTTGGATGGATCACCTAGATATGGGAATCGTTTTTGCGGAGAGCTATACCAATTTGCTTCGTAAGCCCAATCACTGAATTTGTGAATCAGGTGGACGTTGTCAAGATTAGATGAAGTTTGTGTAAACCTATGACAAAAAGCGATATTTAAAGTTTTCTGAGCTGAAAAATTTCCATGGGTGTTTCTATTTGGTTGAGTCGCAGGATGCTTTTAAGGCCCATTTTCGCAACTATAGACGCTTTCAATTAGCGCCCCGTCAGCACCTTGAACTGACTACCCAATTCCTCTCACATGGCATGGTTGACCCGGGCGAAGGTTCATTCACTTGCCAAGTGAACCGCTGCGAGTGGGAATCGAACCTCAGTCGCCTGTGTAGCAACCAAGGTTAATGACCACTATACCACAGCGCCTATTGTGACGCTCCGACTCTAGCAATTCTAAAGAACTTAAGAACGGAGTCATTTATGATCCGTCTAATACAATGACATGGCTGTTATTTGATAATAAGATATTTGTTACGGGATAAAGTTTGCATAAAATAGAATTTGTCCCTTCCATTGTTTTTTTTGCTTTTTTTTCTATTATGTCTAAATTTGTCTTCTGGTGTGATAGATTTAACCTGAATGATCGTACCCTTGAAACTTTTACGGGCCAGTTCTCAAACAGTTAGGAAGACCGTTTCATTATCGTTACTTAAACTTTACATTTTTGAAAGTAGAAATATGTTATAGGGAGCTATTGTGAAAAGTGTAAAATTTTTATAAGAATTTAGCAACTAGCACAACTATGATAACAAGAAAAATAATTAAATCTCCAACCACTATCGGAGGCGACCTGATGGCTATATTTTGATAGATTTCCACTCGAAGGTAGGGGGGGGGGCGTCACTCTTTCTCCCTTGATCGCTCCTAACCTTGATTCTTACCTTTAAATCCTAAACGCCAATCAGAGGGACATCAAGTGTCATTTTTGTGCTAAGTACGAAATCGTTGGTATAACCCACCTGGGGATTGAGCCAATGAACCTTGCGCACCATAGCCTAACATCATACCTATTCACTAATTTTCACCAGAAGCAAAAAGTTTACTGCACAGTTAAATTGTAATCTTACGAGTATTCGATAGGTGCTCTCCATATACCACCCCAATGCCGTCTAAGCTTGGCGTCCAACATGTATTTAAAGGTAGAATTTTTGGAGAGAGATTTCATTTTGTTGGCTCGATTCAAAATGGAATAATCGTTGTATAATGATGGTCGGTTGATGTTACGCTCCAAAACCTGAAATGGCGTGAAAAATTTGGTAAAAAGCTGAGAAAACTTAGTCCTAGTTCTAGTCGCGTCAAAAGCGGTAAATTCAGAAACCTTTTTTGAAGTTAGATATACACATTGTTTTTATTTTGACGTTAGTTAAACGAATTGTTAAAGAAACCCAGTCTGGTAAGAATTGTGAAAGCACAGACACCTAATTTTTAAGGGCTAATTTATTTTTGGTTTTATGAAAGAAAGTTAAAAATTCGACTCCGTTCAAACTGAGTGTCAGCGGTTTTTTTCCAAGAACGATGAAATAACAAAAACCTAGCAAACATCTCACCAAGAAACAGGATTTTTCATTCCGTTTCTTGATGAGTTCCACTTTGATGATTTTCGAAAAATAGAAGCCTTTCAAGTGTATTGACGTCAATTCGATTTTTTTGCTACTGCAGGAGCTTCAAAAGTTTAAAGTGACGTCAAAAAATCGAATGTAGAGCCCAAAACATTCGAAAAAGTCGCAAAGTGGAATTCATGATATGCACCATTGCAATGTCTTCAACGGACCCAACAGCTGATTGGTTGAAAGTGACGTATTGATTGATTTTACATCACTTACAACCAATCAGCTGTTGGGTCCATGATGTAATGTCAGAAGACATTGCAATGGTGCATATCATGAATAGACGTTAATTTTTTTTGGGATAGACGTTAATTGCGTAGAAAAACGCGAGTGACGTATTGTATAAGCTAACAAAAAACATAGTTGCATAACAACGTTCAAATGTCGTCCATAACATCCATGTATTTAACGTTCTAACTATCTAACTATCCTCAGAGGTAATCCTTTGGGAGCTCCTTCTTGGGAAAAGACCACAGGGCAGACCAACCAAAACTTGAATCGACCAACTGAGAGATGGTGCAGGCTGTTCAAAAGAGCAATGGGAAATCGGCAACAGTGGAGAGAACGTGTCATTGCAAACCGGGCAAGCTCGATCTGTCAAGGTAAGGTATCTAACGTTGAAACCATCTACGGAACAAACCTGTTGAGCGCTCCATCCTTTGTTATTGGAAGCCACCAACAGTGTCCATCCTTCATTAGGCGTGGTTTCCATATCACAGTAAATGTTTAAATTATCTTTCAGCATGTAGAAACCATCCTTGTAGTCAGTCTTTCCTTTGTGAAAGCCTCTGATCTTAATATCGTTACAAGATTTGCGGCTAGAGAAAGAAAATAAAGAAAAACAGTAAATTTTAAATAAATTCAACCAACTCTTTAGGGACGAGACCCTTCATATCGCCATATGCTAAGTGCAATGAAAGGGTTAATCAAATCAAGCAAACCCTCTCCATTTTAAGGATCGGACCGCTCTGTTGTTATGTCGCCTTCGTTCACCCCCATTTAGGAAATACAGTTGACGCTCTCATAACGACGTTCTACTACTATTCGATATGCTTCATTATTCGATAAAATTGAAAGTCAACAAGAAACTCTAATAACGACGCTCTACTATTCGATACGCTTCCTTATTCGATGAAAATCCACAATCATGGTTGAAATATATTGAGAATTCCGGTTATTTTTAACGTTCATCAGGATTTAAAGTTCTGGAGAGAAAGTTGATTTTGGGCTATTTCTTTAATTTAATCGAATATTTCAATTTGGAAGGGGTTGGCAGACTTCTAGGCTATACTCTCTGAGCCTTATTGGACTATTTTTTAACTAATGGATCCTCATATCCTAAGGTCCTTAAATCTTAAGTCTAGCGTTACAACTCTACCCTTCCAACCTACTTTAGAGCACTTACAAATCGATTGTGGTTTCAAAATCTCCTAGGGAATTTCCCTTTTTCTCAAATATTATGACCTTGATTGCAGTTCCCCTTGAAAATTGATTAGAGAGCGTCAACTGAATTATTATAATGGAGGTTGCTTTTATTACTTAGCAACCAGGTTGTAAAATGAAGTTTTCAACTCGAACGTGCACAGGGACACAAGTTTGTTCGACTTAAAGGAAATTATGAGTTCTGGAGTAAGATTTATGAGGCATTCTTAACGAAGGGACGGGGAAACTTATGTTCAATTTAAGGAGAAATTCAAGTTTAAAAAGAGTCTATTGTATAAACAATGTAGACACTGCAATGTAAAATATTTAAGTAGGGCTGAAACATACCTTCCTCCTTCACGAACCCAAAGTTTAACTATGTTCGGTTTTGTAAGGGTTGACAAATATTTTCCATTGCCTGAAGTCACGATTGTTCCTAACACATCAGATGAATCCTATAAAGACAATTTGGTGCTTCCTTTTTCGAACAAATATTGAAGAAATCTAAGTCCACCTCTGGCGTGTAAAAAGCCCCTTAAACTATTTTCAATTTCGAACAATTGGGTTTTAACTAGTTGACTCAGATTAAAATCACAAATCGCTAATAAGCGGGATCCAGCTATTGCTTGAATTTCGATAATAAGCCGTAAGTAACGGTCTGCAGTCGGAAGTCACCCAATACTCCTCTTTTGATAGCTATCTACCGGAAGGTAGGGGAGGGCGCCACACTTTTCCCCCATATTACTCCTTTAAACCGTACTGGGTGTGACTTTTTAAAGTGGGGGGTTAATTGCAGGTTCTACTAAAAAGGTTTGAGATAATTTTCATCACACATTACGGTTCCGCTCCGATCCGAAACGATTGGAAGCTTTTTATTGGTTAAATATAATATCGGTCAAACAATAAGTCAACAGAAAGGCCGATTCCAAATGGATAGGATGAATGGATGATTTTTTTCTAGAAAAAGTCTTCAAATAAAAAATTTTAATGGAAGAAAAGCTCAATATTATAAAATCTGCCTCTAGGGCTCTAGGGCTCATTAGCCCTAACCATGTCGCTAGGACAAACTGAAATAGAAACCTCAGTGCAGTCAATAAAAAAGAATTCTTATTGCATACTCACATCTGAAGGGCTTGCTGCTAAAAAGATACCATTTTTCGAACCAGCCGTGACCGGATATTTCAAGAGGTTCTCTGTTTCTTCATTCCAAGATCCAAACTTCTTCTGTAAGACAGGCTTTTTGTCTTTTGGCGGGCAATTCAAGAGTGTAAAATCAACCGGTAACGAAAATATGCCACCGTTTGAATCGACACTGTTGGCTTCGAGCATGTAATCGAAAGAAGTCTAAAAAGGATAGTAGTGGTCAAAGTAAGGTATTTCGTCGGAGACGGAACATGGATTTTCTACACAACAAATATTAGCACATATTTTTTAAACTTTTGGTGAATGAGATATAAATTGTCTCTTTAGATACTTCGCTGAATCGGAAATCCATCTGAGAAGGAGAATGTCAATATTTTTTGAAGTTTTCAACTCAATCTGAATATCAAATTTTACAAATTATAATTTCCACATTCTTTTCTTTTAGGGAATTCGTTTCGATTTCAACCAATACATTTCTATTTGCACGCAATCTATCTAAAGATAAACTGGTGCCTAGTTTGATAGCTTTAATATACCAATCTATTGCTTAGAAAATAATCGAATTTCACCAGTAGCATGAAATCTCTTTCATTTATCATTATTCTATTACAATTAGGATTCAAAGAGTATATTCTATTTACCTCAGCCGGATCTTTAAACTTTAAATCATCAATATATTTGAAAATAGAGTAATCCCCTTTCGAAGCATCATTCTCATTGCGCAGAATCGAATTTTCTTTTGTCCAACCGTTAGTTGTGGAAACCTTTAAATGCAAATTGTTTAAGTTTTAAAGTTTTGAGAATTATCAATAAGACATTTCTACGGAAATTCTATCAGGTGAACTGATAAGTACAATCGACTTCCGCTTAATCGAACTCGGGGATATAATTTGTTCGAAGTACAGAAAGATTCGAACTATAGAAAGAATTTCAGGAGTGTTTTTTATTGAAGGGGATTGAAATTTTCTTCGAATTATAGAAAGATTCACTCTGATGCAATTGAAAGTGTCCAACGTAGGGCCACAAGACTTGTCGGTGGTTATAGAAACCATTCATATTAAGAACGTTTACAAGTCATGAACCTACCCAGCCTCAAGATCCGGCGTAAAATCGGGGACATGGTGGAAGTATATAAACATCTTAATGTCCATGATAAATTTTCCCTATGTCAGAAACTCGTTTTTCGAAATCGACCTCGACGTAAGCACAATCTCTAATTAAAGAGGAATTTCGCTGAAGACGGCATTAGAGGACACCAAACGAATTCACTTTACTATAGGAGCATTGATATTTGGAACGGTTTGACAACCAATGTTGTAAATGCACCGTCCGTAGGGAAATTCAAATTAGAACTGACAAACGAATAGAGTGATAAGATCTATAAATTGTAAAGATGTAAGATTGTTTCATAGAGGTCAATAGACCCATGTTCATGATAGACCTGAGAAATACACTTCTATAAATTATAGAAAGATTCGAATACTATAAGTTCGAATTAGCTAGACCCAGCTGACACACAACGTTGTTTTAACGTTCAAATAACGTTATTTGGACGTTATGAATGTCAAATGGACGTTGTTTTGACGTTGTGTGCCCGCTGGGGAGTCCACTGTAAATAAATAATGGTCAAACCTTTTTTCTCAATTTAAAGAAAAAAGATGATGAATACCTTGGTGATTAGTGTCCAGCCTCCCCCATGTCGGTCAAAGTCACAATATGTCTGAACAATGTCACCTTTGATTTGAATTTTATAGATTCCACTCTTGAAGGGTTCTTTTTCAGAAAAACCACGATACATGATTTGGAGACATGATTCAGGGTAGGAATATTTACCCTCTCTCATCCAATACCTTTGATGAAAATACTACCACGTAAAAAAAGGTGTATTAAATTTATGCAAATAATGAAAAAATAGCTCAGTATTTGACTTATTTAACGACTTTTACGACATAATTAATTGTTAAAATACTTTTAAAAGCAGTTTTCGTTTACAACATAGTCAGTTTTTAGTAAATAGTCAGTTTTTAGAATATTTTGAAAAAAATTCTTATCGAAAACGCTTAAAAATGCTTAATTTAATACCCTTTTATTACGTGTTTTTCACACTTTTCGAAAAGTGAATTTTAACTTCAAAAGCTTATAACTTGACAACTACTTGACCAAACTTAAAAAGTTATACCGCAAAATTTAAGTTAGCATGTCCTCTTTCTAATAAAAGTGGTTTTGAGTCTAAACAAGACTTTGTTCGGCCTCAGTGGCTCGCCAAACGTCCAAAGTTTTTTCTGCTGCACCCGGTAATGATTTTATCAGTCTTCTTTAACATTAAGAGGAATCTTTATACCCTAAGACCTGATGTTTGGTTTTCTGTGTGGCAGACTTGTTAGAAAAGCAACAAACTACACTCATTAACCCCTTAGGCAAATTGGGCACCAAATTTGGTGTATTTTACCATCTGACATAAACCTCAAACGCAAAACAATAATGATAAATTTTTGCTGCTTCATAGTGAGTCATCTCAGACTCAAAAATGTAAATTTGCCATCACTTTATCTGTTAGAATCACTGACCTTTATATATCCCTGGACCAAGCTATATCCGCCATCTTTGATCGAAGTTTTTTTGAAAGTTGGTACCCGCAAAGAAGCCATTGTATGGTTTGAAACTTTTCCTACCGACAAACGGCGCTACATCACTAGTGCACGAGCGAAATTAGACATAGCGCTGTTTCCGCAGGTACCAATTTCAAAAAAACTACGATGCTTGGCCAGCTTTGAGTAACTTGGTCCAGGGATATACAAAGGTCAGTGATAAGAATCAATGTTTTACGTAGGACTATTAAAGTCTTTCGAATAATTTGACGGTTTTTAGGGTCAGTCAGGTATGCTACTTATAAATAGAATGGAACATTGAAAGGAGTGGGGATTCAATCTGGGAACCCCTGATTTACTTGACCATCGTTGACTCCTGTACAGTAAAAAAAAAACATTTGAATACACCTTGTCGGGGGAAAGTGATGAAAATTTTGAGGGGGTGACGAAATTTTTCCCCGACGAAATTTATCCCCGACATTTTATCACCCGACCAAAACTTGTACCCGATGTTTTATCCCCGACCAAAACTTTTACTCGATTTTTCCCCCCAGCCAAAAAATTCAAATCCAAATTTTTTACGCCTTTATTAACCGAAATTAGTGCTTTAAACGTCGAATTACAAAATCTTTTTTCGAGCTAGTGAAGGAAACCATTTCATTTGGACAATTTAGTCGGAGTGAAGTGACTAAATTGTAAATTTGGTCGGGAAAAAAGTGACGAATTTGAAATTTTGGCTGGGTAAAAGTGACGAAAATGCTTCTAGGTGACGAAATTTTTCCCCGACAAAATTTTTCCCCAACTAATTAAAACCCCGACATTTTTTTCCTCGATAAGGTAACATACCATATGTGTTCAGGTTGTTGCATCATGTGGTCACCTCGGATGTAATAGGAAGGTAGGGCAGCGTGTTGATTGTCTGAAAATTGATTGGTATGAACATAGTAACAGTGGTCAAAAAAATCTTAGACGGAACAACCAACATGCTGAATGTACCTACCTGAGATAGATAGTCGGAAACATTCTGAATAAAGATGAAAATGCTCGAACGAAAAAAGAAAAGATAACAGCATAGCATAGAGATACGTAAGCTTGAAAAACATGATGAAGCTTGTTTCACCCCGGCTTTTTGATGTTTTAGAGCTAAGTTTTAGGCACAAACAAAAACCTATTATTTCTTTCCAGTAAAGATAACTTATAGCTCTTTTAAGATAGAATCTAATGAAGCAACTTTCACAAATCCAAAATTTTTTCTTTTAAAAAATCTTGAAGTCTAACATTTTAAGGAATACAATTTCGCGTCAATTTTGCTGTGTAAAAAATCAGGAAAAACTAAAAACAAAGAATTTCACAAAGTCCAAAAAACCCCACTTTTTTCTGAAAATCGGTCTCCATCAGATTTTAATAAACAATACCATTTTACATCAGTGTGCAAAAAAATCAGAAAGAATCAATCGAGAGAAATGCTCATATTGTCGCTTTTTAGAGAACCTTGGCATTTATTTTTATGTCAAAAATCGGAAAAAACTAATGAAGCAATTTCACGCAGTCCAAAATACCCCATTTTTAGGCAGTTTTTTAACCAAATTTGCCCCCCAATTTTTTTCTTCGAAAATTGGGCTCTGTCACTTTTTGGGTACTGTCATTTTTACATCACTATGCAAAAACCCTGAAAAACCTTATGGGCCAATCCCGAGAAAAGCTGGTAACAGACGGGAACAAAGGTTAAATTAAAGGACTTCCGAGGTAGGTCCAAAAAGGAGTCTTACACAACACAATAGACCAGATTCCTCTTTAATGCAACAAACAACAACAACATTTTTACATTTTTCATAAGAGTAATTCTACACTACGTGTTTTCAATACCGTCGTCGAAAAGACTTTTCACTTTATGTTCGTTTCCAGTCTCCTCGAAGACTAACCGCATCGCCTAGAGACAATAAGTGTTAGGCGAGCATCATCTTAAACGGCCTCGCCAAACATTTCGATGTTTTTCTATATACAGAAGAGCTTCTTAAACTCAAACCTCTATAACTGGAATGTCTCCTTAACTCGAACAAATTTGCGTTCCCCGTGCGTGTTCGAGTTATGGAGACTCGACTATTTATGAATATTGCCCTTATGAAATAGACTCGACTATATAAAAAAATTACACATGAAAGTTAAAAAAATCTCCACCACACAAATTATACCTGTGATACTCCCCCATCCGTTCTTATCAGAGTCACTTGTCGTAAGCCGCTGTTTATAGAGATACGGCAGACGTTCCTGTAAGCCACGGCTCTGATAATCCCAGTTATTGAATTTCTTTAATAAAGTGACGTCAGTTTGATATCGATCGGTCGATGATAAGGAGTAAGTGCTTGGCGCTTTCCAAATTCCACCCCAATGACCTGAAAATCAAAAAAAGAAAGACTTGGATGGTGCGATAAAATCTTTCCTAGCCTCGCTGGAAAATTATCAGAAAACAAGAAAGTCTAGTCTAAAGACTTGGCTTGTTTTACGAAGGATTGCGAACATCATGGAAGAATTGAATTTAGTTCAAAGCTACAATTTATACACACCCCTTCTCACAGACCCGGTAGCATTTATTCAGCCAGTGGGGATAAAAATAACGGACTGAAACTCGATGGGGATTTGTATTCCAATATTTTGTATGCCTGGGGATTTCAATTATTTTGTTTTCAAAGCAGAAAATTCAGTGGGGATGGGAAAAATAGCAAAATGTTTTGCAGTGAGGATTAGTTTATTTGATTAGTTTCAGTAGGGACAAAAATTGGAGGATAATTTTCGAACGGGAACGATTTTTTGGACAATTTTTTCATTGGGAAGGGTTCCCAGTGGGTCTGTGAGAAGGGGGTGTATTTATTAAGCCCGTTACACGTAAAGGAGATTATACGTTGGTTCTTTGTCGGTTGATAAAAGGCTATTAAAACGGTGACATTTGAGTGCAAATTATGTCTAGCTATTTTTGTAATTGATGTCTTTTTTGTCGAATAGGTTGCAAGCATTCCTTTGGATATTCTTACATTACATATTTTTTTAATGCATAGAGGCATCGAACGTATCAAAAGAAATTCAAAGCTCGCCCGATTAAGTAAGACTTTTTAGTAGGAACTCAGGTTTGCTTTGAACATTCTAAAGCTAAGGGGACACGGAAAAAAACCTTCTCGCGATTGCAAAAAAAATATTTAATCAGATATCGCTATTTTTCAACATTTTCCGCTAGATGTTTTTCTGTTGCTGAAACAAAAAAATATCAAACCAGTATGATATTTTTTTTGTTGCAGAACCAAATTTTAATGTTGCAATTGAGAATTATACAAAAACCCTCGTGTCCCCTCACCTTGAAACATTTTTTTAATTCTAACCAATCAAATTCGTTATACGAATAAACACAAATTAAAATCATCGGCCATCTTGAATCACTGTCACACGTGTTCAAAATTTAATTTCATAAATTTAGTTTCATGTGCTAGGCCCATGCAACACGGAATCAATTTTCATGCGAATGCAACAAATTTTTCTTTATTGCAATCGCACAAAAATTGTTTCCGTGTCCCCGATGCTTAACTATCAGTATTGAAGATTTCTAGCCCTCTTATATTAGACTGGCACGCCAGTCGGGCTGGAACGGTATCACGCGGGAAAAGTGAGCGTAGGAGTTAGGTAAGCGTAGGAAGAAATTTTGTCGGCGGCGAGGGCTGAAAGCCCGACTGGAGCGAAACCCCAGGAAGGAAAAAACGGCTAAGCTGAAGCCCCAATCTTACAACGCCAGATTTCGGCGTTGTAGAAATGAATGAACTTTGAGAAATTCGTGAAATGAGAAATGAAAACTTCCGTCAAAGTCGCAGATCGTGTTGTTTTGATTTTTGAGGAGGGAGTGATTGGAAAAAATAATGGCTGACTTCTAGTGGAAATTTTTATTTGAAAAGATTTTGTTTTGTTTCTTGTTTCTTATTGATGAGTCTCTTATTTGTGTATATGTGGCTTTTCTTCATGGTTCTCTGCATGCAAAATTCTTTGGCTCATTTTTGATTGTTTTTTGTTTTGATTTGAGAGGCAAGAGAAGATGGAAAATCTTGTAACATCAGTTATCAGAACTTGTTGACTTGTTATCTTTTCCTATTCATAACTCATTCAATTTTAGGAATGGAGTATTCAGATTGCAAACACTATGGACTGTGAGTTTTTTTTTTCATTTCAGCTTTCTTTTTCCTAGGTTTGCAGGTGGTAATCAAAGGGATAACCCAGGTACAGTAGCTAACAATTATTTACTGACATTCAAACACATAAGACGTTTTAATTTTCCAGGACTCACAAGTCAAAGGTTCTTTATCAAAAATATATGGTTGTTGGACTACCAGAGACTACTACACGACACTGACACAATGTCGTGTGTATTGGAAGTGCTACAAACTTTTGTGAATATCTACCTGGTTATCCCTTTGAGTTAATACGTACTGTATCTATCCCTATGATAAAATTACACAGTTTTGAGTAGAAATAAAGTTATGGTAAAGCGGCACTGACAAATTTCTCCAAAAAATATTTTCTTTCAAATTATGAAATATTAAAAGTCTTCTTACATCTAAAAATGATTAAATTTTTTCGCCATGCTTATGTTTTACTCAATTCTAGTATTTTTTCCAAAACTTATATATACTTACGTAGAGGGAAATTTAGCACAATTTATGGAGAAAATTAAGAATTCTCAGTTTGGCAACAAAAATTTCTCAAACGTACTGTACACATAGTACCTATTATAACTTTAAACATTTACATATTTTTAAATTGCCAGATTAGTGTGGCAAGAAAACTCATTTTTTTCATTCAGCCATAAATCTTCAAGTGTGAAGTTAATTTTATAGTACACATACTTACAATTTACAGAAAAATGGGTGATAAGTATATGTCACATGTTCAACAACCCATTTTTTCCACAGCTTACTTGTTCAACAAATTCTTGTCAAATTGAATGTCGAACAAGTGGGTTGTGGAACAAATGGGTGCCAAAATGATCGACAACCCAGTTTATTGACAATCCACTTGTTCGACAATCTATATAGTTGTTCAACAGACCAGTTGTTTGAGAGAAGAGTGTCGAACAAGTGGTCGTCGAACAACCATGCAGTCGAGCAAATGGGTGTCGAACTAATAACTGTCAAACAACCGGTCTAACAAATGTACCGTCGGAAGTATACTGTCGAACAAGTGGGATTTCCCCAAAATTATAGTTGTACGTAGATGAAAATTTGTCAGAATTTATATTACGGTGAAAATTCAGAATTCTCAGTTTGACAACAAAAATTTCTCAAATAGTAGGTAACTTTAATTTAAATAATTATATTAAATTGTAAAATTAGTGTGGCAAGAAAACTCCCAAAAAAATTTAGCCATAAATCTTAGAGTGTAAGGTTAATTTTTCAGCATTTTTGGTGTGTTTTTGGTGTGACAAGAAAATTCTTCAGCACATAGCCACAGTCTATAGAAAAAGGTCAGAATTTACAATAAATTCTCTTCTCATGACAAAAATACTGCATTTTTCTAAAATCATGAATACGTGTACCCAAAAACTTTTCTGTCACCATATAAACTCTGGATTTTCTATCAGAGCTATCTTATCACAGCACTAAATTCTGCAAATTTCAATTTTTCACAAATTAAATTTGTACATGACAGATGTTACATTTTTCATTCGACAGACTGAAATACTTAATTATAATAATACACTTATAATAATAATTATGCACCAATGTGTCATTGTTTTGAGGTTGGAGTTTTAGTTATTCAACATATGACATCTTAACTATTAAAAGTAAGTACTTTTCTGTAAGTTTTCCATTTAATTTTCTATGTGTACGTGTAATTTTCCTGTGCTTGGCTGGTACGTTACATGCTGACAGGTTGTTTTTTGTAGCAGTGAGTCTGTTGAAGAGGGTCGGACTGTCAGACAGCAGCCTGGCAGTAATGACATTGAGAGTGATGAGAGGGATAATCTTTGGAGTTTCTTTAAACTAACCAGGAAACGCTGTTTATTCTCACGATAACCTAAAAATAGTTTTCAAACCGTACCAAAAAAATTTTTGGTACGGCTTGAAAACCTGTGTTAGGTTATCGTGAGATATTAAAAGTGTCAGAATTATTGATTATTATGATATGTTATTATTCTTAAAATAGTGTCAAAATTTTTTCAAAAAGGTTATTTTGTTGGGTACTTTTGAGCAGAGTTCCTGCCTGGTTAGTGTTAATACTGTTGTATTCATAGAAAAGTGTTGGAGGGGTTCACTTAGCCACAATGAGACTAGAGTAATCAAGTTCCTTAACAAGTAGTCTGTAAGTACTAAAATAAAAAGCAAAAAGTATTTAGGTGGAACCAAATTAGACTGTTAGAAAAAATATTTCTTACCTTGAATGAAAGAGGCTAGCAAAAAGCCCCAAAAGCACGTAACATATACCACCAACCTGCATAAGGAAAACTGAATAATCCTTGTATACTTTTGATGATTGTAGAAAACTGAAGCTAAATTGCAAATACTTACCTTTCTAAGAATGTATGAATAACAAAAACAACTAAAGATGTAAAAGTTTCAAAACTTGAAAGGTGGCTCCTCCACCACCCAAAATTCAAAACAAAGTGGTCTGTCGGCTTTTCTCCCTCCAAAATTTAGGAAAGCACTCCTCCGTTCTCACAACCTCCAAAATGAAGCCGTGGCAGAATGTTCTAGTCTGTATATCAGCAGCCTCTCACCAACTTTTGCTCGCTCTCCTACGCAGCTCCTATTCTAGCAAACGCCCGCCGCCTTTATGTTCCCGCCCTCTGACATGATTAATTTACAGACTAGTTTGCTAGTCTATCTTATATACGCGAGAATTAAATAAAACTTAGCCCCAGAAACAAGTATATATTCCATGACGTTAACCATTAAATTTTGTTTTGAAAAGATATTTTCTTAAGCCAGAAAACGGAAAGTTTATTATAAGCACACGCGATTTGAGACTCACCTTTTAGACAAAAAGTCGCTGGAGAATTTTTGAGGTGGGTATCAAGCAATAGATTTCACTTTGAAGAAAACAATGTCTTAAAATCTTGTCATTTGTTGAAGGATTGCCAAGTTTACAGGCCAAATATTTTCTTATACCGATGTCAGAAACAATCTCGTCTCATCTAATTTCTTACACTGAAATGAGCCAATAAGACTTCACCAATGGACAAAAGAGCTAATTAAAAATGCATGATATATGAGATTATGAGCATGCATACCTAGTAACTTTTTTAATCGTAGGGCGAGTTTGGTTATAATAACACACATTTCCTGTTTTTCTTGATACCGTGGGCCCCCCAGTGGTTTGCGTGAATGCGTGAATGGGCTTTTTCACTTGCGTGAATGCATGAAAATTAAAGAAAAACTGCGTGAATGCGTGAATTGGAAAGCTTTGCGTGAACAAAAATTGCGTGAATTGCGAAAAAACACTGCGCGAATGCGTGAATTTGGGGAAAAAATTTGCGTGATTGCGTGATTTGAAGGTCCGCTGGGGGGCCTCTACCATGACTACACACGGATTGTAAGCTTAAAAGTCATGGTTAAATTATAATCAGTTTGTTGTCATTGTAATGAAATTGATCATGTGCAACCGATTTCTGAACTGTCTTTTAATTATTTGTTTTGATAATAAACATTAGGTTGCATTCCTTTGGTTAGTTTCATATTACATTTTTGTAAAAATGCGTAGGGTTTTCGGTTTTGCTCTGAGAGGCGTTTTATTTTGAACGTAGAAAGAGAAAGATATAGTTTGTTGAATCAAGGTTTGAGTTTTCCTCAAATTCGCATCAAAATGGAAAACAATCTACAAAATGTTGTCATCAAAAACATTGTAGATGATATGAGAGAGCATAATGCGCATGGTGAAAGAAGATTGGACGAACACAACGCACAAGGTGCACGAGAGGATGATAATCACCAAGCTATTGCTGTACCACAAGTAAAAGGAAACGATGGTGGACATGTGCAGGAGAGAATGAAATTATTAAAGGAAGAACTTGAGAAGACGAGGAGAGAAAATGAGCTTGAGAAATTGAAATTCGAAAAGGACCAACTCAAAAGTGAGAAAGAAAATGAAGGCTTGAAAGCTACTGTGGACAAAATGAAACTTGAAAACGAACAAGTAAAAAAGATTTTGAGATGGAGAAGCTGAAAGCTGAAGTTGCTTTGTTAAAAACTGAAAAACAATTTGGTTTGGATAAGAAAATATTCTCAGATCAAAATTCAAAGCTTGAGAATGAGTTGAAAGCTGTCAAGATCGAAAAGGAAAAACTTGTGGAAGAGAATAAAAGTTTGAGGGACGAGTTGTTGAGATCGAAGAACTGCAAAACAAAAACATTAAAGAACAATCAGATAAGTTACAACTCGACAAAGCTGTCATGGACGGAAAACATCAAACACTTCAAAACGAAAATGAAAAGATTGAAAACCAGTTGAGAGCGTCACAATTAGAAACGGCAGTATTGAAAAAAGATTTTGAAAAGCTAAGTACAGAATTAAAAGACGAAAAAGAAAACAAGAAAATGCTACAAGGAAAATTGAACGACCTCCAGGAAGCATACGATAGGCTACAAAAGGAGAGACAAGATTTGAAAAATGATAAAAACGCGAACGAACAGACAGCTCTTGTACCTGTGAAGGAAAAAGTATTGGAAGAAATCGACTTCAGTCACATGGCTACACAAGAAGTATTACTTCATGGTTTATCCATGCTTCTCGAATCCAAATTTTGTTCGAATTATGAGAAATGGTATAATGCTATGCAACTAAAGATCGCTCCTGGTGAAAGTGTTTGTTCGGGGAATAATTTGATCATTAAAAATGAAGCTTCAATGTTTACAGGTTTATTAGGGATTCACGCTAAAATTGACATCAAGGAATACGTCATCGACCGACGAGAATGGAGCAACAGAAAGGTGACACGTATGAAGCTTCTTCATCCAAAGGATAATTCAAGACCAATAAGGTTGAAATATCATAAGGGACAAAATGTATGGCTGCTTGATTATTCCCGATGTGACGAAGAGTATATCTTCAAAGATGTTATTTACAGTTACCTTATCTTCGTTACGAAAACATAAATTATTCTGCACAGAACTGTTTGTCCTCCCCTTACGAAATATATTCTGCGCAGAACTGATTGTCCACCCCTTTCCCGTTACGAAAGCATGAAATATTCTCCACAGAACTTTCTATTCACCCATTTCCCCATACAAATGTTGAACGTCCAAAAATTCAACTCCAACATTGGTTTTAAGGAGAGAGGTTGCCGATGGAAAAGGGGATATCGGACATCAGTTCGGACCACGATTTGTAGTTTATAAAGTAGAATTTAAAAAAAATCAATTATCTTACTACACCGGGCACAAGTCTTTTTTTAATACTAAGAATATACCATTTGAGAATATTCATGATGAGATTGGCCAACAAATTCAGAATATGCTAAGAATATCACACAATCATGAATTTTGGAAACCAAACCTAAGAATACATAATCATTCATTATATTCCTTCTTTAGCAGAAAGAAATCTTTCGTCTTTTATTTCATAAGATTAGACCTTTGTAGTTTAATCGGCTTTTATGCGGGAAAGCAGAAATAAAAATTCGACGTTACCTCGAGTGTGCGCTTCTAGTTTATATTCGAAGGTCGGTTGGGAAATCAAATAACTTCTTTTAATAGCATCAGCGTTTTTCAACATTGAATAATCTTTACTCAATGATGGATTCTGTGCATCACGTGATAAAACATTAGCCTCTGACCAATCATTCATGTGAGATGAGACAAGTAGAGTCCAGCCTCCTCCATCTGACGTCATATCACAGTAGGCTGGAAACGCAGCCTGGTCGTCACTAGGCTTGATGTTGTAGACGCCATCATAGACAGGTCGTTTTTTTTCTTCAAGAATTAGTTTAGTTGCAAGGCAGGATCTACCAACTAAAATATTAGAAAATATATAGAGTAAGAAACTTAAAATTCACAAACTAAATCAATGGCAAATAGGTTCAACAACATTAACCCTTCCGTTATCGTTAGTTAATAAAAAAACACACTAGCAGTCAAGATTTAGAAAGGATAATCAACATTTAAACAGAATTCTGAGGAGGAGCTACGAGGTTTTTTAGGAATTTATGTAGATAAATTCCTTCTAAACCAACCAGAAACCTTTATTTATCAGCCCCCGTTTTGCAACACACGAGGAAAAGATGTATTAACCAATGAGTGGTGAAAATGATAATCATTCTTTAAGGAAAGGCTGTTGATTTATTACCAGACTAGCACTGAAATACAAAAGGGCGCAAAAAAGACGCCTCTGATTACTAATTTCGACGCCCCTATTCTTTTTTACAACTTAGAATTGGCAGTTTTCATCGAAAAGGAGAAAAAAATACCCAAAAGTTTTCGTGCTCGTTTCGCTCGCCTAATTTTAACATATATATTTTTGAAAGGGGGCGCCAAAATCACCTTCTTTCTTATGAAGTTAAATTAGTTAACAAACCTGGACAAGCGTCAGTGTTACAATTTCTCGATTCAATTAAAGCACCGTTACACATTGTGCCGCCATGTTTAGGAACAGGTGTATTACATTGCCGGTACCGAGACTGCGATCCCCCATCGCAACCTTTACTGCATCTGTCCCATTCAGACCATTTGCTAAAACCACCATTGATAGGGGTGTAAGCTATAAAAAATGACAGTATAAAATTTTCAAATGTTTTAAAAATAATATTGTCGAAGATGGCCGCCCCACTTTTTTGCTAAGAAAAAAAAAAACCAACCAACCATGGTGGCGCCTCCTTAGACACTTACTATTTGGCCCCTCCACTTTCAAAATTGATTCGCCGGCCCTGTCAGAGGGTAATTTAGCAAATAGTCAAATATATTTTTTTAAGTAAAGTAAGTGATCTGTTGGTTGTATTAGAAGATAAAAATACGCAGACTTTATCCTTTTTTCCCATGACGTTAATTATTTTAGAACGCCATGTTGCAGAACTATGAGATGCTTAAATGATGCCCCACAAATTCTCAGCTAAAACCGAGACTTGAATCTGAAAACCTTTGCTTTAACTGTAGGTTGGGTGTCCTACAAACTCTAAACTCTAAATAATCTACCCGCCTAATACGCACATGTAAACCGTAAAGAAGATTAGGCCCGAGTTTACCAGGGTTAACGATGTCTGATGCAATTTGGCGTTCCCAGAAAAAAAATGTGTGGCATGTTAAGTATGGATGTTACCTTTTTCGCAACCAGTGGCTGGGTTTAATAAACCTTCGCATTGACAAACACCGTCTAATCGACATACCTTTGATAAAGAAAATTGAAAAATATAAATGTACAATACATACAATATAATGCTTTAAAAATATAATGACACTAATGGAGTCTAACATGTGGAAAGGCAGTATGGGAATTTAGAAACCTTTTCGGTGAAATCAATGCTTTTTCCACTCGACAGCCAAAGAAGGCGTCGTGTCGTCACTAAATAATGAAATCAACTTTAAAATCAATAATTTCTTTTACTTGAAAGAATTTTACAAGGTTCATCTGAGAAGTTACACAACGTTGTTTCAATCTATCTCATGTTCACAACGTCCATATAACGTTATAGATGAACGTTGAAACAACGTAGTGTGGACTTACTCCCTTGCCATTGCATTCCTTTCCATTGACTTTTATGCATTCTTTGAATCCGTGTTCTTGGGCTGTTTTACATTGTTGTTTCATACAGAACTATAATAAGGAAAAATTATACATGTTTTTTCATAAGAACAAACTACTATATGTACATAAGGTTTTAATGAGCAAATCGTTAAGAACAAGGTAAGAACATTTTAAGACTTTGCAGACTCTAAAACACTCGATTTCTTAGGAAAATGAACAAAAGTAGTCACAAAATGGTGAAAATATTAAGAACATTGTAGGCTTAAAACTCAATAAGTTAAGAACATGTGAAGGCTTAAAAGAATTTGGATGTTCTTGTGAAAACAAAAAAAAGAATTACCTTGTTGGGAGCACACATGGTACCATCTTCAACCATCCCAAGACCAACTTGATCGGTTTCTGTTATTGATGCACCACTAGTAAAAAAAATCAAAACATAGTTTAGCCAAAACCCAGGGAAGGGGGGTACTAGGGTTGTCAGCTGATAGGGGGTGCCGCCCGACTTTCGATCCTTGGCCCCTTACCGGGACTAAAAAGGAGAAAAAAAAGGAAAACTTTGTGAATTTTACAACCCTTATTGGGACCAATTTGACCAATTTTGACCAAATTTTGAAGACCAAAAGTAGACTCTAGTCTACAGTATCTTTTACATACCTACAAATTATCTTACCTACAGATGTGAGTGTCAACATCAAATTTCTGATAAACTGTACCATAATCAATATAATATGGTTTATCATCTGGGGATCGGCATTGAATCTGACCACATTTGATATTTTCCGTTGCACATGATGTATTCGATGTTGATGAACATGTTCCAAAGCCTTTAGCCTCTGTGTTTAATTTGTTCCAACAAACATCAGAGGCTGTACGTGAGTCAGCATTCCAAAGTGATTGACATTGATGATTTAGGGTCTTCTGGCACTTTCCATTGTAGCAGACACTATTATCATCCTAACAAAAAACGGGAATTTAAACGTGAAATTGAATAGAATACGACGAAATAGCAAGTCTCTTAGAAAGGGTATCAAAGAATGAAAACTAAAAAGGATTAAAAAGTTTTTATCTCCGGTAATAAAACAATTTCAGATAAATATAAATACATTTCAAAAAATAATAAGAAATCGGTGGGGGTTGGGAAAATGCGAAACTCTGTTCCCTGAACGCCATGAAGATTTTTTTGTAAAATAGCATGAATGTAAGTGTCGTTCAATATTTTAATTATTTCACTTCTTCTAGTGGAAGATTTATGTTTTGAACTTCTCAATAACTGCTAACATTGGGCTTCTGCTCATCCTCTAGCGAGAATGTTTCTTATTATAATTTTGGTTTATATTCTAACTCGCATTCGAGTTACTGTAACTTAGAAACTCGCCAAAAAGGAACAATCTACCACCATAATGAACCACCGTAGCGGGAAGGCAAGCAATACACTATTAAGCAGACCTATATAGGAAGTATCTTTATAGAGGTCTGCGATTCAGACTACTGGAACATTACCTGATGATCGTTTAAGCGCGAAACAGCCTGTGTAGCATGTTTTATTTTTTAAAGAAAAATAAATTCTACCAAATGGAACAAAAATTTTTCAGGCAATTCGAGATTGAATTACAGATTTGTTCAGCTGGTCTATATTTTATACACATACCTTCCAAGAAGAAGCATGGGCATCTTTGAAAGGTGTCCAGTGTTTATCGTCATCAGAGTAGTACATATGATAGCCTGTGACCCAATTCCAATAATTACCACATTGAATGCCCATTTCTGTGATTTTGACTTGCTTGCCAAAATCAACTTTCAACCAGCCACCGATACCTAAGTATATGACGGTTGAAATGAAATCGAGCTTTTTTTAGCCTTGACATATTGATCTCTGTCTGAGAAATTGACCTTCAAATAATAACCAGAAATTATTCACTTTAGACTTTTGTTTCGTAAATTTGGGCTATTCCAGGAGCAGTCTGTACCTCTATTTTGAGGAAGAGGGAGGAGTTTGGAAAACAAAAGAATCCATAGGGGTCTGGTTTTCGAGTTCAAGAACCCAGGTGAGTAAAATAGAGTTAAAAAGGTAGGGTAGAGCAAAATAGGATGGAAAATCCAGGATGTTCAGTAAAACGAGGTCAAAAATCCAGGGTGGTTAGTAAAACGAGGTCGAAAATCCAGGGTGATCCAAAAAATGAGAAAAAGAATCCAAGGTCTTCAAACCAGAAGATAGCAATGGGTTTTTCTAGAAAAAAAACAATTACCCCCCGTTGAGGAGGACTAGCCCTTTGTGACTTTGAAATGCTGCAATCCCCTGGAATTCCAGGCAATTTTTGGTTCAAATTCTGAGCTTTTGTAGTATTTAAAAAGTTCTCTCCATAGAATTTCAGTAACCTTTGACAAATTTTTGTATAATACTATGAAACTCTGCCACATATCAAATCTGACTCCCTCTTCAAAGCCCCAAATATCTCACGAAAAAAAGTTTTTGTACCTCCTTTATGGGGACACCATTTGGAAGCATCATTGATACGAGCATGGAATGCTTCCTCTCCGTTATCATGAGAGCTCGATGAAAAAGCTGAGTTTGGTAAAGCTCCATTGCGAAAACCTTGTGCTAGTTTACAATCTGCAAAAAAGAAGGTAGATTTAAAAAAGTGATAAATAAAGTAAAGGCAAAATGAGTATGAGTTTATTTATAAAACACCCCTGTCTCACAACCCCAGTGAAAGTTTTTCCTACAGCGGGGAAAAAAATTTCGATTGAAATCTCAATAGGGATAAAAATTCTATTGTTCCAAGGTTATAAAATGCAGTGTGGATGGTTTTGGAGTGAAATTTCTGAGCAATGAATTTCGAATTGGGATGAAATCGAGGTCAATTTCTCAGTGATGATGAAATTCTAGGGTATTTTTCCCACCGGGATGAAATTTTTGTCAAACTATCCAATGGAGCTGGGGCCCCAGCGGGTCTGTGACACAGGGGTGTTTAAAAGGAAGAGTCAAATCCCGTCCCCGTGTATCCAAGGCTTTATTCAGATTAAAAACATATTTTTCTTTAAACCATATTTCAATCTTTACTTTTCAAGGCTTTATTCATGTACTGATGGGCACCAGGGAATACTCTGGTAGCGCCATCAGTATGCATAGTATGGATTAGATCTTTTGGTTTTAAGTGACCGGATTTAGAAACTCTTTTCCCACACAGATGTACATACAGATAACTCTTACTAATTTGAAGTCGAACGGGAAGTCAATGTTTTCGAATTCTGAAAAGTATTTTAAGAGGCTTTCCCTTTGAGGCGGACTGAAAATTAGTTCGAATTATAGAAAGATTCAAATGATAGAAATTCGAGTTAGAGAGAGTCCACTGTATCTATGGTAGTAAGTACAACAAATATTTTAAACAGTGCTTTCGTGCAATAGCTAATCTTATAGTAAATTCTTCACTTCAGAAGTCATACTCAAAATAGCAGATAAATTTAAATCCTCAATTCTAACAAAGCCCTCATCTTCCTTTAATAACGGGCTTTAACTAACTAGACAAACCTCTCTTATCCTTTGATGGAGATACAATTAGAGAACGAAACAAAAACTGTAAACTGAAAGCCTGCAAATGAGGCCCAGAAGTTTATTTAACAATTTAACCGCAAAAATACAAAAACGCCACCCCATATGTTATTGCTTTGCTGGAATTCATGTTCTGAACATCTGCAATGACTTTATGCAACCATAGTCCGTATAAAAAATATGATTACCCTTAGTATCAGAGGTTAAGTTTTTAAAGAATATATTAACCTCTGAAGACCAATAATAGAAATTTTATCGCGCATGTGTCAATCTAATCACTGTAGAAAGAAGCAAAGATGAAGAGCAAATATTACCTTATTAATGTCTAGCAGACTGTATCAGTATGCAGGTTACTATTTACGAATTCCCCAGAAACCTCCAAGTGTAATTAAAGTGAGTTTCTTTTGAAAGAAATCTTTTACATGATCCCCAAATGTATAACAGTAATTACTAAACTCTTAATTATGTAAATGTCACTTTAATTGAATCGAAATAATAGACAGACTTTATGTTACGATTCTCTATCACTGACTCTTTTTAAAAAGCATTGATGACTTTTTTTAGTTGTGTTTTCAACGACGGGAATAAAAATAACAACTTTGAACTTCATCCAAGATCTTGGATGGTCGTCATGGTTACTTTTGTCTTCGTTGATTGCGTGCTGAATAGAATCTTGATTCGTCGGCACAGCGTCGATAAATGATTTCGACCTGTGCTTTTCACGGTAGACTATGATATCATAAATAAAGAGACGCAGTAGCTGAAAACATACCAGTGGCAAGTAACACGTGTTTTGAACGATAATCACTCAAGTCACAATTGCTTGAAAGGTAAATCTTTCTCCCTGTTTTGGGCCAACCGCCTTCACTGAGCCAACACTTCTCATTTTGTTTCAATGAGTCAAGCTAAATGGAATCGAATGAAAGAAAAGTAACGATGGGTTATATAGTCGACTCACTCTAAGTCGATTCTCTCAAAACTTCAAACTAAAAAATTGGTCACCTCAGTTGGAAAGTAATGCAAAATAGTCTCTATAATTCGAAGAGAAGTCTAACTCCCTTGAAAAAAATTGAATTAGAGAGGTGCCCCTCTCTAATTCGATTTCCAAGGGAGAAAGTCTTTTTATTCTAATAAAGCCACACAAGGCGAAGACCAGAAGCTTATACTGTTGACGTTAAAAAGTTTTAAAGGTAAAAGAAAACAGTCCAAAGTTTTTGAATCTCAACTTCAATATCTTATAATTTAATTTTACAAGACAAAATATTAAGTTAAATAAGCTCATTTCGAAAACTCTGCAAAAAGACATTTTTAACATGTGCAGGCGTGGAACAAATCGTCGTTGTCCACATGACTAAAGGTTCAATCTCAAAACAAGTGTCTTGGAAAATTGGAAAACTTGCAATTCCTTTGAGATTGGTTTTTTTGTTATATGAAAACATTGACTATCCCTCTATATGAAAAAGGGTAATCTCAATCTCAAAGACGATCACAACATTAAAACTTTAAATTTTGTAAGGTACTGATTTTGAGGTTTAACCTTTAGTCATGTGAACGGTGAAAAATGTTTGTTGCGATCCACAATAGCATCGGGTATCACGAAAAATAATTCGTTTTCAAAAGCCAAAAAAAAACGTACGGTGTACCACAACTAAAAGGTATTTCCAATCAAACACGCAAAAATCGCAAAAGTTCGGATAGTGTTGCGGTACGGCCACTTTCAAATAAGTCAAAACTAAGCTGGCACATAATTTTGGAGCGTTACGTTGAACAATTCTAACGAGCAGCCAGCTTGATCTCAAAATATTCGTTGATTTGTATTTTCAGCTGAGATGTTTTCAAGTGATTGTTTAGCGTACCTTTGGATTATTAGGCGTAAAGGCCGGTCTCCCCTTGCGCGCGCTTCGATCGCACTTTTTCGACTAAAGCTTCCACGCTATTGGTCAAAAGAAAAATGAAGCAACTCCATTGGCGCGATTTGACGTAACGGGTGAAAAAAGTTGAAATGTGTTCAGCTTTTTTTTCGAGCGCGCGCTACATTTTTATGACGCAGTCTTTTTTCCAAGCAAAAAGGACTGAAGCCAAAAAGTGTAATTGCAGCGCGCGTAAATGGAGACCGGCCTTAAGTATATGGTACCATGTTGAAGTACCTGAGTTCGATTAAATTTAGATTCTTCAGCTCCACATGTGGAAGAGACATGCAACCACCCATCAGCATCCTGACAAATCTTTTTACCACTGCAATGATGAATCATGGTACCATCGGATTTGTAGTCAAACAACATTCGATTGTGATTACAATCCAAATCTGTGAAAGGAAAGGAAATAAACATGAATTTTATCTCTTTGAAAGAGGTTAATATTAAAACTTTACTTACTGTTTATGAGGGCAATATCGTAAAATAATTACCCAATGCAGGGGGAGGTACAACCGCACGGTACTAACCCATAGAGTACTAACTCTAATTTCAGAAATATTTGTCTTAGATACCCCCACTTAGGTGCCACCACCCCTTTTTTAGTACCCATAGACTAATCTTTTTCTGTAAATCTTTTGTGACAATTTGATTTTTCAAAATTAGGAAAATATGAACATCGAAAAATAAATTTCCGTTAAATAAAATCTGATTTTTTTCGGGAATGAATTCTGAATTGCCAAGATTGATAGATTTTTGTACCCATTTTACCCACCAAATATCGAAATTCAGTTCAAGGTACTAGCTTGAAATAAGTCAAACGCCCACCCAAACCCCAGAATATAGTACCGGGTACTAACCTTTTTTGCGATTCAAAATTATCACCACCATTCGGCTATCGGCCAGTAAAAAAAGTATTGATCCGATTTTATGGTAGAGGATGATAATAAAGGTATAAGAATACTCCCGTTACGGATACTGATGTACGATACAAATTTGAAACGAAATTCTAAGAACCAATCTAACTAGCGAGTTTATGTACTTGCACTTTTGAGGATGGCAAAGTGACCCGCAGTTATAGATAGATAGAGTCGATTTTATGTGGATAGCCCAGTAATGTAGGACTTTTAGACAGTCTTTCGATTCTTTTCAGGGGTTCCACGGCCAGGCGGCTCTGCTATCTATGAACTGAACGGAACATTGGAAGGAGCGGGGATTCCAACTGCGACTTCCAATCCCTGGCTTGAGACGCTGACGCCTTTGACCACTTGGCCACCGCCCCATAAGATCCGACCCGAAAAACCGAGGACGGTAAAAGTGTTTGTTTACTGTCGACAACATTTGATCACGATGTAAACAAATCAGAAGCGGACCGTCTCCGTCGCAGAAAAACAAATATACATAAACTCGCTAAATTATTCGTACCTCATTGGATATTAAGACAAGGCCAGCCTTTTTTCCCTTAAAGTTGTAGTTTGGCTATTAGTAGTAGCGTAGACAGGAGGGGCGCAAACTTTGTGTAGGAGGGCAGATTTTTATGACACTCTAATTATATTTTTACATTATGAACTATTCACAATATTAAAAGATAATTACTGTGTCATAAAAATCTACTCTCCTACACAAATTTTGCCCCCCCTGGCTACACTACTGTATTAGCACGTAGAAAAAACTTTGACCGTGTTATACGACTTTGCCCCTCGGAAGATAAACCACTGTGCTACACAGAAATATGTTCAAAATTGATATTCAAGAGAGATATTGAAGTAAACACATTTCATAATGGCCTTTGTGGATATAAGACTGGACATAGTCCTTCATTGTCTTACTTGGCATTTGCTTGTAAATCAACTTGGTGCCATCAGGGATCGCTGCACATTCATCATCATTGGTAATATTTGGCGTGATACACATTCGACTGTGATAATACAAATCGACCGTTGAAATAGGTGTTGCCACATTCACTAAACAAAAATGAATCATAGTTATAACCGACGAGCGGCAAATCACTAAAATAAATCTCGTACACAGTTTTATAAATCAAAAATAAATCATAAATCAAAAATAAATCAAAAATGAATCATAAATCATAAATACCTTATTGGTATTAAATTTCGCGGGTTACAACATTTCGCAGGTTCTTGATTTCGCGATTTTTTTGGTCAAATTTCGCCAAATTTAATACCGTTTAAAATTTTCAAAAATACAAAATCAGGAAATTAAATACACGCAAAAAATTTTCAAAAAATCGAAAATATTTATTGTTATACTTAGGTACTATTTTTGTCACTAGTTTTGTTACTATTTTTGGTATTTTTACACCCAATACGTTGTGTTTCAAGCGAAATCTGTCATTTTCTTGCCTTATTCCCACTTTTTGAAAGTGCCCAATTTAGTGAATCCTGAAATTTAATACACGCAAAACAAGTTTCCTCGAAAAAATTTCGCGAATCGCGAAATTTTGTAACCCACGAAATTTAATACCAGTAAGGTAAATCATAAATAAAAAATAAATCAAAAATAAATCATAAATAAATCATAAATAAATCATAAATAAATCATAAATGAATCATAAATCAAAAATAAACCATAAATCTCGTGCACCATTTTTCGAGTGATTTTCCCCTATAATTTATTTATCACGTGATGCGTGATAGGACATAAATCTGAGACGTGACGTCGTGACGAAGGTGTTGCTTTAAGTAAGTAAGTTTGCGACCGCAGTCGAAGGTTCCCTTTTCGTATAGCTGTCTACGCGAAGGTAGGGGAGGGTGCGTGCATTAATTTGTAAGTTAATGGAATTAATGAACCAAAACCATACCCTAAGGTCCCAAATAAAAGGGGGGGGGGGTTCGAGTAAAAAAAAGGGGGGTGAGGGTACGGAATTTTTTTCATAATATAATAAAATTTTGAAAAAATAGATAAACGTGGGCGGATCCTAATAAGATCAGGGTGGTCCGAAAATGAGAACCCATCTACTTAGGATTACTTCTAGAGTTTCTTTAAGTTACCTTTCACTATGATGAGTTCTGTAAAAAGTTAGTATATGGTTTCAGGAAAGAACAACCAGGGCAGAGACAGAAAAATATGTGATCAGCGACGGAAAAAACGTTTAACTCGACTACCTATATCTGGTGAGCATGTTTAACTCGATTACCTATATCTGGTGAACATGTTTAACTCGATTACCTATATCTGGTGAACATGTTTAACTCGATTACCTATATCTGGTGAACATGTTCAACTCGATAACTATATCTGGTGAACATGTTTAACTCGATTACCTATATCTGGTGAACATCCGTACATTTCCATTCTCAAACAAGCCCAATCGCTTTCGCCAGTACCTTTCCAGTGCTTTGGTTCAATACGAAAATATCGAGCAGTAATGTGATGCGAAAGCTTAGTAATGGTTTCACGGCTCCTTGACTTTGTACCAAAAATCATCTGACAGTAAAAACAAAACAACGAAATAAATAAGTGTTTTTGTAAAAGGCAAAAAATGCTCAATATATATCAAAAACCTAAATTATTCACTTACCTGAACTATTCAAAAACAACTATTTTAATTTCGCTTGATGTCTATTACCTGAGTATTGAAAAATACCTTACATTCTAAATACAAAAGGATAAGATTTCAATCTTGTGTCATGATTGGTTGAAGGGTAAAAGGTTTTTTTAATAAGAGTCACATCGTTTGCTTACTCATCAATTTTAACTCACAAGCTTTTTCAAATTGGATTGACACGGATGTGGAGCAAGATTAGTCAGAAAAAAGAAAAGAAAAACATTTTTTTTTGCTTATATCATCATAATATAACAATAGGCAAACACTGCTCTGATATAAAATATGTGTCTGATATGAAACGGGAACATACTTATGTAAAAATAAAACCTTTAATTGAGTAGTTATTTCAAAATGATAACTTCAAATGAACTCAAAGGGAACACATAAAAGTTGTCGGGCCTCGTGAAAAAAATCACTGATAAGACTGTATTGTTTTCAATTTGATACCAATGTGTGCAGCGTGTCCCGTGTCGTATTTTTTATAAAATAAAATTCTTAAAAATCATTATCTAAAGTGAGTTTAGGATAATTGAAGTAAGCGATTGGTTCAATTCCCAAGATGATTAAATAGGTTTTTGAGGTTGAAATAGTATACAGGGTGTCCCTAATTAAAGTATCGAGTCGAAACACAACTATGAGTAAAAAGTTTTATGTGCATGTTCACAAAATTGTATTTTAAGCTCTCCCTATTTTTTCTTTGTCATTACGATTAATTTATACGTTGTAACTACCTTTTGTAATAAGCCTGTGTGATGGAGAACGTTCTTATATTTTAGCGATAACACACACAAACTTTTCTACTCAATCGCATGTTCAAACTCGATACTTTAATTAGGGACACCCTGTACAAGTCACACAATTTTGCATAAATTATGAGGATTTTACTTTATTTATAAAAAACTTTCCGCTTTTTTGGGACACACTGCGCAGTTATATTAAAAGACTTTCAAAATATTAGGAGAAGATATAGGAAAAGTTCAAAGGGAAAATCTAAAGAGTGTTTTCTTGGGAGGGAAAATTGCCGCTACAATCGGTAAAGAATACGCAGCTGGCACGCAACGTTGTTTTAACGTTAATCTAATGTTCACAACGTACATATAACGTTAGATGAACGTTGTAACAGCGTTGTGTGCCAGATGGTAGGTCACCTGAATACTATCACCACAACTCATACCATTCTGTGCTACATTATCGACTGGACACTGAAAAAAATTATTATTAAAGTGAATACTATAAATCGAGTGGGTTTTCGAGTCATGGAGACTCCACTGTACAAATTCCGCGGTCTAAATAAGTTCCTTTATTTCGATGTTTTAAAGATAGACTAGGTGATCCACCTCGGCGGTAGCACAGTCCCCTGTCCAGTAACATCTCTAGATTAAACGTTAATAACTTTTGAATCTTTCTTTTCGCCATCAAAAGCAATGCTTGTAAAAAAACATTATCAAGGTAAAACTTGACAGACTATAATTTACTTACTTATTTATGTTTATAAGGCATTGTTAACTGAAGGGACAAATAAACTATTTCGAGAAGATATTCGAGTAATAGAGAGGTTCAAGTTTCTACTGTGATCAAAACTTACCATGGGGAAATCACCAGTACAATACTCATCCACATCACAATTGCTGGTTGCTTTTCGACACAACGTGCCTTCTTTACGAAACTAGAGAAAAGAAAATATCGTGCGATTGGATTTCAACTAGCCTATACTAGACGGATGTCACGGCTTTTTTCTATGAAGCATTTTCGGGCGCTAAATATTTTTTTGAAGCTCTTACATTAGCTAAAAATAAAACTTGCGTCAGAACACTTGAAAGGCGCCTTTTTTTCTCGAAAATCTTCAAAGTGTAACTCAGCTCTAGACGGCCCGATGCTCGGACATTTCCCACAATGTATTCGAGTCGGCGGGGCAAGTTTTAGTTTTTACAAGCTCCTATTTGATTTGGTTGGTCGTTAAGATGTAATAAAAGAACCTTATTACTTTTTCTAAAGAACGTGTCATCTCTATCACTTTAAATGACCAATTAGTGAAGTATCTTGTAAAAACTCCAAGGCATCTCGAGTTAGCTTGCCTAAGGTGGAAATTGTTGGCAAGCAGTGGCTCGTCGGGTGATGTTGCTAGGGAGATGACTAAATGTTTTTTGAAGAGGTCTTTTGAGCAATTGGTCATGTCTCTTGCACTTGTGGGGAGGGAGTTTATAACAAAAGAGGACCCTCTTGTCAAAGAGCACCCCCTCCAGATGCTTTAGTGTTTGGTATTAACAGGTTTGAGATTGCAAGTTCTGCCCAATCTCTGACATGAACGACAAAAGATGCCTCTCATTTGATCATCAAAACTAAAGTTTGGTATGTTGGCCTTTTTTCGATACATGGGAAGTGAGTGCAACCGGTTTGTAATTGTCAGCAAGTCCTTGATTCATTTTCTTGTAAACGGGTGCAATGTGTCCAGTTTTAAAGAGTTTTGGTGTGGTTCCTTTATTGATCATGTTTCTCCAGATGATTTGTAGAGGCAATGCAATGGATTTTTTAGTTTTTAGAAGGAGAATAGCTAGGAATCCAAAGGTTTGCCCCTTTTATGGAATCATCAACCAACAAATTGACTAATGATGCAAAATCAATACAAGTCGGTCTTCCTTCAGCCATTACCCAACTATGAGCTTTCTCAACCACAAAAACCAATACTTAAATTCGAATCTATATATTAATAGCCGTAGTCGTATGTCTGTTTTCTGTTTGTGTGTCACTTTCGTTTACGCAAGCAATTTTTTCTTCTCGATAACTTTGTTTTGATTAACAGATCGGATAGAGCTAGGTTTAGAATTTATTCAGGCTTTATTTAAAACCCGTAAGGCGATGCGTAGTTTTGTTCTTGGGCTTCCTCTTACGCACCAGTTGAAGTCTTTATTGTTATCGTCTTTGTTAAGTTTCTTTACATCTCCTTTATCTTTTTCCCAAAGTATATTTTATCCGGGAAATCTAAAAAAAATAATTACAATATCAAACTTACGTAACATTGTTCTGAACAGCATCCTGGGTAATTGTAATGACTGCATTGCACATGCGCTTTTAATTTACATTTCATTGGTTCACAACAATTGTCTCCATTCTTCTTACAATTCTAAAAAGTAAGTTGTATGATTTTTTTTTTATTTTGAATTATATGATTGATAGCAAAGGAGCACAAATTCTTCATATTTCCCAACGCTGTATTCAAAGATGGTGAAAGCTCTATTGTGCGTGACCGTTTAAACCTTTCTTAGCAGTTCGATATGCGAAAACACCTAACTAAAAGTCTATTATTGCTATTAAACCTATTTAATTCTTATAAACGCGACCTCTGTGGTGTGGCGCTCATTGAAGGGTAACGCTAAATAAAGGAAATACGGCAGTTAAACACTCCTTCTAAGGCGATCGTTCAGCTAGACCCAGTATCTAGAATACAGCTAATTTCAAAATTCATTGCCATAGAGCGTTTGTTGTTATTGTCTTTTCTCATTTGAGATTTTTCAAACCGACCGAAGACGACGAGAGAAGTTTTGCTATTTATAAATCATACTGCTTCGCAGATGTCTCCATACGGGAATTTTTTATCAAACAGACAACACACACCACAGAGTGCACTACGAAGCTATAAACGTGAGGAAACTCTGGTACAGAGTATTTTTTAGCATGTGTGGTATACTTCTTCAAATCTTTCGTGAAGATGACGGGTGACTCGCGAGTGGCAGGGGATGCTTACTCTAGGTACCGCACCTGATCTCATCTTTCTATACTTTTTCCATTTTCTTTCGGTTTAGATCTCTTTTCATTTTTGGGTTCCTATTCGCTAAATTTGTTTTTAATTGTTATAGTAATGTGTCTCTAGTGAAATTTGGTTGGTTTGTCTTTTGTCTTTTAGGATTTTGGGTGTTAAAATTCATTGGTCATTTGATTGTTGTCATATGATGTGGCAAAATTGCTTGTGTTTCTTGAAATTTGATTAGCTTCTTCAGATATAAAAAAGATGAAAATCTTCTATTAAAATACTAACCTCCTCGGTACCACAGTCACATTCTTCTCCGGGATCCTTGATACCATTACCGCATCGATGTAAAATTGGCTATGGTTTTGGAAAAAATTAGTACAATATAATGACATAAATACGTTAGAATTGTCACACTGGAAAACACAAAACAAATCATCAGAAAGTTGTACGTACTACAGTCAAAGAAATTATTTTCGAGTTACCAGAATTTTACTTAAATGTGTATATATAAAATATAAGGCTTGTTTATCTTTTCTTAATTCCATTTCATTTTTCAATTTCAGTTGTTTTTTTTGCGTTGTTATCGCGCATGAAGAATTGTCACGACCGACTATATCCGCCATCTTTGATCGGAGTCAAACTGCGTTAAGGCCGGTCTCCACTTGCGCGCGCTGCGATCACAACTTTGGCTTCAATCATTTTTGCTTGGAGAAAAGATTACGTCATAAAAACGCAGCGCGCGCTTGGAAAAAAAGTTGAATGTATTTCAACTTTTTTTTCAAGCGCGCGATCGTTACGTCATATCGCACCAATGGAGTTGCTTCATTTTTCTTTTGACCAATAGCGTGGAAGCTTTGCTCGAAGAAGAGCGATCGCAGCGCGCGCAAGTGGAGACCGGCCTTTACATTACAAGTTAGGGAAAAGTACATCTAGACATCTTGATATATTATAATGCTATTGATTGATCAAAATATTTAGCTTGGCTCAGATTGAGAAACCGGGTCTCCAGGTTTTATACAAAGCTCAGTATAGTTTCACAATCCGTGATTCGAGTGCTCAGAAAACACAGTAGCATAATCATTTGTTTGTACCAGACGATTTTTTCTAGACACCGTTCTATCTGTAACTTTTTCACGAAAATCCCTAGCCTGGGAATCCAAGCGTTAAACTTTTTCCACAGTCTAGCTTATGATATTTTTGCTGCTTGTTTAAGACTTCTGGCGTAGGTAACGCTCCTGCAAGGAGATTTTTCCTTGCAATACAGGTTCAGTCTGATTGGCCAGATTTTGTTCGCGTATTACTTAGCTGTACTTTCGCGCGCATTTTGATAATTTCGATGCACACGCATAATTGTTTATAACATTTTCTGTGTCAGGCTAACCTGCACCAAGCTCTATAGTTTTAGAACTTTGTGAGGTGAGCCTTTTTTTGTTTGTTTTTTTCTAAAATTATGAGCATGGATTTCCCAGGCTAGAAAATCCTAAACTGATCATTTAAAACCCTGGACTAAAATTATCTGGGATTGCGAAAGTGTCAGCGAGTTTTATATAAAGCTCAATGATATCCCTCATTAGTCTACAAAAACATTTTCTACTAACCGCTTTGGGTGGCTGGTTGATACATGCAAATTCTTTGAGCGCCAATCTTTGTAAGTTACAATCACTAAACCCAGGACGGCTCGATCTTAAATTATAAGAGAGAAGTTTTACGAAACTTTGTTGCAATTCTAAGATATTTTGACAATAGAGTAGACAAGAAGGACGCAAATTTTCTGTAGGAGAGCAGAATTTCGTTATACCGTGATTTTATCTGCTTAGACGAAAATAAAAAATGTAGTGTTTCCGGAATGCGGGTGAAGGAAAAAAAGCTCTCATGCGGCCGGCCGGAAAATCTTTTTTGCTATTTTTGATATCTTAAGATCATTGAAATAGAACTTTAAAGATAACTTTTATGTACAAACAATATGAAGTAAGCCCTGAATACTAATTTGTCAACTGCTAACGAACAAAACTTGATTTACAAGCGGGAATATCTAACCAAACAACGTAGCTTGAAAATATTTTTTTTCACCTGGTCGATTTCCGGAAACACTACATTTTTTTTTATTTTCACCTTATATATTATGAATATATAATAATGTGTCATAAAAATCTGCTCTGCTACATTTTGCACCCCTCTTAACTACGCTACTGCTAGAAAATCATATTGCATAAAACAATAAATCAAACCTAATCTGAAACAGATTTTGCCATACAGTTTCTTTACTGGTTGTTAAAAACCAAAGTCATTGCTAACACAAGAGTGACGAATTTGGTACAGCAAAAGTTTGATCTGTATGAAACTCAATGCATTTTGTCCATCTTTATAATTATAATTTAGGTCGAAATACCAAAGACAAAAGAAATACTTATCAAACCATGGCAATTTTTTTTAATCTAAAAGTTAAATATTCAACATAAAGGGACAAGAGAAAGTTTCTACAATGACATTTTCCATATTATTTGCGTATGTGTTGCAAAATGCAAATAATTTTGATAAAAAGTCAATGCGTTTGTTGAAATCAATCAATGCGTTTAAAAAATGTTATCAACGAAATATAATTACTTGGATCCACCCATGAAACAGCCTCTTGGAGTCAAACATGTACATTCATCCCCATCTAAAGAAAAAATTCAAAATATCACCAAAAAATTAAAAACAGTCTCCGTTCGAAATCATCCCCATTCCACGCGCACCTTGGTTGCACTACACGTTTTTTTTTATAAGAACAAACTATATAAGAACATAAGGCTTCCAGGTCCAAAAATTTAAGAACATTCTAAGAACATTCTAAGGCTTTGGAGACTTAAAAACATGCAATTTCTTAAGAAATTACATCAAAATGCTCAAAAAATACTGAAAATAAGAACATTTTAAGAACATGTAAAACGTGTATTCTTGGTCGCTCAATATTCGAAATAATGATATGGTCTCTGTATTTTCCAAGCTGCATAAAGCATACAAAGAATTTGCAATCACTTGGTCAAGCTTTGTCAAAAACAACTAATCACTGAGAGAAGAGAATTGCTCTGTCAATTGGTAACATCCAAGCAGGAGTAGAATAATTTATGAAGGAGAGAAAAGATCTAGTTTACACGCTTTTTTTATAAGAAACCCAAAATTTCTGAAGCCTTAGGATGTTCCTAACTTTTTCAGTTTTGAGCCTAAAAATATTCTAAACATGTTCTTATTTTAAACATTTTGTGAGCATTTGTGTCCATTTTCTTAAGAAATTGACTATTTTAGAGTCTGCAAAGCCTTAGAATGTTCTTAACTTGTTCTTAACATTTTGGCCATCGAAGCCTTGATGTTCTTATATAGGTTGTTCTTGTAAAGAAACGTGTATCGTCAATGAGAAAGAAAAATCGTCAAGCTCACCGTGAGGAAAATTGAAATTATGACCAAATTCATGCCCAATGATTGTAGTAGGACCACTGATCGCTGTGAAAGTCCACTGAAAAAAAAAGAGAGAGAAGTTATTATTTCGCATTATCTGATCTTGTTTATTGAACCCTTTCCCTATGGGTATTGCGATTTGCAGCAGTTGGCAGCAGTAAGCAAAGAATACTCATACACGTTTTTTATAAAAAACCTTAACTTGGCTCCCAGCCTGGAGTTCCTTATTTTTTTAGAGAATTTCAGCCTCAAACTTCTTCATTGAGTTCCTTCTTTACTAAGCTACTAAGAAAAGATTTCCATTATAACAAATGGACTACAGAAAAAGGCTTATTGAATGTTGTTTCGTCAATATTCGGCATCTTTTTGTTTAGGTTTTTGTAAATGTGTGAAAGTTCAACTCTCTTTTCTTTAACTTGTTTTCTTATTCTCAGCCTGCGAGCAGTTCCTTAACAATTCCTTATTTTTCTGACCATTTTCAGCGTCGAGTTCCTTATAACCGTGTTCCTTATAAACGTGCTCCTTATAAAAAAACAAGTGATACTGTTATGGACCTACCTGGTTATGCATTTAACACATACATAATTTGTTGAACGGTGAAAAAGAATGCGGCTATTATATTTTGATTTTTCCCACATATATAATTGATATCTACTTGAGCGTGATCGGTAAAACAATCATTCGGAAAACAAATAAGTGACGATTTATTAAAATTCGTCGTTTGTTCTCATCATTGATTGTCCCCCGTGCCCATTGGGGTGGTTTTAAGTGAAGGGATTGGAAGGAAAAAAATATCTACACGTTTTTTTTTATAAGGAACACGTTTATAAGGAACTCAAGGCTGAAAATGGTTCAAAAAATAAGGAATTGTTAAGGAACTGCTCAGGCTGAGAATAAGTGGATTTGAAAATAATGTACCTTATTGGGAGTAATTTGACCAAATTTTGATCTTTCAAGGGGCAAAAAGTTCAAAATTTCCTATGTAGTAAGGAACTCGATAAGGAACTTTGAGACTGAAATTCTCTGTAAAAATAAGGAACTCCAGGCTCAGAGCAAAGTTAAGGTTCCTTATAAAAAAAAAACGTGTATCTCATTAAAAAAATGAGTAATTTGACTGAGAACATTGATGCATGCTTTTAAACAGTGATTTTTATGGATAAAGATTCAATTATTGAGGCGAGAAAATGTTTTTGTGAAAATCTGCTTCAACCATCTTTTACCTATGCTACCCTACTTTCATGCAAAAAAATCAGATAGAATTAACGATGAAAAAAAAATTAAAATATTTTACAGAAAAAAAAAAACTTTTTTAGCCGTTTTTTTGCCTGAAATTTAACAAAAAAAATTTTTCCCAGAAATCGGGCTTCGTCACATTTTTTTTTTAGGCAGTGCATCGTTGTGCAAAAAATTAGAAAAAACTAATGAGCCAATCTTGAGAAAAGCTCATAACGAACGAACTGACGGACGAACGAACGGACAATTTATAGGACTTCCACCGGGATAGGTCCAAAAAACGTGTAGTTAAGGTAAATGGACAAACTTACTAGATTGATAGAATATTGTAATGATGTACAAACAGAGCCCATATAAGCCATGCCGACGACGCCGTCATCCCAACTCGTTTTGCTAAAAGATTAATGTGAGCAGTAAAGTTACAATTTGTTTAAAAAAAAATGAGGTTATACCATAGTCCGTATAAAAAACCCCGGTCTGGAAGCCATTTGTTTCTTTCTATTGTTTCTTAATTGAACTTGCGCAAAAAAATTACGAAAATGCGCAAAAATTACAAAACTGCGCACAACAAATGTTTTTCTGTTTTTAATGATTTTCTTGATCACTTTGAGTCATAAAATGTGTTCATGAAATCATAGTCCGTATAAAAAACCCCGGTCTGGAAGCCTTTTGTTTCTTTCTATTGTTTCTTAATTGAGCTTGTGTTGAGAAATTAGTTTGTTTTGCTCACTTTTTGATCATGTGATTAAATCTTAAACCAATCCCAAGAGGAATATTTAGTAACGTGATCAAAAACTGAGCAAATCGATTTTTGTTTTTTGATATTAACAAAGGAAAAAGCTAACAAAAAGTTAAAACAATAAGCTTCCAGACCAGAGTTTTTACACGGACTATAGTTATACTTTTGAAACAAGATATGTGACAGTTTGAGGTTGTCGTTGTTAGTAGCTATATAGCTTAATTATTTGTCTTGTTGTGTTTAGACCCTGTAGGGTCAACCATATAACCCGACCCACGGCATGTGGCGCCTTTAAGGGTAGGTTTTATATAATCGGGACAAGCTGGAGCTTTTACAAGCTCTTATTTGATTTGGTTGGTCGTTAAGATGTAATAAAAGAATCTTATTTCTTTTTCTAAAGAACGCGTCATCTCTATCACTTTAAATGACCAATTAGTGAAGTATCTTGTAAAAACTCCAGGTCATCCCATAAAATCCACTGATTTTGAATGCCAGTTTTGGCGGCACATGCTGTTGTTTAGAAATCGAGCGCCCCCAAAACTTATGAAAGACACAATGTACGTCACATTTTTTTATTATTCTCATTGCTTTAGGGGGGGGGGGCGCGAATGTAAAAATGCATCTGTAACCTGATTTAAACCTGAGATCAAGAGAATATCAATAGATACACTTTTTTGTCAGACTAAATCAGAGACTAAGTCCCAATGAATCTTATAAATCACCTAAACCTGTATGGAAACAAATCTCGAGCTTACAGGAGGTAGAGCAAATGTCACTTTCAAAATATAGTCACTTTAGTACAATAAACTTTCTCGGGGACTTATTTTCGCGGATGGCACTATTGGGAGACAATATTTTCAATTTTTTTTGCCTTTTACTGCCAAAAATTCATGTTGGTTGTCGAAATACGCATTATTAGCGCTTCTTTGATACCAGTAAACAGTTTAAAAGTAGTTATTTAACATTTTTCGAGATTCGCAGATAAGGCATTTTCAAATTCCCAGTAGGAATAATGATATCCCAGTTGACACCCAAATCTGCAAAATCCACGAAATTTAATTCTCGCGAAAGTTTACCCCATTAAAATAAACAATCATACCTGAAAAACAAACCATGATCATAAGAGATATCTTTGAAAGCATCTGTTTTCCGTAACTTCTCTGCGTGTTCCTTATAATTACCTAATTCTTTACCCCCTTTATTTTCACGTGCGAAGAGATCTTCGGTTTGTACCTCAAGAGCAGTTAATACCATTCGAACACCGATAGCCTGATAAGACTAAAAAAGAGAAAATTTTAAATTTGTGCCAGGAATGCAAACCAGTTTGTAAGTGTCTTTTTTAACTAAAGGGGTAGAAACCTTGTTCGAGTGACATTCGAGTTATGGTAACTACACTGTATTCAAAATTTAAGATACCAAGCAAAAATCCATGGATTTCCGATACCGAAACAATTTCAGAATTCCGAAATACCGAAGGAATTCTGCCCGATTTCCGAAATTCCGATGAAAAAAGGGTCGATTTCCGCAATTCCGAAATACTGTACGCCCCCCATTCTTTGTGGCTTCCCCGTTTTTTCCTGAAGAATTGTCATTTCTTCATTTCACTGATCTTTACCATGACATACATTTTTTTCAAATTATCGAGAACTGGACGGCGTATTTAATGTGAGCGAAGCGAGAAAAAGATCTCCGGGGGAGGGCTAAAGTGAAGAGATTTCTTTTTTCATTTGATCGTTTATTTTTAAGCCAGCTTCAACATTCAAAACTTTTAGTGCGTTCAGCTACAGCTTAACCGGCGTGCGACGCCGGGTACCGGCTAGTTATGTTGTATTGTCCCATTTGGGTTTTGAAATAGGAGCTTTGGGAAGAACTTTTCAGGGTATTTAATACTAACCACATCCACTTGTCCAATAGCATTCAATATTCTCTCCAAGATCAACGATTTATTGTTATTGTAGCCTTCTGTCTGAAATTTCAAAATAAGGAAGTCTCTCAAAATATTTTTTTGAAGAGACATATTGAGCTAACTGATTTATAAAATAAATGTTTAGACAACAATATTTGAAGGTTTTCAACTATCTTTATGTGAGTTGACTAATATGTAATAATGCAATGACTTCAGCCATGTGACATAATCTGAGCCTTGGGTGATCAACTTGAGGATGATCTCCTAAGAAGAAAAAATCTTCAAATCCAAGGCCTGGGAAACGGCCAATGTAGAGGTGGGAGTTTTATAGATCCCTTTCATCTTTCATCGATTATAATCTCCAACCAAAAAAAAAATCCACTTCCCAGGCTTGCGATTTCTTGGAGGTGTAAAATGGTAATTTTCAGGGCGGGCTTTATTTTGCTGAAAAATTAGAGATTTGAAAAGCTCCCCAAAAGTACCAATTCCACAGGCCTGGAATTTATTGAGCTGTAAAATTGTAATCGAGGTGGTCTTTCTTTTGCTGAAAAATTTTGAAATTTTGAGATTTGAAAAGCCACCTCTGTGTATTTTTCGGGGTATAAAATGACCATTGCCTGTGCTTGTATATACATGCAGATAATTGGTAATCAAATAAGTTCCTTACCACTCCTTTATCAACAGTTGCCAAAAGTTCGACATATCTTGTTTTGTTAGTTGTCAAATATTTTTTATATTGAGGTTCAACATCAATCAGTTCAAACACTCTCTGAAAAAATGAAAGCAAAATGAGTCAGGTTAGTAAGGTCATAGACAAATCCTGATAATTCAAACTCTTTGCTTTCGTTTCTTTGAAAAAAAATTTTCAAAATTACTATGAGATCTAAATATTTCCTGCAAAAAAATCCTGTAGAGTTTTGTCAAATAAGTAAACCTCCTTAGGTAAACCTAGTACCTAGAAAAAATAATTACCTAACTATTATTACTTAGCGAGTCTTACTTATTACGAATTTCCTTTTTCTGGAAGGTTGTGCAAGCTGAGCAACCTGTTTAACAGTTTTGTTTGGAACTAAAACAATACTAAAAATCATGATAAATACTTCCTAAAAGATAACTTACTAATCCAGGGATATTTCCATTTTTGGTGGCATCTCTACGCTTTCTGATCATTGGAGCTTCAATAGATTCATCATTTTCTAAAAAGAAATCAATATTGACGAGAAGAGTAGCTATATTTGTTAATTACAGGCAATAGAATTTGAATGAACTTCAGCTCCTCATTTTAGATTAAATACTTTGTTAGCTCTTAGACTGGTGGTGCAGTGGTAGAGCATCTGGCTACGGTTCGCAAGGTTGTGGGTTCAACCCCCAGCCAGGTCATACCAAAGATTCTCAAAATGGTACTTGATTCATTTCTACTTGATGCTCAGCAATTAAGAGAAGGATCAAGGGTAAGTGGAAAAATCCAGGGAGAAAGAGTGGCCCTACCTTCGGGTGGATAGTTATCGAAAGAGGAGCCTTCGGGTTGCCTCCAACTCCGGTCGTAGACTTACTTACTTACTCTTAAACTGTTCTTATTGAGTTTGCAAAAATATGTTTTATCTGATATCAACTTAATTTGCTATCATGTAGAAACAATGTTAGTGCAGTTAAACTAATTCCATTCCAATAAAAGCGTTGTTTCAATGCACTCAAAGCTAATTGATTTTAGTTTTTATTGATTGATGTACTGTTTTGTTTTTACATAAATGTTCCCGTTTAATATCAGACACATATTTCATATCGGGACAGTGTCTGCCTTTTAGTTATATTATGCTGATTTAAGCAAAAAATGTTTTTATTTTCCTCTTTCTGTCCAATCTTGCTCCACATCCGTGTGAATCCTGGTGAATCCAGTAAAAACGCTTTTGTATTAAAATTTATGAGTAAGCAAACGATATCACTCTTATTTAAAACCAAAACCTTTGAAGAATATTTAAGTTAGGCGAAAATAAAAAAATGTATTGTTTTCAGGAAACCAGACTTCGTGAAAAGGAGGTCAAGCCATGATTTAGACTTAAAGTTCAAGTTATCAAACATCGTTTGGTTAGATAGTCCCGCTTCTAAGTCAAGTTTTGCTCGTTAGTAGTTGATACATTAGTATTCAGGGCTTCCTTCATACTGTTGGTACATAAAAGTCATCTTTAAAGTTCTATTTCAATGATCTTAAGTTATCAAAAATAGCAACAACAAAAAATATTTCCGGCCGGCCACAAGAGAGCTTTATTCCTTCACCCACATTCCGGAAACGCTACATTTTTTATTTTCACCTTATTAAAATTAAATCAAAATTTAATATTCCAGCAGTTAAGTTATTGCATTATACGAGGTGTCCCAAAAGAAAGTCCTGTTCCAAAACATGGCTACAAGTAGAAACAATTTGTGTGTCAAAAAGTTGGTATTCGATAAGGTCTTTATTAGATTCTTTTTAGTACACGTTAATTGATTTTATAGTTTCACAAAAAACTAATTTATTACACAATCGATATTTTAATCATCTTTGGCTGCGTTTAGACCAACTGGCATTTGTAATTTGGCATTTACTCATGAGGGATTCGATTTTGATAGCTTTTCCATTGTATTTTCTGTCATGGCATTTAAGGAATCGTCTTTTTAGATTCATTACTGAAAAGGTGATTCCCTCAAGTTCAACTTTGACAGATCAAACAATGAAAAGCATGGAATTTCTCAAAAACTGCAGCCATTAAGACTGAAACTTTTTGCCGTAGGGCTAGGCTATGGCAAATCGTGCAAATTTTACAATCTATAGAAAGAACTGAATAAAAAACGTGCAAATACTTTTAAAAATCAAAAATGTCATTTTTTCTCTTTGTTTTGGTTCCTTTGTTTGATTTGAAATGCCAAAAAGGGGATTCCTTTGCTCAAAATGGCATTTCAAATGCCAACGAAATGCCAACACGCTGGCATCATTAGGCATTTGACAAACCGAACAATTGCGCGGAACAATAGAATTCAAAAGAATACTGCAAGCAATTACAAATGCCAGGCTGGTCTAAACGAAGCCATTTACGTGTTAAGTAAGCGTTGCATTAAAGAGAAAAACTAGACATAAACAAATATTTCTCCTTTTAGCCGTGTTCGAGCAACCTGATAACAGCTGTTCATAAACACAATCACGCAACTTTGTTGTCATCCCCAGTCCTTTTAGACGAACGCGGTCCTTACGATTTCCAGATTGCATATTCGTCAGATTGTATGTTTTCACCCATCCCTTTAGAGCTTCAGCGTGGTGGGCAGAAAACAACCACAATCTGATCTCAGGTTATGTTCTAGACATTCTGCACAATATATGAGAAACACAAAACGAACTATATACCAAAGAATGAGCCTTTTTTAAGCATGTGTTGGATATTGTTGACATGATCATCGACTCTTATAAATTGATGTCGCCCTTCTTCATCCTAAAAATTCAAAAACATCTAAAAAGTAGGATTTTCACAAATCAGGCATCAAATAATCAAATGATATACAAACAAAAGGCATTTAAAGAAAAACTTTTCTTGAAAAAGTGCATAGGAAAATACGGGAAAGAAATAAAATGTCATTTTTTCTCTTTGTTTTGGTTCCTTTGTTTGATTTGAAGCCACGAAGCCACTGGCTGCGTTTAGACCAGCCTGGCATTTGTAATTGCTTGCAGTATTCTTTTGAATTCTATTGTTCCGCGCAATTGTTCGGTTTGTCAAATGCGTAATGATGCCAGCGTGTTGGCATTTCGTTGGCATTTGAAATGCCATTTTGAGCAAAGGAATCCCCTTTCTGGCATTTCAATAAACACGGAGCCAAACAAAGAAAAAAATGACATTTTGATTTTTTAAAGTATTTGCCGTTTTTATTCAGTTCTTTCTATAGATGTAAATGCAAGATTTGCATAGCCCTAGCCCTACGGCAAAAAGTTTCAGTCTTAATGACTGCAGTTTTTGAGAAATTCCATGCTTTTCATCGTTTGATCTGTCAAAGTTGAACTTGAGGGAATCACCTTTTCAGTAATGACTCTAAAAAGACGATTCCTTAAATGCCATGACAGAAAATACAATGGAAAAGCTATTAAAATCGAATCCCTCATGAGCAAATGCCAAATTACAAATGCCAGTTGGTCTAAACGCAGCCACTGACGTGATATATATGGCTAATTTCTAACTTCATTGCTGTAGAGTATTACAAAACGATAAACGATATCCACATAACAATTCTTTAAAATCTAGTTTGTGTAGAGCTATTTTCGGACGTGAAATTCGATCTCGTCCCTGTACACCACACGATGACATTATTCCAGATGTGTGAAATTCAATCTTCAGAATCTTGTGTCACGCAATGTGATTTAATGAAATTTAATGAAGTCTTTTTCACAGGATTTTTGACTTTGAAAATATCAATTGGCCAGTATGCGCCCAGTCACTGATCAGAACTCCTGCGGAAATTTTTATATTTTTCTATGCGCGCATAATTTATGGAAAAAGCTGACCTTGCGAAAAAAGATAAACAAATAAAAATGAAAACACAGGTTTATTTCTAAACAAAATGGCCGCTGGAGGAGCCTTTATGAATTTGGAGTTGAATTTTTTGATAATTGTTCGTTAAAGTCTTGATTTCTTTTATGAAATGTACAGTATCAAAAGAAATTTTAAGCCCATGTAAACCCACCCTTAGACACACGAGGTGTCTTTTTAGACATTTCTAAGGCCTTTGACCGAGTTTGGCACGAAGGCCTTCTTTTCAAGCTTAAGTCATATGGGGTTTCTGGCTCTCTCCTTCTTTTGAACAAAATTTCTATGGAAGGCAAGAGGGTAGTTCTTGGGCAATCCTCGAATGGACCCGATTTCAGAGGTACCTCAGGGTTGTTCTGGCCCCTCTTTTTCCGTATATATTAACGATCTCCCCGAGATATAATTTCCTGATAAAATTTTGCTGAGACTCTTCTTTTTTTCCTGATTCTTGATCAGATTAGTGTCTCAAGAACCAACAGGACTTGCAAAGTAAATAGGGGCTTATCAAGGGAGATGTCCTTCACCCCTGAGCCTCTAACAGCCCGTGAAGTCTACTTTCAAGGGGCAAACCTGATCTCCAGTATTCATTCAACAATTTACCCATTGCGGTTCAAGATCATCATAAACATCTTGGTCTTATACTTGATCAAAAGTTAGCCTTTGATCGTCATCTTGATGAAAAAAATTAAAAAAGCCAATCGAGGTATTGGTCTCATCAACTGGACGAGAACATACGAAATCTTCCTTCAATCTCTCTTTTCAAAACCGCGATACTCAGATTCTTAAAACCAAATGCCAATTCGGTTTTCAGACTGATACAATAGAGGGTGGGTTCTCTTAACCGTTAGGGTCGATTCAGTCATTTCGGGACATAAAGCAAACCAATTTGCGACACGTTGATCCTTTTTGCAACGGCGAAATAACTCTATCGAACTACACATCATTTTTGATGCATGCTCTGATTTCTCCGATGATAGACTGTAATGTTTGACGCCTTCTTCAACTTGACAGAGCTTGCTACCATTAACCCAAGAATACTCTCCAGAATACTTCTCTTTGGGGATTCGAATTTTAGTAACAACCTAAGTCATGATATAATAAGTATAACCGTAAAATTTATCCAAGATACCGGTCGATTCGAGGGTCCGTTGTTTTTTTTTGATTTTTGTTTTAATTTTGACTAGTTTCTATGTTTTTTTTTTCTCTTTTTCTTTTATAGTTCCTCTCTCCTGGCGTTCCTCTAGCGGTTTTTTTTTTTTGCGGAGGGCTGGAACCTTTTAGTGTTTGTATTCTATGTTCGTGTCATTACTTATAAATAAAAAATAAAAATAAAAAGTTTTAAGCGCGCCCGATGAAATTTTAGTAGAAATCAAGTTTTCTCTAAACATTCCAACTATCACTATTTATCAATAGAAGAATGCATATCAATAGAAGTATATTTTTTACGTCTATTGACCTCTATGAAACAATCCTTTATAATTACAATTTATAAATCATATTTTCCCATTCCGTTGCAATTTCTTCCTTGAATCTGCTGAGAGATGAGGCATTCACAACCTTGACGCCTAAACTATTCCATGCATCGATTCATCCGTAATAAAGCGAGTTACAGTAGTTTGATATCCTCTCATTCCATCATCGGCAAAGTTCCTTCCTAGCTCCTGGTTATGCTTGCGCTGATGTCGATTACGATAAGAACGAATTTCTTTGAGCTGGCATCATAAACATTTAGATCTTTATATATTTCAACCATGTCTCCGATTTCACGCCTTGTTTTAAGGGCTCTGGTAGCCTGGGATTCCAAGCTCATAATCTTAGAAGAAAAAAAAAATACCTCACCTCACAAAGTTCTAAAATTACAGAGCTTGGTGCAGGTAGTTTTGTCTGACACAGGATGTTGTAACCAGTCTGTGTGTGAACCCTTGTTGACAGACTTTCTGAACTTTGGAAACCCAGGCAAACACACTTAATTAATTTACCATAAAAACTCTTTTACAAGCTCTAAAGACTTTCAAAAATACTAAAAACCACATCAAAGCATCAGCCACCGTATTAAGACTTCCAGCCAACAGCCATTTTTGGCCATTTTGTTTCAAAATGAATATATGTTTTCATTTTCATTTGGTTTCCTTTTTTCTGCAGAGTCAGCTTTTTCCATAAATTATGCACGCGCATTAAAATGCGCGCAAAAATATAGCGAGTGCCTCACTAAAAACCGAGATTTTTTATCCCGTTTCTTAGTGAGTTCCACTTTGGTGCACTTTTTAAAATAAGGAACCAAATGGTGGAGGGTGCGATCGGTCTCGGGCAGGTAGTCGGCCCTTATATGTAAACTCCATGGCGGACAGATCCAAACAAATCAAAACAAATCATAACAAACCAAACGGTGGTGCACAAAATGGTAGACCTCTAGAGTGAGGAGCGTTGGAGATACAGACGAAAAAACATAAACAAAGCTATGCAATGGAATCTGTTTTTGTTTTGGTTCAAAGGTCAGGCGTTAATTGGCGTAGAAAAAACGTTGGTGACGTCTAGTATAGGCTAGCAAAAATACTCCTAGATAATACGCCGAAAGATGGCCAATCAGGCCGAACCTGCATTGCAGGGAAAAATCTCCCTGCAGGCGAATTACCTGCGCCAAGCGTTAGACAAGCAGCAAAAATATCATAAACTAGACTGTGAAAAAAGTTTAACGCTTGGATTCCCAGGCTAGGGCTCTGGATATACCCAATTTTTGTGAAAAATAAATTTCCAAATCTCTGATAAAACCTTATGTTTTCGGTTCTTTGACATGTTTAAGAACAAATTGCTTTTGAAAAAATGAATTTAAGTAATTACATCATGAGTAATTAAGGAATAAGTGTGACATGGACCTTAATAAAACGTCATAACGACGCTATTCATATACTTTTCACAAAAAAAGCCTAATCTCCTTGGGGAAATCATTTTATTGTTTCAAAGTTTTTTTAAGTTAATGACAAATAATTTCTTTATTCAGAAGTTTTCGGAAAAATTTTCTTTTTGGCTACATCCCAAGTCAGTCATAGCTGTTTTCGTATGGAAATTTAAGTGGAGAAAATTGCCAAAAATGAGGTTTTTTGGAGATTTTAAAGGGAAGATAGTTCCACATAAATTTTCCGAAATTGTATTTTTAGATACTAAATAGATACATCACCTGAACCAAAAAAAATTCCAAAATGTTTGATTTTTACCAAGACTAGGGCTTTGAAAGGTGAAATACTCTTCTTCAAAAAACTCTTCGTTTTCTTCTTCATTTAATTTTTTTATTTCAACCTTTCGATTTTTAAATTTTAAAAAGGTAGGTTTAACAGGATATATGAAAAAAAGTTATACATTAATCTTTTTAAAATGCAGAGATTGCCATTTAAGTTGGTGTAAAATCGAAAAATTGGGTATATCCAGAGCCCTACTTGGTAGATTCAAAATTCGTGGAAGTTCTTCACATGGATGGTTCCTGTAACCTCTTACGAGCCTTGTGGCTATTCGCTGGAAATTTTCGATCGTGTTAATACTAGGTCATAGTTTGCCGCTCTCATAACGGTCACGTATTTAAAACAAAGCTTAACAAGGCGACTTAAAGTCGAAAATTTCGCCAATTGTATGATGAGTTTTGAGATGAAATAAATTTCTTCCAATCTCCGAAAAAAGCTGGAAAAGAAATAGATATACCTTTTTTAATTCATTAATTCTAATAATCATAGAATCTTTCGTTAATCTTTTCTAAAGAAGTACAAGCAATGCATTGGAGAGATTGTCGATATTGAGTAAGTTACGGATTACGCATTTTGATTTTAACTGGTTGAAAAATTTTAAGTTGATAAATAAGAATTGAAACTTTAGCTTACAGTACCAGATTTGCAAAATCGCAACTAAAAATTTCCTTATTTTAACAGAGTCTTATAAAGTAGACGCTTATAAGAAAAATAGATATGCTCATCTTCTTCGCCATCCATTGTTTATTTTGTAAGAACTAATTGTCGAAAGGTATATAACCTTCAATAAAGAGTTTTTGATTTGATTCTTATAAAGTAGATGCTTATAAGGAAAATAAATATGTTTATCTTCTTCGTCATCCATTGTTTACTTTGTAAGAACTAGTTACCGAAAGATATATTACCTTCAATAAAGAGTTTTTGATTTGATTCTTATAAAGAAGACGCTTATAAGAAAAATAAATATGCTGATCTTCTTCGCCATCCATTGTTTACTTTATAAGAACTAAATACCGAAAGATATACTACCTTCAATAAAGAGTTATTGATTTGATTCATATAAAGTAGATGCTTATAAGAAAAATAAATTTAATAATTTTCTTCGTCATCCATTGTTTATTTTCTAAGAACTAATTACCGAAAGTTAATAGTTAAAGCAAGGAAAATTCGAGATGCGTGTCCAATATCCTAGCGTGAAGTAATGACTGCCATCCTCGCTCGCCCTCAGGCTCGCTGCGGTGGCAATAATTGACAAGCCTTGGACACCAAACAAACTCAAGGTGAGTTCGTATGGATGCTATGAAGAGTGCACGTGCACGGAGCATTCCCGGTGAAAGGAAATCGAAACTTCTGTTTATTAACCCGACGATAAAGTTTTGATCTTGCTATAGCTATGCTCTTCGATTTTAAGGGCTCTGACCATAGTGAATTTTTAATATTTGCTACTTATAAAATATAAATTTCTACTTGATGTAGCTCACAAAACCGTGACATGTTATACATATTCTGTTAGGCCAATTATTCGTAAGTCTGAAAATTTAAGAATCACAAGGAAAAAAATTGATTAAGAAGAAAATCAAGACTTTTGCGAAGAGTAGTATTTCGACTTTGAAGAGCTTATTTTGGGCGACGAAATTACATTTTGAAAATTTTTTTGCGGTAGATGGTGTATTTTTTACCGAACTAAAATTTATTCTTCGGAAAAGTTTTCTAAAAGCTTATTTGCTTCAAAATCTTGAAAATAGTAATTTTTGACCAATTTTTCATCCCAATTCTTCATAGAAACAGCCATAACTTTTGATGCATGATTTAGAAAAAATTTTCTGAAAAATATAAAACAGTTCAATTCTATGCGGACACTTGCAAAAAACTTCGAAACAAAAAGGTTAAATACCCATTAAAACTTAGCACTTTTTATAAAAGATGGTATTGCAAAATTATTAACGTATTTTTAAAGTTCATAACATCATTTTTGCAATTAAATTTTTAATTACTCTTAGGGGATTCGGGGGGGGGTACTAGGGTTGCGAGCTGACGGGGGGGCAGGGGTGCCGCCCAACTTTCGACCCTTAGCGGGACAAATTTGACCAAATTTGACCAAATTTTGATCTTCCAGGGGGTAAAAAGTTGAAATTTTCCTATTTTTCCGAGCCTTAGTGGGACTGAAATTTGATTTTCTCATTTTTCCGACCCTTAGCGGGGCTTTGGAAGTCCAAAAAAGGTACTCTTAAGGGCGGCACATACCGTACCGTCCATTTGCCTAAGTACCCCCCCCCCCCCGGGAGGGGATTTGATTAAAAAGCAATTTATAAAGGTAATTCTTTGTTTAAAGTATTAAAGAACCTAAAACCGTAGTATAAGAAAGCCGCGGCTGGAATATGTACCGCATTGTCTTTTCAGTTAATTGCTGTTCCATCTCTGTCTCCGAGCTTTATAAGAACATCAAGATGATCAGTTTGTTATTGGTAGATAGTTTTTGAAATTGTTCTCTTATTTTCCTTCACAAAAAGTTATTTTGTTGCTAGATATCTTTGAATCTGTACCCAATAGAACACTTGAACTAATTTTGGACATATTTCAGGGGTATTTTGTGGAAACAATAGTTTTTCGCTAAAATTGAAATTATAAGAACTATATTCAAGATGACAACTTTCCTGTCAGTTTAAATGATAAATTTTGAAGAAGCTGGCTTGAAATTTTCACAGTGTTATCTTGATGTAATTTTTCATGGATTTCTAAAGAGATTTCCCTGAAATATTGCTAAGGCATTTCGAGGCACCTCATTAATTTTTGAGTTCTATCAGCCCAGCCATTTTGTGCTTGTTTCAATTTCTTATTGTTGATTTTTCCGTTACAATGATTTTATAATGCAAGTGTATTATCAAGAGCATATCATTAATGTCTAAAACGCACTGAGAAGTAATTATTAACGACAAACCAATAAAATTTACCATTAAAGGTGCTACATTACTGATTTCTTGATCAACAAATAGTCATCAAATACGACAGAGATAGAATAACAGAAGTTCAGATGTTATCATTCCAGCCGCGGCTTTCTTATACTATGCTAAAACATAACTTAAATGTTCAAATACTAAAAATTCAATTTTATAATTAAACAAGAATCGCAAAATTGCGACTAAATATTTCCTTAAAAATGAAGGTCATTATTGACATATATAAAAAAGCACACATAATAAAGTATACATATATATTTGTCCAGAAAGAACTGGCATGTTGTTTGCTTTGTTTTGGTGTTTAAAGATATGTACTTATCAGTCCTAAAAAAATACAAATTTGAATATAATGAGGGCAATAAGTCTGGTTAAATGTTACTTTATTCACAAGATTCAAGGATTACTGAAAAAATACTACTGCAGATGAACTAAACTCAAAAACTAAAACTTTACAATAAATTTACATTACGACAATCTTTAATCTTTAATAGCAACAAAGAAAAAAATGTGGCTCAAAGTTTTAAAGCATTTAAATAGCTTGTAAACAGTAGACCTTTTTTTAAAGAGGCAGCCATATTGAATAATTATGTACTCCAGCATAACAATGATACAGCCATGCATAATTACTGTATCATGCATATTTTAAAAATTCAGTAGGTATAGAGAATTCAAGATTTGAAAACAGACACTGCATTGGTTTACAAGACTAGACTAGAGAAAGATGTCAACCATCCACACGGTTCATGAAAAAAATAAAGTATTTATCTATCAAAAAAAGGTTCTCTTTTTTTTGGTAATCAATACACTGTTTAACAGGTGTCGGTTGCGTACGCGTATGAACAATTTTCTATTGTTTTGATTTTGGCAACCACAAGAAACTTCACTCTCCCCCGTAAAAAATGGTAGGTAAACATCCAGTTCTCATAAGAAAACCCAGCAGAGAAATGGTAGGTAAAGAACTCCTTTTAATCATAACTTTTTTTCCTCTTGATGAATTTTTGTGAAATTTTCAGGAGAGATACATAAAATTGTCATTAATATCATGTTCAAACATCTAAAACATTCTCTTTAAAGGAAGGAAAAAAAATGGCAATGTTTACATTTCTCTAACCTTCCAGCCACAGTACTAAAGTGAGCATTTTTACCTACCGCCCGCCTCTACGGTGGAGATGGCGAGACTGTTAAACGGTGTATTCCAACAAACAACAATCAATATACCGTAACAGGATCCCACGGTGTAAACATTATCAACCAACAAAACCCACACCACCAAAATTGTAAAAATAAGTCAATATAATTTCTATCAACAATTTCTCGTAAAATGTTTTTTTTCCAACATTCTGACTGTCTGATACCAATCATGGCTGGAGTCATCATGTGTAAGAGTGACTGTGTATAACAACAAAAGTTTATTGAAAATCATCCCACGGTCATGGTGAAGCTAAAGATTTATCAACCAAACAAAACTGACGCCAAGTCAAATCTGTCGCTTAAAAATTTCCATGAAATTACAGTCGAAACTTATCTCATAAAATGCTTTTTTCAACATTCTGGAGGTGTTCAAAGTTAGAGGTATCATATGTAGAGCCAAGCAATACATGAAAAGTCATTTGCTATCCCATTTGCCATGAGATATACAAGTCAAGAAATCAAACAATAACCAACAAATCATGTCTCTTCACTTTCATGTCACATCGTGTTTATATGGGGTAACCAGAAAGTCAATCCACAAGAACAGCCATCTTCCTTTATTATGGAGTGTTCCAAAACTATTGGTAGGTTGTTTGGAAGTAAAGAAACCCACACAGTTTGATTTATTTTAAAGATTTAACTTGGTGAAAACAAACTGCATCTTTCTAGCAAAAACTCATGTTTCAACCTGCTACATAACAATTGCCAGTCGGGTCTGCTACTAACATGTAATAGTTTTATTATAACCGGGCTTGAGAATCTGTAAGGAACTTGTAACATATATTATATATATAGTTTATCAGTCGACTCGAATCATGATACATAACTTATACTTCACTGGGTGCATTTTTCGCTGTGAAATTAAAAACGGGCGTCAGTCAGGGCGTACGGAAGGCGTTTTGACACGGGAAATTATGGAGAAAGCCCGTTTTAACAAATATTTCCCTTTTGGAAAACGGGAAATATTTAATAAAACTTAGCCCCACAAAACAAGTTTATGTTCCATTTCGTTATCGGTTAAATTTTGTTTCGAGAAGATATTTTCTTGAGCCAGAAAATGGAAAGGTCTTTATTAGCACACGCTAATTAGACTCAATTTTTAGACAAAAAATCGCTGGGGAATTTTCGGGTTAGTGATAGAGCTCAATTTGAAGAAAACATTGATCGAAAGATTTTGTCATTTGATGAAGGATTGCCAAGGTTACAGGGCCTTTTTAGTCCAAATATTTTCTTACACCAATGTAAAACACAATTAATCTCGTCTCATCAACTACTAACTAAAGTCTGTCTCAAAATAATTTGCAGTTGAGACAATAATGATCTGTAACTTTTGATAGAATTTGAATCAAGTTGCGATTTTGTGCTCGTTAAAAAGATATTTGTGAGTGGAATATTATCAAGTAAAAAATTTGGAAAAGAAGGAAAAATGAAAATAAAAAATGAAAAAGAAAAAAATCAACTTCTTGTAGAAATGTGGTATAATTACCATTTTCACAGGAGTGATTCTTCAATCTTAGACCATGATCACCGTGAAAAATAATTTCAAAAATATTCATTCAATCAAAAAATATCAAACAAAGTTTATTGGTGGTTGACTCTATAAAGTGCAAAAAACAGCCTTTTGTCGATCAAACACCAATAACCTTTGTTTTATATTTTTTGGTCGAATGAATATTTTTGAAAAAAATTTTCACAGTGATCATGGTCTAAGATTGAAGAATCACTCCTGTGAAAATGGTAATTATACCACATTTCTACAAGAAGTCGATTTTTTTCTTTTTCATTTTTAATTTTCATTTTTCTTTTTTTTTTCAAATTTTTTACTTGATAATATTCCACTCACAAATATCTTTTTAACGAGCACAAAATTGCAACTTGATTCGAATTCTATCAAAAGTTACAGACCATTATTGTCTCAGCTGCAAATTATTTTGAGGCAGACTTTGACACTGAAACGAGCCAATAAGATTTCACCGATTGATAAAAGAGCTTATTAAAAATGAACGATATATATGAGAGCAAACCTTGTAACCGAGCCTTTACTCTATTTGGCATCAATTTTGTGATGCGCTAGCGATTTCCAACTGATAAAAGTCCCGCTACCGAAAAATGTGCTGTAGAAAAACCTTCAGACACGTACTGCTATCATAATAGATGGATAAGAAAAATTGTATTTTTCTATGAGATTACAAAAATGTACCAAAGAAAAATTACAAAACTGCGCAAAAAGCTGTAAAATTGCAAAGAAATTACAAAATAGTTCAGAAATCAAATCTACGAATACCGTATTACTTCGAATAAACACTGTGGGCGTTAATTAAACTTTTGGGATTTTAGGTAGGGCGTTTATTCGAGGGGACGTTTAAAAGAAGGGGTGTTTATGCGAAGTAATACGGTAAATAGTTTAAAAAACCAGGTTAAAATTAATGTTTCTGATTTTTCTAAATTTATACCAGGGAATTAGCAATGCTCTCAAATATAAATGTGACATTCATACAAAATTTGATGCATCCCACTGACAAACAAACCACTGAACTTTACAAATTTTGTTTACAAAAAATATGTGTACATGGAAAAATTCTTGCACAAATCAACATTTATCTTTTCAAACAGCTCCTCGCCAGATACAAAAGTCTTAACGTTCCAATCACCGTAGCATCGATATTTCTCCTTCGATAAGAAATATCGGTAATAAAAATCTTGCCTTTCAATAAATTTTGGACAAAAATACCCATCATCGTTTAAAATTTGGATGTAAACATGGTTTTTGTTCTTTTCCTTGTACGGCTTGTAAAGGGGACTGTTGTCCCATTCAAACTTAGTTGAAGTCAAATGCCCGTCAGCCGATGTCTTTATGCCATTCAAGTAAGAAGAAAAATGGATTTCTAATGGGTCTTGCTTTACTTTCGAACGATGGGCGTTTACATTTTTTAAGATGGCCGACGCTATTGGAACATAAGTAAATTTCATTCCATAATCAACAGTGACAAATATTTTTCGAACCTCCTTCATGCAATCATCAGTAAAAAAGTTTTCCAACGGTACGACATATCGTAAACATCGTGGTCCGGATTTTTTATGACATCGAACAGTGTCTTAATGACTGGGTGTTGCAAAAGAAAACCATCGTAACTTTGAAGCTGTGTTTGAATATTTCGATTCAATGGAAGCCAATCTATTGGTTCATAATAAGTGTGAATCCTGAAAACAATAATTGTCCATTGTCTCTCGTTCTGTAATACATCCAGATTTTTGAGAATCTCATCGAAATCACCATAACTCATATTATATATGATAAGGACAAGAATTTGTTTAATGTTTACATCATTCCCCATGATCTTCTCGTCGCAAAGCTGCTTCATTAGTTCGGCGATTCTACGCTGTTCGTTATTATATCGAGAGGAAGAAAATTGAATATTCTTTGTTCGAAATTGAAATTGATTAATATTGTAGTTCTTTCTCAATCTCACTATGTCAAAACCGTCGAAGTAGTTCACCATAAAACATGCTTCGTTGCCAAGCAAATCGTTTAATCCTTGCACGAAAAAAGGGTGACCAAAAGTAAAATGATAAACTGTCCCATACTCGATAGTGCTAATGAAGGTGACATTCCTGAATTCGGAGCAACTTAACATTGAAGAGTCTTGGAAATTCTGCACAACACCATTTGAAGCAGTAAAATAAATACATTCTGATAGAACGAATAACTGGACTGCAAGAAACATGCTTGTCTTCTTATTTTGATTTGCAAACCTCTTCAGTGTCGATGATTTATTACTGCAATGAATCTGATTTAAGGATGATTGTTTATTTGCCTTCTTATAAAAATGCATATTAAAAAAGAATACCACATTCTTATCCCAAGTATGAAACTTTTAAGACTAATTGAATAAGAATTGCTAAAGATTAAATAATGTGCTGTCTGCTTAATCACTTTTTAATTAACTTGGAAGCAACAATATGGTCGTGTTCAGACCAAGGTTTAAAGCAATTAGGTCTACATGTTTCTTTTATATTCCTTTTGTATTTAACGGCACGCTTCTCATTAGTTAAACCAAAGTTTAAAAAGGAATCACCCTCTGGTTTAAAAAAAAAGTTTTTACGATTTCGTTACAGTTTTCTGAATAGACGAAATCAGAATTCGCTAGTGAAAAGCATGCTCCTATTGTAAATGAAGAAAAAAGAACGTGAAATTTATGACTTAGAGACGCTCGGAGCATCTCTAGCAGTAATGACTTCAACAAACACGAATTAGTGTTTTGCAGAGGGATTCCCTGAGATCTTTTTTGTTTCAAAGTATCTCAAGAGAGAAGATGACATGATTTCAAGTTAGGAAAGGAGATTCCTCGAGATCGCCAATCGATGATGACAAAAGAAAAGTGATTATAATTGCATTCCCATATCAAAAAAGTATTACTTAAACCTTAAACTTAAACTTTCAGGTCTGAACACGACCCTAGGTTGCTGCCATGTTAATTAAACTCCCTCAATTAAAAGCTCATTAAACAGCATGATGTGATGCGATATGATCACGTGGAAAAAGGGACGAAATACTCTTTCTTATCATGTCTCATTTCTTAAATTGCCCATTGAAGCCCACCCCCTTTAAGTGTGCACTAATCTTTGTTTTGCTTGTCATTTTTCAACGAATGCCTCCATTTTAACATACCTGTATTTTAAACCGTTGAAATAGTCCAGGGAAAGTGTGCAAAAAAGGATACAATTTTGCATTTTTAGCTAGAAAGCCTAAAATTTGGTACAGTGGTATCTTTGGGGGTAGGAAGGGGATAGGAAACATTCTAAAAGCCTCAGACCCACCCACCATCGGAACACCTGTTTGTTTATTTTACAGACCAGAAAGCCTCCCAGGTAAGAAAGAAATTTTTGTCTTCAAAAAAATTTTTTTCTTCAAAAACATGTCATATCACATACCGTTGGATTTAGAAAGGTATTTTTGCACATACATACACATATTTTTGTGATACATATGTATTTTTGGTCAGTTTGCTGAAGTCGATGTACGCTTATGATTATCATTTCACTAAAAGTTACTGTGATTGGTTGATCGATAAAAAGGTTGTTTTTATTTGTTCTAACATGATGAACAAGTCATCTCCTCGGGTTTGGAATGGATTAGATGGCTTGAAAGTGAAAATGACTTGGATTCACTTAATGGTCCGACAACACACCATCCGAGCCTTAACTGGAATGCTTTAGGTCCTTCACCACGCATTGGTATTACCTTCAAGGGTTCTAATGCCTTTGCACAATTGGAACCGTTCAACAAACCAACCTTGAAAGTTTGAAATCCTTTTGTGATTTTGTTAAGTGACATAAGATTGAAGACAAGTGACTTTCACTTCTTCACATTATCATACGTTGGAACATCTCCTATGTCAACCAGGAATTCTCTTTGGGTATACAAACGTGGAAGTTTGATCATGCTATCGCTTGTCGTAGAAGAGACGCAAAGATTTTCGATCAACTGGCATTTCTTGAGCTTCTCACCATGCAAAGTCTTCACAATGAGAGATGTGTGAATTCCTGAAGAACCGAATGACCTTGCAATAACTTCACTAACGAAGGATCCGTTAATACCTGGATCAAGCAAAGCATATATGTGGACAACTTTGTTTTGATGATTGACATGACACAGTTTCACAGGCACGACACAAAGACCAACATTTGTAGAAGACAACGTATACAGAGCTGGACGTATATACTTAGCTGATGAAACTACTCGACACTACGCCAGGATCGTCAGGTGCCTTCTCAGGTTCCTTTGGAGAATCTCTGGACTTGTCATGAAGTAGTGTTGGATGTTTTCCTTTGCATGTCAAGCAGGTTTTTGGATTTTTACAAGAATTTCTTTGATGACTTTTCGCGAAGCATGAAAAGCATAGTTTCTTTCGATACAAGAAGGTTCGACGCTTATCAACAGGTAATTCTTTGAACTTTTTACATGACGCAAGTTTGTGTGATTCGTTCGTTTTGGACAAGGTGTGCTGACTTGGTTTACAAAGCTTGACCTTCTTCCTCTTTGATTTTTGGAATCAGATCCTTTCTTCTCCGATCCTTGGGACAGAGCACCAAACGAAAACAATAGCAAGTGCTGTTTCGATTTTAACATATTCAATCAAGTCTCGTAGCTTAGGTTCCTTTCCAATTCTCAACGTCTCTCTCTCTGTTCCATTTGTTCGGCATAAAGGAAGGCATCTTCCGAATGACTATTTGAATCAATGCAGGAGTGTCATAATTCCTGTTTTTGTAACATTTCATGTTGAATTCGAATTTAACAAAATAGGCGTAGAAATGACACAACGACTCTGCATTATTTGATTTCAATCTGGTCCAATTTTTCAACTCCTTCAGAAAATGACTGGTAACCTTGTGTGGTTCTTCAACAATTCCATTGCATGGAAATATCCATCGTTGGATGATGAAAGATGGACACATCCTTCAACCAACTCTTTCAGTTCTCCAGTTAGACAGTCCATCAGGCAAAGCAACTTCCAGGGTCCAAAATTTTCTTTTCCATAGATTCGACGAAAGTGGAGAAAAAATAATCAAATTCAAGTGGGTAACCACCGAATGTATCTAACTTCACGCTTGGGGTCTGCAGATAGCCAAACATTTCGGATAACATCCTCTCCGGACGAATTTGACTTGATGTAGTTACTGTAGAATCACAATCAGAGTTGATAAGAAGGGACATTTTCGAACGAGAACGTTCTGGAGTGGAACAATATCATCTGGAACATCTTGAACTTGGACGTTTTGAACTGGATGGTTCTGGACTTGGAAATTCTGGATTGGACTTTGAACGCTCTGAATTGTACTGAAGATGGAACGTTCAGAATTTGGACAGGTTGGCCTGGATCGATAAATCCCGGTAGAACTTGACTTAGCATATGGGGATCAGAAACATCTTAACCATAAATGATGTGGCTTAGAACAGCTTGGGTTGGAACATATTGACTTGGAACAAACTGGCTTGACACGGTTGGACCTGAAACAAATCGGCCTGAAACGATTTGGCCTGGAAAAACTCGGCCTGACACGGTTGGACCTGAAACAAATCGGACTTGAACTGCTTGGCTTAGAGCAAACTAGCTTGACACGGTTGTACCTGGAACAATTCGGCCGACCTGAAACGATTTGGCCTGAAACGACTTGGCCTGGAACAACCCGACCTGAAACGATTTGATCTGAAACAACCCGACCTGGAACAACTTGGTTCTGCATAGTTTGGCCTGGAACAACTCGGCCTGGAACGAATGGTCGAGCATTAGAGTTCAAAACCGATGAATTGGACGATTGGAAGGGACAATACTGGTATTTGGTAATCTTCAGATTGCTGTCAGACTTCTGGTCTTGGAGTGATGCTACGTACTCTGCTACATAGTCTCCTCTCTCTTTATCCTCCAAAACTATCGACTTTCGTCCAAAACTTCCATTCTCCGATAAAATATACATATTTACCTCTGCCATCGCGATCTTGTACTCATTCTCAAGTTGCAATCCTTGAATTTCTGCATCTCTGATTAACTGTTTTGCTTTCATTTCTAATTCCTCTCTCAATCTGTTAGCTTTCGACTCAGCGTCCAACTTGACTTTGTCGACGTTCTTGGTATCCCTCAGGAAATTGGCTTTCAGCTTCAAATCTGCTATTCTAACTCCTCAAAGGCCTTCTCGATGTCTTGTTTTTCAGCGTGAGGCTTATTTAATACGGGCTCTAATATTTCGTGGATTATACGGATAATTTCAGTAAAGATTAGGTTTTTATGCTCGAATCTCGACTCCAAGTGTACAGACTGTAGTTTGGTTCAAGATGACGACCGGCTACTAGGCAGGTGGATACCATAATCCTATGGTAGGTGCACTAGTGTTTTTACTGTAAACAATTCACGTTTGATGTTTGACTCAGCATATATTCATTCGATATGAAGAAAAGATAAGTGAACCCTCCGAATCATCCGGGATGGGCCCTAGGGGAATTACCACATTACCAGACAGTACTTACTAAAAACGCTTTGGCGTGATAGTGGTAGAAACTTTTTTCAAATATGACAAATTCTTACCAATAACAAGAAATTGTTTTAAGTTTCGAGCATAAAAATCTCTTCTTGAAAGATATCTCTTCTCTCCTACAGATTCTTTTTATCGCGTAAAGTCCGTCAGTTTTCCCCCTATAATTTTGTTCGTCACTTAGTTGGATCTCGTACCGCACGGAAGAAGTCGATCAAGAATCAAATTAATTACAAGTTTGCAAACAGTTGATGTCGAGGCATATGGTCCGCCCATTAAGAATAAAGCCCGAAGGGCTAGACTAGAATCTCTAACCTTTCTCAGGGAAGAAAAGGTGAAGTCACTTATTTCCCATTCAGAACGCGCCTAGAACGCACCGCAATCATGACGAAGGATTGCATCTAGCGGTTCAATTGTTTTTGAGGAGTTTTCTTTTTAATTTACCGATAGGTTTTAGTTTCAACATGGATTTATCATAGAACTCTGGATAAACATCAAATAAAACGGTGGAGAGCGAACTATTGTCTTTCCATTGTTTTAGAAAACAATCGATGTTCTAGCTTTGTCCGCAAAGGACAACTATCATGGCGGCTCGAAGGTCCCTGATTTTGAAAAATGATTAATATTCCCATTTCTAAAAAGCCCTGTAACTTCTTGTTTTTGTATATTTACCGGATGCAACTTTGAAAATGAAAGCAAGAAAGCTTAACGAATACATTTATGAAATTAAATGTGAAAAAAACTTCATCAAACAAGAAAAATTGAGTAAAAATCCTAGAATGACGCTGAAAATAAGGTTGGCAATATCTTTCCAATCTTTTCTTGGGAAGAGCTAGGATTGACATATGTTAGACTGGAGTATCTTGGCTTCATAGTGATATGAAAATCTTTTGGAGGCACGCGGTGGCACGGTGGTTTCGGCGAGGTGGAAGTTTGAAATTTTCTGGTGTCAACATTCAATTTCTTATACATAGCATGTTTGTCGCATCTTTCTCACAGCTTGAAACGTCATAACGACATATCATTAGCAATCAATTTGATGCATTTGACTCTCTTGAGAGATCTTTAAGTCTCATTTGGGAATTGTATAGCTGTGTTTTGATGAAAACTGCAATAAAAAAATTTACGAAAAATTATTAGTGAATGGAGGAGGGTGAACAATAATGTCATTACTGCGGACAAGGCTAGAACATGAGAAATCGATGAAAAACCAGCTCGTTGTGTATCCAGAGTTCTATGATAAATCCATGGTTTCAACAAAGCGTTTGTGTAAAAATCTCTTACTTGTTTATCCAGTGTGTAATGAATCCTTGATATAAGATAGGATACAATATAAGTTAACAAGTTAAGCCTTTTTAAGTTAAGCCTCGGATATACGGATACCAGGATGATTATTATACATGCTGGTCAATAATGCCCCCGCCCCGGCGGCTGCTCGTGAAGAATGATCTCATATCCCGGGGGGTACTAGGGTTGCGAGCTGACGGGGGGGTGCCGCCCGACTTTCGAACTTTGGACCCTTACCGGGACTAAAAAAGAGAAAACCAAGGAAAATTTTGGGAATTTTACGACCCTTAGCGGGACAAATTTGAGCAATTTTGACCAATTTCGATCTTTTAGGGGGTAAAAAGTTGAAATTTTCCTATTTTTCCGACCCTTAGTGGGACTGAAATTTGATTTTCTGATTTTTCCGACCCTTAACGGGACTTTGGAAGTCCAAAAAAGGTACCCTTAAGGGCGGCACATACCGTACCCTCAATTTGCCAAAGTACCCCCCCCCCCCGGGTCTCATATCCTCCTCCTCCTTCAAACACCCTCCACTTAAAGTATTCTTTAACTGTTCTAATGATCCGGTTATGGAATATTCATCCAAAAAGATTCTTACAAAAGTCGCTAAAGCATTTTTACCCAGGGTTTGCTTTTTATTGTATTTTGCTAGAGGGTCGTCTTCTTCCAAGGGTTGAGGGTCGGCCTTTTCCTAGGGTCAGGGGCAAGGTCGAGGCACAGATATCTAAGCCCGAAGGGCTAGATTTGCAACTTTAAGCTTTCTCCAGCAAAAAAAAGTGAAGCCAAAATTTGACTTTTTAAATTTCGTGCCGATGGATAGGATCTAGCATTTTAATTGTTTTCGGAGCGCGAGATCAAAAAAAGTAGGCGGCAAACACTATTTCACATCTCTCAAACCGGTGAAATTGCATATTTTAGTCACGTGACTCTGGTAGGAAATCCTTCCAAACCTAGGCTTCACTTTTCGATAAAAGCCGCAAATCTAGCCCTTCCGGCTTTACAGATATCTGTGGGTCGAGGTAGGTAGAAGTTATATCGGATCGCCCAAAGTTACCTTCATGTTTTTATTTTATTTTCTTATCTCTGATCCTGTCTTTCTCTTTTTTGACTGTTTGAGTCTCTGAGACTTAGTTTCTCATTTCTGACTGAGTTTTCATGCCTGTCAATCATTTGTCCATCAATTTCGACCAGTCTAATTTTCGCACCGAGTGGGATTCGAACCACCACCAAAGAAAGACCTTCAGATTCGAAAGTCAGCGCTCTATCCGTTGAGCCATCGCCGCACAGCAAAATCATGCAATTCATAAAATATTATACCGAACTGGCAAAAGACGGGGGTAATGTTATTATAATATGGGTAAAAGTACACCTTTTTTAAACCTGACTGAAATTCGAGCCGTTACTAGCAACCCTGCGGGGCTCAAGGCGCCGAGTATGCACCCGGCACAGTGACAAGCCGTTACTAGCAACCCTGACCCTACCTAACTGTTAGTTAATTAATTCCAAACAACAAAACCCCCGGAAAGGTGACTATCAGCGATCCGTCGATAAGAAAATAAAATAAAAAAATGAAGGTAACTTTGGGCGATCCGATATAACTCTCTCCGTCGAGGTCGGGTTAGTATAAATTGCCCGTTTCAGGTTGGTGGAATGGAGCATGTTGCATTGCACCATCGCGAAAAAAACCTTCTCGCGTCCCCCAGCCTTTACTCTATTTAGCATCAATTTTGTGACGCGCTAGTGATTTCCAACTGATAAAAGTCCCACTAGCGAAAAAAGCGCTGTAGAAAAGGCTTAAGACACATACAGCTATTAAAATAGATGGATAAGAAAAATTATATTTTTTATGAGATTACAAAAATATACCATAGAAAAATTACAAAGCTGCACAAAAAGCTGTAATATTGCAAAGAAATTACAAAATGGTTCAGAAATTATAAATCTACGGATACCGTATTAGAGTATTACTTCGAATAAACACCCCGGGCGTTAGTTTAAGTTTTGGGATTTTAGGTGGGCCGTTTATTCGAGGGGGCGTTTAATCCAAGGAATACGGTAAATAGTTTAAAACACCAGATTAAAATAAATGTTTGTGTTTTAAAAAATTCTGAATTTATACCAAGGAATTAACAATGCTCTCTATTAAAAATACTTTGTTTACAAAATCATAGGTACTGTACACGAAATAATTCATTTTTTACACAAATCATCATTTATATGTTCAAACAGCTCCTCGCCAGTCTCAAAAGTCTTTACATTCACATCACCGAAGCATTCTTCGCTCCATTTCTCCTTCGATAAGAAATATCGGTAATGAAAATCTTGCCTTTCAAAAAATTTTTCACAAAAATACCCCTTAACGGTGAAAAGATGGATGTAAACATGGTTTTTGTTCTTTTCCTTGTGTGGCTCGTAAAGAGGATGGTTTCTCCATTTAAACTTACTAAAAGTCAAATGCCCATCAGATGATGGTGCTATGCCATTAAATGGCGAAGAAAAATGGATTTCTAATGGATCTTGCTTTACTGTCGAACGATGGGCGTTTACTTTTCTTAAGATAGCCGACGCCATTGGAACATAAGTTAATTTCATTCGAAAAACAGTGAAGAATATCTTTCGAATCTCCTTTATGCAATCAGCAGTGAAAAAGTTTTTTTTAGACATGACCCAACGGTACGTCATATCATAAACATCGTAGTTCGGATTTTTTATGACATCGAACAGTGTCTTAATGGCAGGGTGTGGCAAAGAAAAAGTATCGTAAAGCCAAACCCGTGTTTGAATATTTCGATTCAATGGAAGCCAATCTATTGGTTTATAAAAAGTGAAAATCCTGAAAACAATAATTGTCCATTGTCTCTCGTTCTGTAATAACTCCAGATTTTTGAGAATCTCATCAAAATCACCATAAGCGTCATTTTCTATGACAAGGACAAGAGTTTGTTTAATGTTTACATCATTTCCCATGATCTTCTCGTCGTAAAGCTGCTTCATTAGTTCGGCGATTCTCGGCCTTTCGTCCAAATATCGAGAGGGATTATCGTAAAAATGAAAATTTTTTGTTCCAAATTGAAATTGATTAATATTGTAGTTCTTTCTCAATCTCACTATGTCAAAACCGTTTAAATAGTTCACCATAAAACATGCTTCGTTATCAACCAAATCGTTTAATCCTTGCTGGAAGAAATGGTGACCAAAAGTAAAATCGTAAACAGTCCTGTCCTCGTTAATGCTAATAAAGGTGACGTTCCTGAACTCGGAACAACTTAACATTGAAAAGTCCTGGATATTCTGCACAACACCATTTGAAGCAGTAAAATAAACACATGCTGATAGAACGAATAATTGGATTGCAGGAAACATGCTTGTACTCTTCTTATTTTGCCTTCAAACGTCTTCAGTGTCGATGATTTATTACTGCAATGAATCTGATTTAAGGATGATTGTTTATTTGCCTTCTTATAAAAATGCACATTTAAAAGAATATCACATTCTTATCCCAAGTATGAATTTTAAGACAATCACTGTTAAGTGCATAAGAATTGCTAAAGATTAAATGATTTGCTGTGTGCTTAATTACTTTTTAATTAGGTAGGTTGCTACTATGGTGATTAAATTCCCTCAATTAAAATCTAATTAAACAGACTGATGTGATGCAATATGATCACGTGGAAAAAAGGGCGAAATGCTTTTTCTTATATCATGTCTCATTTCTTAAATTGCGCATTGAAGTCCATCCCCTTTAAGCGTGCACTAATTTTTGTTTTGTTTGTCATTTTCAACGATTGCATCCATTCTACAATACCTGTATTTTAAACCGTTGAAATAGTCCAGGGAAAGTGTGCAAAAAAGAAAGCAACTGTGCATTTTTAGCTAGAAAGCCTAAAATTTGGTACAGTGCTACCTTGGGGAGTAAGAAACATTCTAAAAGCCTCAGACCCACCCACCATCGGAACACCTGTGTGTTTATTTTACAGACCAGAATGCCTCCCAGGTAAGAAAGAAATTTTTGTCTTCAAAAAAACATGTCATATCAATATTATATACCGTTGGATTTAGAAAGGTATTCTTGCACATACATATATGCACAAACATGCACATATTTTTGCGATACATATGTATTTTTGGTCAGTTTGCTGAAGTCGATGTACGCTTATGATTATCATTTCACTAAAAGTTACTGTGATTGGTTGATCGACAAAAACGCTGTTTTTTGTTTGTTTTTGTTCTAACATGATGAACAAGTCATCTCCTCGGGTTTGGAATGGATTAGATGGCTTGAAAGCGAAAATGACTTGGATTCACTTAATGGCCCGACAACACACCATCCGAGCCATAACTGGAATGCATAAGGTCCTTTACCACGACTTGGTATTGCCTTCAAGGGTTCTAATACCTTCGCACAGTTGGAACCGATCAACAAACCAACCTTGAAAGTTTGAAATCCTTTTGTGATTTTGTTAAGTGACATAAGATTGAAGACAAGTGACTTCACTTCTTTACATTATGATACGTTGGAACATCTTCTATGTCAACTAGAACTTCTCTTTGGGTATACAAACGTGGAAGTTTGTAGAATACGACGTATACAGAGCTGGACGTATATATGTAGCTGGTGAAGCTACTTGACACTCCACCAGGATCGTCAGGTGGCTTCTCAGGTTCCTTTGGAGAATCTCTGGACTTGTCATGAAGTAGTGTTGGATGTTTTTCTTTGCACGTCGAACAGGTTTTTGACTTTTTACACGACTTTCTTCGATGACTTTTCGCAAAGCATGAAATACATAGATCCTTTCGATACAAGAAGGTTCGACGCTTATCAACAGGTAATTCTTTGAACTTTTTGCATGACTCTAGTTTGTGTGATTCGTTACACTTTGGTCAAGGTGTGCTGACTTTGGTTCCGAAGCTTGATCTTCCTCCTCTCTGATTTATGAAATCAGATCCTTTCTTCTCCGATTTTTGAGAGAAAGCGCCAAACGAAAACATTGGATCATTAGCAAGTGCTGTTTCGATTTTAACATATTCAATCAAGTCTCGTAGCTTTGGTTCCTTTCCAGAACGACGAATTTTCAACACCTCCCTCTGTTCCATTTGTTCGGCATAAAGGAAGGCATCTTCCGAAGGACTGTTTGAATCAATTCAGGACTGTCATAATTCCTTGTTTTTGTAACATTTCATGTTGAATTCCAATTTAACAAAAAAGGCGTAGAAATGACCATAGTCATAGGAAAAACGGTTTTTCCTATGACTATGCTTCTTCTCCGATAATGGCTGGTAACCTTGTGTGGTTCTTCAACAATTTCTTTGCATGGGAATATCCATCGTTGGATGATGAAAGATGGACACATCTTTTAACCAACAATTTTCGCTTCTCCAGTTAGACAGTCCATCAGGCGAAGCAACTTCCAGGGTCCAAAATTATCATTTCCATAGATTTGACGAAAGTGGTGAGAAAATATTCAAATTCAAGTGGGTAACCACTGAATGTATATAACTTCACGCTTGGGGCCTGCAGATACCCAAACATTTCGGAGAACATCCTCTCTGGACGAATTTGACTTGATGTAGTTACTGTTGAGTCACAATTAGAGTTGATAAGAAGGGACGTTTTGAACGAGAACGTTCTGGAGTGGAACAGTATCATCTGGAACATCTTGAACTTGGACGTTTTGAACTGGATGGTTCTGGACTTGGAAGTTCTGGATTGGACTTTGAACGCTCTGAATTGTACTGAAGATGGAATGTTCAGAATTTGGACAGTTTGGCCTGGATCGATAAAGCCCCCGGTTGAACTTGACTTGACATATGGTGATCAGAAACAGCTTGACCATGAATGGGGTGACTTGGAACTGCTTGACTTGGAACTGCTTGGCTTAGAACAAACTAGCTTGACACGGTTGGACCTGGAACAACTCGGCTTGAAACGGTATGGCCTGGAACAACTCGGCCTGAAACAACTTCTTGGCTTGGAACAACTCAGCCTGAAACGGTTTTGCCTGGAACAACTCGGCCTGGATTGATCTGGCTTTGAACAGTTTGACCTGAAACAACTCGCCCTGGAACGAATGGTCGAGCATTAGAGTTCAAAACCGATGAATTGGACGATTGGAAGGTACAATACTGGTATTTGGTAATCTTCAGATTGCTGTCAGACTTCTGGTCTTGGAGTGATGCTACGTACTCTGCTACATAGTCTCCTCTCTCTTTATCCTCCAAAACTATCGACTTTCGTCCAAAACTTCCGTTCTCCGATAAAATATACATATTTGCCTCTAACATTGCGATCTGGTACTCATTCTCAAGTTGCAATCCTTGAATTTCTGCATCTCTGATCAACTGTTTTGCTTTCATTTCTAATTCCTCTCTCAATCTGTTGGCTTTCAACTCAGCGTCCAACTTGACTTTGTCGAAGTTCTTGGTATCCTTCAGGATTTTGCTTTGGCTTTCAGCTTCAAATCTGCTATTCTGGCCCTCTCTAATATTGCATTTTCCTTCACAGATCCATTTGAGCTTACCGATCTCTTCTTGGAACTTCTAGACGACTTTGAAGATCCGTACTTTGATCCATTTCCAGAACTTCGGCGAGTTGACTTTTCTTTCATGAACTCATCTTTCTGAACTTGACTTTCTGTCCTTTTCATCTCTGCCTTTGTTTGGTGGTAATTAATCTTTAATTGACATATTCTTTCGTCTATACTGTGTGCTAACCAGTCCTCGTCCCCACGTCTTTCCTCTTCATCTAGTCCGAATAACCCCTGGCATTCTTCGTGTACAGCTAATAAGCAACGATATTGCATGTCTAATTCTTCAAAGGCCTTCTCGATGTCTTGGGTTTCAGTGTGAGGCTCATTTAATGCAGGCTCTAACATTTCGTGGATTATACGGATAATTTCAATAACGATTAGGTTTTTATGCTCGATTCTAGACTCAAAGTGTACAATACAAGCGGTATTGCGGTTCAAGTTGACGGCCGGCCACTACGCAGGTGCATACCATAGGATTAACATATGGGAATTGCACTTGTGTTTTTATTGTAAACGATTCACGTTTGATGTTTGACCAAATCTCTGGTTTGACTCAGCATATATTTATTCGATATAAAGAGAAGATAAGCGAACCTTCGGAATCATCTGGAATGGGCCCTAGGGAAATTACCACACTTACCAGACACTGCTAACGCTGCGCTCGCAACACACAGAGTTATGGGTGTATAGAAAGCATTCATTCATTCGATATGCAGGCTAAAAAATAAGTACAAAAATTCTCATTAGAAAAATGTTTGACAAGGCCTAAATATTTGCTTACAAGACATCCAGAAATCTAGTCTAAAGTCCAAAATAACAAAGCTAAGTCTAGGTGAAAAATATACTTACTAAAAACACTTTGGCGTAACAGTGGAAAAAACTCTACCTCAAATATAACAAGTTCTTTACCAATAACAAGAAATTGCTTTAAGTTTCAAGCTTAAAAACCTCTTCTTGAAAGATATCAAAATTCTCTTCTCTCCTACAGATTCTTTTTATCGTGTAAATTCCGTCGGTTGTCCCCCTATCATTTTGTTCGTCACTTAGTTGGATCTCGTATCGCACGGGCGAAGTCGATCAAGAATCAAATTAAAGTCTGTCCAGATATAATTGGCAGTGGAAACAAGAATGTCTCTAACTTTTGATAGTCAAATATGATTATAGAAATTTTTTTTGCTTGTTTTAGAGAATGAAAAGCGCTATATTTGAATGTATTTTTGGTTGAAAAATTCGCGATTTTTAGCGGTTAAATTTGCGATTGCAAAAATTGAGCTTTTTTTCTACTTATGCTATAACGTTCATTTTTACACCAGTGGTGGTTCAACCTTAGGTTGAGAAGTTTGTTAAATTTCAAGGCAAACAGAAAAGTCCCTCGGAAGTATTGGGACCCGAAATACCCCTTGGTAGCACTTTTCTGTGAAATATCAATCTCAACTTTATTCTAAAAACGGGGGTTATGCTCTGTTTTGAACAGTGGCAATTAAAATGGAAAACGTTAAGCGTTGGTGCATTGGTATTATTGGTATCATTGATTATTTCAACGAAGTGAAACTCACAGTTTATAATTGTTTTATTGAAAGATAAGCTGAACTTATATACCTTGTTATTTTTAGTCTTACGAACTTTGCTAATACCCAAAACACTAAAAAGTTTGGCCAATGAGGTAAAAGGATCGTAAAATGTGTTATGATGAAAAACTTTTATCAATCATATCATACCCCGTTTTTAGTATACGTTGGGATGATATTCACAGAAAAGTGCTACAAGGGGTATTCGGTCCCAATACTTCGAAGGACTTTTCTGGTTGGCCTTGAAATAACAACTTCTAACTGCAGGGTGGCGCGATTTATCATTGAAAATCAAGTATATTCAAGACTTTTGGGAGCCAGTTTTGATAATTTTCAATATCTTTGGCTATTTTCAGTATATGAAGTGCAAATTAAGTAATTCAAGTATATTTTTGAACTTTACGTATGGTGCTTCGTTAGAATAGGGATATCCGGATCCTCAATTGCCAAATTTTTAGGGCTTCCCTTTCTTAAATATCATGACAAAATTGTGTGCACAAAATAATGTCACTGATGCCAGAATTATTTTGAACATTTTCTCAAATAAACAACAGATCAAATGTGCTCTAGAACTAGTGGATTAGACACCATGGGACCAAGCGGTTGTCTAATTTATTAAATTTTTATTACTAACACTTAGCAAAGGGTGTCAAATCAAGGATTTGTTGGCGAGAGAAAGTTAGAATTTCTTTTATTGCAAGTAGAAAAGAAATTTTCATTTTCCAGAATGTTTTCTAGGCTATCAGAAATTTTTCTTCAAAGAATCAAGACTTTTAAGACATTTCCAGTTCGAGCAGAGAGAAGAAAACGGTAATTAAGTGTTTAGTTAATTCAGTCAAATCAAAAACTTTGCTGAAAAATTGACATTTTCCCAATTTCAACTTCTTATTTCTAGAATCATTCCCTATGGGCTCACCGCCAGAAGGTTTTTTCTAGCAAGAGTTTTTTAACATAGAAATTGGCGAACACTTTTCATGTAGCACTTTTCATGTCACTACCTTTCAAACTTTTCAAAAATACCACCATCAATTTTAGATAGGTCAAGTGTCCTGATATTAGTGGGTTTCATGATTACTTGGAGGACCCACCATGGTTGGTTCCGACAAGAAAATTTTGAAAAATAGGGATCAAAGATTGGCTAAAACCATAATTTCAGGACTAGCAAGAAATTTCCGGACTTTTTCCCTGACTTTGAAGAATTTTACAAAAATTCCCTGGCTTTTTCCATGTTTTCCCTGACTTTTTCTAAAAATAGCCCTTTTTCCAGGTGCCAAGTTTTCCCTGACCGCTTAGCATTAGCCTGCCAAATTCATTTACCATGGGCTCCATTTTTCAGCAGTAGCTTGATTTGCAAATATCAGATATCCATTTGGCAGAGAAAGAGTGGAAATGTGCACATTGGATATATTCTTTCAATACATGCTCCAAAGGCTAGATTTTTGAAATTCTCAATGAGGGTTATCTTGCAGTAAATAACTTGATCTGAAGAATATCTAAGATTCTGCTTTTACCTTTTTTCATTTTTTGTATGCTCCAAAGGCTAGATTTTTGAAATTCTCAATGAGGGTTAACTTGCAGTAAATAACTTGAGCTGAAGAATATCTAAGATTCTGCTTTTATTTTTTTTCATTTTTTGTATGCCCATTAAGGTTCATCTTTTTTAAAAAAGCCATATCAAATAGGTTAAGTGAATAAGACCAACCAAGAATGTCTAACATTACAAATAGGATACAATACATTGTTATCAGGAGGACCCACCATGGTTGGGTCCGAATAGAAAATTTTGGAAAATTTATACTTCAAAACAGCCTGTAAGAGCCCTGGAAATAGAAGATTTGATTGAAAAAAGAAATTCAAGTATTTTCAAGTATTCCAATTTATCATTTTCAAGTATATACTGGAAAAATGGGCATTTTTTCAAAAACTCCAGTATAATCAAGTACCAATATTTTTTTCCAGTATATTCAAGTATTTTCAAGTATTTCCAGTATCGCTGGCCACCCTGCTAAGGTTGAACCACCACTGGTGTAAAAATGAACGTTATAGAATAAGTAGAAAAAAAGCTCAATTTTTGCAATCGCAAATTTAACCGCTAAAAATCGCGAATTTTTCAACCAAAAATACATTCAAATATAGCGCTTTTCATTCTCTAAAACAAACAAAAAAAAATTCTATAATTATATTTGACTATCAAAAGTTAGAGACATTCTTGTTTCCACTGCCAATTATATCTGGACAGACTTTAATTACAAGTTTGCAAACAGTCGATGTCGAGGCATATGGTCGCACCCATTGAGATTAAGTGGCTTCATTTCCCATCTAGGAGTCTTGAGTCTAGCCCTTTGGGCTTGAAAGTCAATCGGAAGGCCTGTGAGAACTTTCCTTGACCAGGCCTTAGATAATTTGAATATTTCTAATTGATCAATTTTGAATTCTTGCCCTTAAAGGCAAGAATTAGAATTCTGTTGGGGAGATGCGTGAATACAGAATAGGAAAACAGGGATAATTCCAGGTTTTCCACTGTGCACATCTCTTCATCTCTGTTCAATCTAATAATAGGGACACAGTAAATTTTATATACAGTATAAATAGTTTATTCTTATATAAAAAAACGTGTACATAGTTTTTGAAAGGCCCTAAGGGCACGGTAGCTAGCTTGGAATAAAGTTCATAGCAAGCTCCTTCAAAATATCCAATACAGTAAAACCCGTAAATAAGTTGACAATAAATAACAAGAAAAACCGGTTTTATGGCGTTCTTCCGGTCACTCCAAACCAAAGAATTTTGCCAAACCACAAAACCAATATTACGTTTTTACGAGTATGTAGTTCCTTCTTGCAAAAATATTTGAACGTCATTAAATGTGATATTGATGATGCATTTTTTTTACAATAAAAATTGGGGTTTTTTCGGATTCTCAAGATTAATGGAAATAGTTCTGATTTTAACCGCTCCTAAAAAATGAAAGTTTCATAGTCAAGCGACAGAAGGTAAAAGCGTAAAAGTAGATTGTAATGGACAGGGAGACGTCTTTCTAAAGTCTATTCACGATAAGTGTGCACTCTTTTTTCTTTTACCTATAACTTTTGAAGGAATTCTTCAATCAATTCACTTATCGTGAATAGACTTTAATACTCCAATTTCCTGACAATGTCATCTCGAAATAATTATCCTTGTCTTTTTGTTTCTTTGAAATTATGGCTTCAATCACACAAAGATCATTTAAGGGCGGAATCTGGTTCCGCTAAAGGTCTGGGGCCACCTGAAATATTTTTCATCAAAATGAAACATATACTTTTGTTACAAGTGGCCCAACTAATTTTATGTTTACATGAAGATAAAACGGGGCTTCGTGAACATTGACAGGGTTAACAGTACACGTATGCAACGTGGATTGAGGATTGCGATTTAGTAGGGACCTAAAAAATAAGGTTTTATATTTTTGTTTGATTTCAAATTGAAATGAAGTTACAAATCAAAATTAACCCTCTACTAGTAATGATGATATCAAAATATAACATAGTTAGCCTGTCTTGATTCGTTGACATGGAGCTTTCTAGGTGGACCAAAAGTGACGACGCTTGACAAAAAAAAACAGACTATATTATGTTGCCAGCTAAATGATATAGATGGTCAATAATTAAGAGTTATCTCTCTAACCTTAGAGGGTGTCAGTAGTGCTCTGTCTACACAATCGCTCGCCTAAGCATCATTAAAAGGATTATCTCAAATGATTTGTATCAAATGTCATAAAAAGTATATCATGAATTTACATGGTTAACACGAAGACATCCACTCAGCATTATATGGTCGGCGAACAAGGCGCACAGCTCGGGCGCTTTGGTCGCAGAACGCTTTTCCCATTCCACTGATCCAAAATAAAGGGGAGATATTCTGCACATTTTTTCTTTTTTCTATTGTTGATATCTTTTTGCACACGGTACAAGAGAGTTAAATGTCTCTTCTGATTGGCTATTTAAAAAAGAACAATAGAGAAGCCGCACAGCCTAGCGAAAAAAGTTGAAAAGTTTCAACTCTTGTTGCACTCAAGGCGACAACCTTTGAAGGTTTGATTTATGTAATTTATGCGATAATTAAGCCGCGTTCCTTGTTCGACGACCATAAAATGCTGAGTGGGTAGCGACCTTTATATCTAATCCTGAAAATTTCTCCCATCCGCTACACAAATTAGATTACATATACAATTAATTATTATGAGATGAGATGTCAACACATGACGCAAAACAAATCAAAATCTGTGTGAGTCAAAACTTTAAAGATACATCAGGCATTTACTGTCAGACTTGCGATTCAGCCGTCCCATAGCACACCCTTACAGTGTATCTACAATCAGTGCCGAAATATATTAGCAAGTTGGGTATTTTAACGCTTTTCAGAATTTACAACTCGGGCGAGAATTGCAATTTCAGTACTTCCACTTTCTTTCATTGAATATTTCGATTTGGGAGGGGTTAAATGGCTACCAGGCTATGTTCACAGCCATATTGGAATATTTTTGAGTTTTTAGATCTTGAGATCCTAAGGTGCTAAGTCTTAAGTCTCATGTTAAAACTCAGGTTTAAAACTCTACTTCCCAACCGTACTTTACTACCGATTGTAGCTAAAAGAAGACCCTTGTAGTGCACTCTATCAAAAATACATCTTTACAATGCATTTCGAAAACCTGCTCTTAAGGGCGGCACATGCTGCGGGTTGGACCATATGAGTGCCCCCCCCCCCCGGGCGGTTGCTATGAAGGTACTAGACAAACATGATTTATTTCGGCCTTGGCCCACTATGAAAGTAAAGTTGTAAAACAGACAAATAATCCTTCAGAAAAACACCAGAGGAACACGTAATATTTATTGTTATTGCTATCAAAACACAATCACACACAGACCTTATCTGTCAGGGTCTCAAATCAACTAATTTTCAAGATGTGTATCTGACTTATGGTTATTTGGAAAATTTTTCAGGGTAGAAATAAGAAAAGTTTTCAGTTTTTCGTCTACTTTCAGTCATTTTGGCCAATTGTTAGGGTAGAGATTGGAAAGATTTTCAATTTTTCGTTCTGACAGGGTCATCATTTTACCAAAAATTCATATCTGACAGGGTCAACTTTTCAAATTCCAGCGGCACGTCTCCGTCGGTCGTCAAGGTCAGTCCCCCGGGACTAAAAACCTTTTTTTACTTCTCATCGATAAGAACTACATGCTTCTTTTACAAGAACCAGTAAATTTTGGCTCAGACTGGGCTGTTCTTAATCTTTTGAAATTTTCAGGCTTAAACTTTCTTAATACGCTGCTTAATTTCTCTACTAGAAACTGATAAAATCTGTTAAAATATCAGCACCGTCTTACTAATTTCTGAAATCTGAGGATCAGATTGTTCTTAATTTGTTCCTAAGTTTCGGCCAATTTTCAGCCTCGTGTTCTAATAAAATTGCTTTAAAAAGAGGGGTTTAACCAGTCTTCGAACAGAAAATAAAGTTGATACATACCAAAACATTGAGCATTGTAGTACGATACTATAATATACATAGTACTCTATTCTCCAAATCATTTTCCAACGTCAGTGAATTGAAACAACCAAATTATTGAGCCTGAAAGCAAAATAAATCAAACCAGGTGAATCATTTATATTACCAGTTCCTTAAGTTGTCTTTTGTTTAATATCCTAGCATCCTTGGAAGCTATACCGATATATAAATATCCACCATCAACCTCTCTATTCTTACCAGGAAAAACGTTTAAGAGTTCCTGTTTCATCTGCTTACAAACCCGGCGGAACAACCGTAAAAGTAGGATGGGAGTCTGAAAAGTCTCAAAATAAGATAAAATTCGCTAGGAATTTGAGAAAAAAAATCTCATTTGCTCAAAAGTGGGGAGGCTGAAATCTCCCCAATCTCCCCACTTTAGCCGGACCTGTTTTAACGCTCATCACCAGCGCAAAGACTATATTTTCCGGGGGTGTACTTGGTCAAAACGGGTGTTGAGTGTGTTCGAACCATAACTGTCCCTTTTTTAAACCCCCGAAACTTTCTCAAAGGGGTACAAAAACGATGAATTAGCAATTTATGCTCTAAATAGATCCCAAAATTACGAAATATAAAAAATCATAAATTCTTTAAAAGAAACGTTTGTCATTATATTAAAATGTGACGGTAATTCAGTAACTGTGAAAGTGAAGTGTGTAATAAGAATTATGAAATCTCTTGAAATGGATGCTCTTATTTTGTCAAGTGATTTACGTTTAAAAATAAATTCGTGCACTATTACACGTTATGGGATAATCTATCACGAGTAACCGTTAAATCAACGCTGTAATACCATAGCATGAGAAGAAAAAGTGAAAAATCTTTTACAAATGTATCAAATTAAAGACCTTTTTAGCCTTTAGGAGACAGACAAGGTTTATAAAATACCACATCAATTGAACATTAAATTGCTTGACTCACAGGATGTATGGGGGCTGTGTGAGTCAAGAATTCTCAGACACTTATTTTACAAGACATATAGAAACGCACTCCTTTATTTTAGCTGTTGGTTCGTTATCAGGAAGTACATAACGGTTGCTAAACTTCAAAACAATTTCTTATCTTATTTTTAACCGCATTATACAGAGACGTATGACGAAAATTAGATCGTTATCTTCTTATCTTTATACGTCGTGAAAGATTGTTGAAAGTTATACATTCGTCTGACGATTCTCTATGCTTTACTCTTAAGTTTAACCCTTCGAGCATCTTCCTATTTTTAACAAAATCTCAAGATTGACAAGTGCCGCGACCTTGAAATTTTGACCAGTGACAGATATTGATAAGTGAAGATGATTTGCTACCTATGGTTGGTGTTTTACAAACCAGAATGTAAAGCTATGTTTTGACTGATTGACTAATTGAAATAAGTGGCCTTCTTTCCCCATACGGGAGTTTCGTATCTAGCCCCATTGGGACTTTGAAAGTCTTTGATGTCTAATAAATATGTTATTAACGACTCCAGTTTAGTGTTAGGACGGGTTAAATCTATTGAAAGTGTAATAGCGTAATAACATATTGGTCCGAAATTCAAAATTTATCGAAGAACTGGCTGCCATTGACTTGTTGTGTACTGTGTAACAGGAGGATTTTAGCAAGGATGATTGGACACCTCCTGTATAACTGTTGGTAATGTCTTTAGACTGCAGCCTACTGATATACGAAGCTAAAATATTTTAGCTTAGACTTCGTTCACACTTTACAGTTTCGTTTTTTGCTGCGAAACGAAAACACTCCCTTCTCGCAGACCCACTGGAAAAACTGTCCAAAATATTATGTGCCCGGTGGAAATTTGTCCTCCAATTTTTGTCCCTACTGAAAATAATCAAATAAACCATTCCTCGCTTACTCTTAGGTGCCAAATAAACGGGCCCCCCGCTTGCTAATTTTTCGATGTTTTTCCAACCGCCCCCTGGACCTTATTATGCCCCCCCCGTTTATTAATTTTTGAAAAAATTCCCAGCTACCAAAAGGAAAGTTCCTTGTTTTACTCTAAAAAGCCTAAATTTAGTCTATTTTGACCCTATTTAGGGTTTTTAAGGTCCATTTTCCAACCCCCCCGGTAATTAGGCCCCCCTGTTTATTCAATTTGAAAAATTTTTCCAACCCCCCCCCCCCCGTTTATTTGGCACCTAAGAGTAAAGATGTTATGCTATTTTCCTATCCCCACTGAATTTTCCGACTTGAAAACAAAAGAACTGAAATCCCCAGCCATAGAAAATACGGGATATTAATCCCCATCGAGTTTCTGTCCGTTATTTTTATACCAACTGGCTAAATTAAACCTACTGTGAGAAGGGGGTGTACGAAATGAAGCAATTCTATTGATTCAATTCATTTTTTACGTGACTTCTGACCAATAGTATGGCTTCATTTCGTTTCGGAGCGAAACGGAAGGGTAACGTGCAAACATGGTTTTAGATATCTGAAATCCTAGATTATTTCAAAGGACAACTTTGTAAAACACTTTGGCACTACGAATCGATTGATGTAATTCAAAAAAGAAACTGTTCCTTTCAAAGAGGTATTTCACCTTTCACTTTAATTATAATTTCTCTCAGCTAAATTAATTGCAATTACACTAATTGCTATACATGTGGGGGCGTACTGTATTTCGGAATTGCGGAAATCGACCCTTTTTTCTTCGGTATTTTGGAAATTGCAAACCCCCATACAAGTATATAAAATTGCAAACAACGACTTGTATGGGAGAGAAAGTACCTTAAACTCAAAAAGTTAAGAAAATACGACTCTTGAATATTCTTATAAAAAACGTGTATTGCGCACGGTCTAGAACTTTCCTTGGTGCACAGCCTCTTTATTTTAATTTCGAGTAAAATTTGCAAAGAAGAAGTCGTAGGCAGGGGTCTTATTTAGGCTTGGCGACAACAAATCCAGGCTGGACAAAGGCATTTGAAAAATTACATATCACCGGTTTAAGTATTCGGTTCGCCGTCTCAAGTATATAATCAATATAATAGCCTTGCTAAGAGTTCACCGGCCTAGAAGCCAGAATTCGCTGGAGTTTATTTTTCTTGCCAAACACAGTATTGGAATATGTAGGAAATGAAGCCGTACCTTCAAGTTGAGTCAAAATATTTAAAAGCAGTGTGCAACACAATTAAGAAACACTCTCATGAAACATGGATTTTGAACTGTTAGTTGTTCTCTAATACTCGTTTTTATAAGAACAGACTAAGAACATAAGGCTTCGATGACTAAAATATTAAGAACAAGTTAAGAACATTTTAATCCTGCGAACTCTAAAGCAGCCGATAGGAAATTGCACAAAAATACTCACACCATAGTTGAAAATAAGAACATTTTTAGGCTTAAAATTCAAAAAGTTAAGAACAACTGAAAGCTTCAAAATTTTGGATGTTCTTATAAAAAATGTGTACTTCGTACCGAAACTCGCATTTGATGAGATTACCCCTGTGCAACTCTTTGTAGTAGGTGTTCTAAAAAGATATGAAACTTGCTGACTAAAGCGTAAATCCTTCTTTTAACTAAGAATTAGCCAATTAGTCGTAGGAAAAAATTTTAAACAGGATATAAAGAAAAAATAGACACGAGTTGAATCTGAGGTGTACTTATCTCGTTAGAATTAATTTCACTCAATTTATTAGCCAGACAAAAGCTTCGGCAAGACAGACAGGAGGGAAATATAAAGAAAAAGACAATCATAAAATTTTCATTCATTTCAAACAGTATATTTCGTTGCCAGATATATTATTTTCGATTTTATAATTTTTAAGGGCCATACAGTATTAACATATGTACAATATTAAAAAGAGAATTTACACTATTTAAACTAGACGGTAGATATTTACATAAAATAGTTCGTTTCTTGTTGAGTTGGTATTTGATTTTCGATTAGCACATGATTTGTACACCATAGAAAGATCGATCGATCCCTTTAGTAGGGGCCACTATGTCGCGAAAAAGCTTCCCGTGTGCAGCAGCTTGTGCAAAGGGATTTTATGATTGAATATTGTTCCTTGAATGTAGAAGATCAAAATTTGAGAGGTGGGGCCGGGTGTGACCACCCGTTGCCATGGAAACTGACGTCATTGGTTACTATGGCAACCAAAATAAAAAGTCGTCAAAATTGAAAATTTTTTGTTTCAGTCGAAAGAGCATGAAAAACTGATAAAGAAAAAGGTCACAACCTATATCTGAAAATGAATATATCAGGAGATATTAAGGAAATAAGGCAAAATGACGTCATAAAACGATGACGTCATCGAAAAACAAAAATTTGCCAAAATTCAAAAACTTTTGTTTTTTTGGAAAGAGTACCTTCCAGTGAACAAAAATTATTATTACGAAAAAGTCTGAAAATCCTTTTTAAGAAGTCTATGAGCCAAAATTGATATTTTTAAATTTTGCCTGTAATGTGTTTGGGCAAGCTCCAACCTTCGACAGGCAAAAAATGAAATTGTCAATTTCGGCCAATAGACTTTTTTTAACGAATTTTCAAACGTTTTTCGTAATAATATTTTATGTTCCCTGGAGGGGTCTTTTTCCAAAAAACCAAAAATTTTCGAATTTTGGCAAATTTTTATTTTTCGATGACGTCATCGTTTTATGACGTCATTTTGCCTTATTTCTTTAATATCTCCTGATATATTCATTTTCAGATATAGGTTGTGACCTTTTTCTTTATCAGTTTTTCATGCTCTTTCGACTGAAACAAAAAATTTTCAATTTTGACGACTTTTTATTTTGGTTGCCATAGTAACCAATGACGTCAGTTTCCATGGCAACGGATAGTCACACCCGGCCCCACCTCTCAAATTTTGATCTTCTACATTCAAGGAACAATATTCAATCATAAAATCCCTTTGCACAAGCTGCTGCACACGGGAAGACATAGTGGCCTCTACTACTTTTCGCTTCTCAACTTTCGTTAAAAGGGAAACAAAACATTCATTCAGTTCATCTGTTCTCAATGCAGATTTCTCAAAACACAACCCCCGGTTCAATATCGCAAGTTTATTTCGAATTCGCTGCAAATGCATTGATTTCTTGTTTACTAAATCCGATTTGTTAGCGATGATAAGAATCGGGGTATTCTTGGATTTCTTGATGGAATCAATGTCTTGTAGAATATATTCCATTTCTTTCAAACTGTCCTCGTCATCAAGTGAGAAAACCAAAACAAACGCTTCCGAATTTTGGATAGCTTGTTTGTGTAAAGTCTGAAAGTCATATCTCAAATCCCCAGCTGTATCCAAAATAGATAATTCGTGTTTACAAACAGTTCCATCTTGTGAGCGAAGGATAATTTTACGCTCGTAACACTCAGTAATCGTCGGTCGGAAAATCGTCGTTTTGCCGTAAATTGATTTGGCGAACGAATTGATAATGGTTGTTTTGCCGACGCCTGAAGCTCCAAAAACAGCAATGTTAGTGGAATTGGTGTATGTTCTTGCCTTGTTTTTCTTCTTCGTTGAGAGCAACTTCTTCGAGATACCGTGTAATACGCTCATGTTTGAAAATCTTTGTTTGTTTCTTTGTATATCAGTTCAATATCTCATAGGACTCTTCATTCAGTGTCGATAACAAATTCTTTTAAGACGTTTTGACTGCACACTGTCTCATTACATTTAATGAATGATCTTGACAACAACTCTGAAACCGCTTTTATAAGCTTTCGGTGACGTCACGACGCAATGAGGCTGTCAATCAGTCTTCAAGGAACTGAAGAAAAAAATTGTCAAAAGTTTACAAGCAGAGAGTGAGAGAAAGAAGAGATGTTATTACTAAAATGACGCAACGTGATTACTCTCTTTGAAATCTAAAGTAGAAAGACTGCTGTGCTTTTAAAAGTCGAAGCTTTAAAAGAATACTAACTAAAGGCGATAATTTCTACACCCACCTAAAATGTCGTGTTATGAAGCAGCAGATGTATTTTTTGTGCAATAGTGCTGTAGGATTCAAGAAATCTTGCTCAAGAATCGAGAATTTTCGATGTTAGATTGTTTTTCTCATTAGCGAGTTATGAGTTTATGTATGAGGGAGGGGGTGGATCGTAATTGCAATCAAAACCAAAAGAGCTCGGGGTTTCTTTTAGTTGTGGTGAGGTGAAAACCCGATAAAGCGTATTTTTTTAAGTGCCCATAGATACGCAGTTATACAATTGCTAGTTGTCGGGACTGACAGTTAGTTTAGCAAATACTTTATAATAATTGTCCATAAGATTGCCTCTTCCGCTACTAGTCGGGACTTACAAACTTCATTTTTGGAATTGTAACTCTGACAATTTTCCTCAATTCTTCCACAAGATGATGATTTCCGCTCTTTTTTGTGTCATAACTACATCCTGTTATTTCGACGACCAGGATTCTCAGTTATTCATTGATCTAGATTCAGATTGAGTTGAGGAGGATTATACTTTTAGTGTTTTCATTATTAAGGAATTAAGGACTTCACACATTGTGGCAGCGTATATGTTTGCATTGACCTCAACTTGATAGCAAACTACAAAACTGAGGACTGGACGACATTCGCATTACTAGTGCAACTTCTCTTAATGTTAAGTACTATAGTTGACTCTCGCTAATTCGAACTGCAAACAGGAAATCTCAACGATGGGGACTGTGAATAAATAACGAACGAACAGGGAGAGTCTACGGTATTCTCACATTTGAGGCTGCGGGTTATTCTTTGTCCCCATAGGTCGAGTCGGATGGATTCAGTAGCTGACGACTGTTTGCACCTGAAAACACTTTTTAATTGGATGATATTCGATCTATCAAAAAAGGGATTAGGGATGGAGGTGAGGTTGACTTATAGCTACAATATTGTTCTTGTGTAAGAAGCCATAAATTCGAGTACTCAATGCTCAATTATCAAAAGCTTTTCATCTGCTCTCATGTTTCCGCTTTATGGCGGAAAAAAACCTCAATTAAGGTTTTTTCAAAGAATTGTTGTTTTTAAGAATTCGACCCCTGAGAAAAAGTACTGCACAGATCATAAGACTCTCAACCGAAAAATCTTACGAGAAATAATTTCAAAATGGCCCAAAGCACACAACACATGAGAAATTTAATATCAAGATGCTTGACTGTCATATGATTATAAATGGTTCTCAGTATTTCTAGTTTCGACAGGAAAAGTCCCCTTTGAAAAAAAATGAGATTTCAGGCTAGAACACCCAAATGGAAGTTGATACCTTGAGGTAAAACAAACAAAAAGTAGTGCAATAAATCCTAAAGCTTCAGGTCTGGACAGAAAAAGTCCTTTTGATTGACACGTGACTCATTAAAACAAACAAATGCTTTTTAAGCTATAATCTAAGTATTGCCATTTCAACAACAACTGCAGCGACTCATTTGCATTTCCGATAGGCTACTTTTTGATGACACGCCTCACGAAAAAAAAACAACGTTTTTAGCGAAGTGCGAGGAAGGTGAAAAAACGAAAGTAGACTCATATCCTTTCTATCAAGAGATGTAATCAAAATGGATAGTTGAATAACTTTCACAAATCTATCTTTTTAAAGAGATGTCATTTCCATTTCCCGGCCGTTATTCAAGAATATTTTCTTTTTTGTGTAACTGTATATTAAGTATGGAAATGTTTGGTTGTTGCTATGGTGATAAATCTAATGTGCCTGGGGATGCTTTTGTTTCAAAAATAGTAGACAAAGGATGTGACAGGTTCGATTTTAATGATAACAGACCATTGTGCGTGAATGTCCGGCTTGGCTAATTTGAAACCCACACAAAGATGATGAATATTATATCTTGATAACCAAAGATAAGGGAGGTAGTTGAGAAATCTCCGAGCTGTGGTCAAAGTCTCTGATGTGAATGCAGAACACGTTTTTTTATAAGAACACCTTAAAATCTTTGAGGCCTTTGGATGCTCTTAACTTTTTGAGTTTTAAGTGCAAAAATGTTCTTAACTTAAAGACAACAACTTTATTAATAACGTTATGGAATGGCGTTCTTAACTTGTTCTTTAGATTTAGGCCATCGAAGACTTATGTTCTTATTTAGTTTGTTCTTATAATAAACTTGTACACGAAAGAATATAAACTTTTAATCTTTCATTCGATTTCGAAATTTAATCAGAAACTATTCAGCCCTTTTCACCTTAAGTTGAACGAAGACATACGAAAATTGACATTTCTCAAGTCATCTAAAAGTATGAAGAAATCTTTGAGGGAAAGAGGGGGGTTCTTTTGAATTTTAAAAGGTTGATATGATATCATTCTGATGAACGAATTTTGAAGTTTTTAAAGAAACAGTTTATAGCGAAAATTTTAAAATAATGTGACGTTTAGAGATTTTTGACGTACTTCGTCACAAGTTATGAATGACGTTTATGGTAAGATGTTCATCGAAAAGGCAGACAGTAACTGAACTTCGATAATTTGAAAAAATTTCATATAATTAGGAAACACTCCTTTCAATTTGAATCAAAAACATGTTTCAAGACATGTTATAGAGTAATATCCAGTCTGTTCCTGTAAAGAATCCTGCATTCTAACACGCATGCGTAATTTGTCGTTCTTTAAAGAACGACAAATTGTGTAGTTAATTCCCGTGATAAACAAAGAGGAATGAATAGGTAGGGCTGGTACAGTCACTTTCGGTCGGGGTTGTGGACGGCGAAATTGATCGTTCTTTATAAAACTTTTCGTTCTTTTTGTCTATTTATAGTAATGTAGGATTCTTTAGATAATCTTTGTGATCAAAGGAAAAATATTATGGCTACAAGATTGACGATGTAAACATATTTTCTTGGAAATGGAGTTAGGAAAAGGATGGCACACCTTCATATACAGTCATACATACATGTGATTGAACGTAGAAGTATTTGCCAAGATTAGAGAGTTGGGACGGCGCTCCTTATTCAAGGCCTGGGTCAATACTTTTAGATCACGGCTTTTAAACATCTTCTACCTTAAAAAAGAATTCCAGTCAAACGCAAGCTCAAAACAAATTCAAACATGAAGAGATGGGGGGACCCTAAAAGCCAACTACTGTCATAAAAATCAAGAATTAAAAATAAAAAATGCTCGAATTAGATACGGAGAAAATGATCTAAAATCTTACTTCCTCAGCGAATATCTTTTACCTTTAGGAATTTCACAGCATGGTGAAACATTTCAAAATCTAAAATGACCACAAAGTTCTTGGAAATAAAAGTCGTCACCTACCATAAAAATAAGCATACATCATGGAGGTATAAAGAAACAGGAGAAGTATGCTATTGTAACCATGCTCGCCCTACGATTAAAAAAATTACGAGGAATGCATGCTCATATTCTCATATATCGTGCATTTTTAATGAGCTCTTTTGTTGATAGGTGAAATCTTATTGGCTAACTTAAGTGTTGGAAATTAGATGAGACGAGATTCATTGTTTCTGACATTGGTGTAAGAAAATATTTGGATTAAAAAAAGGCCTGTAAACTTTGCAATCCTTCATCAAAGGACAAAATTTTTCGATCAACATTTTCTTCAAGGTGAACTCTATTGCTTAATACTTTCCTCCAACAACCTCCAGCGACTTTTTGTCTACAAATTGGGTCTGAAATTGTGTGTGCTTATACATAACTTTTTATTTTCTGGCTGGAGAAAATATCTTTTCAAAACAATATTTAATGGATGACAAAATTGAACGCAAACTTATTTCGTGGAGCTAAATTTTATTTTATTCTCGTATATTAGAAGGCTAGAAATCCTCGATGCTGATAGTAAGAATGTTCAGAGCAAACTTGAGTTCTACTAAAAAGTCGTATTTCTTCGGGCGAGCCTAGAATTTCTTTTGATTTATTACATAAAAGAAATCAAAAGACTTTAACGACCAATTACCGACAAATTCATCTCCTGTCTTTCTTTATACCTCTATGCATACATGAACAGCGAATTATCGAATTCATTGATAATAAAAAACACTTTCAATCTCAGTTAAAAAGCTTGATCCGTTTATCGCTTATACGTGTTTTTTTTACCAAGCATAACGTTTATAAGCATATGCAGGATCAGTTTTTGTTATCTAAACAGTGGCTCGTTTGTTTGAGAACAATAGAATGCTAAGCACTCATAATGCCAGCCTGGTGTAGGGATAGACATTTGCGTTTAGAAAACACCCCCTTCTCAAAGACCCGGTGGGATTCAGCCAGCGGGGGTAAAAATAACAAACCAAAACTCAATGAGGATTGGTGTTCCCATGTTTTTCATAGCTGGGGATTTGAATTTCATTGTTTTCTCGCCAAAAATTTCAGTGGGGATGGAAAAATAGCATAATATTTTGCAGTGGGGATTTGCTTATCTGATTATTTTAAGCGGGGACAAAAATCAGAGTATAATCTTCTACTGGGGACAATAGTTAGGCCAATTTTTCCAGTGGGAAGGGTTCCCATTGGGTATGTGAGAAGGGGGTCTTAGAAAGAAACATGTATTTGGGATTGCTGGCTACTACTGGCAAGATTAATTATTTTGGATGGGTATTTGAATCTTTTCATTTCCCAGACTTATTCCAAACAATTTACCTCATTTAAGAATGCTGATGAAAGCGTAGAAAGAAAATTCAGGGCTTTTAGAATAAGAGAAAAAAAATCAATCAAAATTAATCTTGCAGTGATTCAATAAATAATAATTTTTTCGCATCAATTTAATAAGCTTATTGTTGAAAACACACTCAAGAAATTTGACCTCAGATCTGAAGACTTCCGCTATTAAGAAAAATCAACGACTCAATTTACATAGTTCAAAAAATGATGATGATATTTGCTCCACGAACAACATATTGACAAGTTCAAACCATTTGACATAGAACGAGGAAGAATTTGGTTTTATGGAATGTGCTGATGAAAGCATTTTTTCAACGTTTCAAGTTTCGCCAAGTTTTGATTTATTTGAAACAATGTGTGAACTTCACACGACACTGTTTCTCTCTCGGAAATGCAACCAGCCATATTCTCCTTATAAAGTCAAACTATTTCATCATGGTATTTGATGATGTGATAGGCAGACCCGGACACAGGTAGTAGAAACTTGTCCGTTGTGAAAATTACACCTAGATGTCACCAAATACTTGTGTGGAGTGATGTAACTGTTAGAAAAGTTATTGGTGTTGATCTTGTTTGATAAGGGAAAAGGTTATCAATGAAATGAAAGTATGTCTTAGTTAAACCTGACATTAACAATTGAAATCCAAGATTTTGGTTTTGTCGGGGCCTGTGAGCGCAATAGATTAACAAGTCCAGTAGTCCAGGCTAAACCAGCGGCAGTTTTAGAATTTTTGCCTCGCCTACCCGCACGATGTTTGACCTACTCTTATATTGGATAGAATTGGTAGTAAAGTCAAATTTCATTCTCTTTATGGCAAAGTATATTTTTTAAGGTTTTTAGTTTTCAAGATGGATGGAGTCAGGTCAGGGAGCAAGTGGGAGGTTTATATTTCAAGCTTGACAGAGACTTTTTTTCAAGTAAACTTATGTTATAATTCATTATTAAATGATAATAAAATGCAGCTCATGTGTAAATTTGAATAAGTTTGGAATGTTTTTTCATGATGCTACCCGTGAAGATGGTCAGTTTTGGATTTATTACTCTAAACTAAAACGGTCGGTGGTTGGATTTTTCAAACCTGACAGAGAATTTTTTCAAGTAAACTTATGTTGTAATTTCATTAAATGATAATAAAATGCAGCTCATGTGTAAATTTGAATAAGTTTGGAATATTTTTCATGATGCAACCCGTGAAAATGGACAATTTTGGATCTATCGCTCTAAACGGTCGGTGGTTGGATTTTTTAAACCTGACAGAGAATTTTTTCAAGTAAACTTATGCTGTAACTCATTAAAGGAGACTAAAATACAGCTCATGTGTAAATTTGAATAAGTTTGGAATGTTTTTCATGATGCTACGGGTTAAATCGATATTTCTGAACTTTGACGGTCAACATTTGACATTTGAAGTTTGTGAATTTATTTAAACCGATTTTTTCTTTCATACTATAGCAACAAAAACATAGAGCAAATCTATTATATACATATATTGCGTATCATTTATCATTGCTGACTTTCCCCTGACCTTCCAGCGCAGCTGGTTTCTTACCTTTTTTTTCATTCAGCCAATTTTCGAACTTTTTTAACTTTTTGAATGTTCCGTATTTCAATCTCTGACGAAAATGTGCATTAGGATTCTAAGACTCGATGTTTCCTTTAAACCCTAAAATTGCAAAAATACGATTCCGCAAACATTGATATTCTCTTAAGGTACCCGATACAAACGACATTAGTTATTGCCACGTCAGCTGGGCCTTCACGCCGCTTCGGCTTCTTGTTATGCTTACTAATAGCGCTAGATCATACCCTGGTATTTTCTGTTTTTCTCCAGCGTCAATCAGTAACTTAAATATAGCCTGAAATACAGAGACGAGGTTGAATTAGATCGATGGGTTGTGACGCGCGTTTTATCAAACCCAGGAACAAGGAAACATGGTAAAATCTTGCTAGATCGACCTTTTAATATGGTTAAATACTGCACATGAAATGGTTTTCTTTTAGTATCTTAATCTTTAGCTGGTGGTAGAACTAAGCAACTATCTAGAATCATAAAGATATATGACGACCAGAACAAATTGTTTGACCAACTTAATTTTGAAGTATTCGCAATGCAAGAAACACAAAAGGCGTTGGTCAAAACAGCAAAAGATACAAGTTTTGTTTCCGAATGTACATACAAGATGCAAACATCAAGAGGTCACACACCTGTAATGTTTTTACGTCAAAAAAAGACTTTCGTGTACATCAAACTTTCGAAGACTTAGGGCGTCACCATGGCAAGGAAAATTTTTCACGGAACCAAATTACTGTTTTCTACGTTAACGAATGCTTCTGTGACGTACCGGTAATCAGAAAAACCACAAGCGAATTAAACTAATATAAAAATCAACGTCGTGCTCTCATTAAAAATCTAATCATGATAGCAAATCGAGCTTTAATTATCCTTAATTGAAATGTGTTTTTTATAGATTTGTTGTCTAGCAACACGGCTAAAAATATAGACTGGAAGTTTTTCCGGGAAAAAATGAAGAAACTTTGGGAAATTATGGCAGGTTTTTACATCTGTAAATTATATCCTCCAGCCAATTCGTTTAATTGTTTCAAATATCGTTATAAGTCTGCCTACACATAAAAACAATAGAGTAACTGCCATTGACAGTATAAAAAAGCGATCAATATATTTCAACATTAGCCCTTTTTTGGTCGAAAATCGCCTAGGTAGCACTTCGATAGATATTTTTGTTATTATTGGAAAGAGTTTTGGAGCTAAGACGTGTCGGGCGTTTTTTACTTGAAATTTACACATATCTTTTACAGCGGGAAACGGGAAAAGTTATGACACCATATTTTTCTAGGAGTGAAATAAGAGTAGTAGGTATCTCCTGTACGTAATTCGGTCAAAAATAATTTTGAGTTGACTCATCATTATATGCATCTCTGGCGTGAGTGAAATTGGATAATGAGTACATTCTTTGCAGTTGTAAAAAAGTTCTTGGAGTGTAAAGTTTTGACAAGGAGACATATTTTTTATAATTTTTTTCATTTTTTCCCGTTAGCTAATGTTTAGACTCGTAAACCATGTCGTTTCATCTCGCTACAACTTACGCTTTCTACGTTCGCTTTCCAAACCATTCTCCCACGGCAATTTACGTTTTCAATAAGAACTCTTTATAAGAATAACTATAGCCCCATCCTAAGGAAAGACATGCGCTTGTCAATCTAGCTAATGTTTGACATGTTATTTGAGTCCTCTTTGCTCAAAAGTACAGCCTCTCGCTTTTACAGTACTGTTTTAATGCTCAATTCGGCAAAAGCGGTTCTTGAAGCAGAAACCTTAAGGCTTAGCTGTTAACCATAGATTCTTTACGTACAAACGAATAATTTCTAAAAGATAATTAGATGCGTCATTCAATACAAATCTCGACATGGCACGAGAGCCCTCCAGACAGTATGCAGATTTCATTAAATTCTCAATGACATTCTTGCATGTACAGCCCAGTTTAACCCTGCTGTTCGAATGTAATTCAATTCAAATTTGAAAAGAAATTCCTCACATTTTTGTTAAATGATAGAACCCTTATCAGGTTTTCTTGCTTCCGCTGGGTTGCACCCGTCCTGTGGTGCAAATTGAAAGCCTCGTTTGCAAGCTATACACTTTTTGAAAATTAAAACAAAATTTCAGTCAAGAAACTTTATTCAATTCATGTTCAAAGCCTCGACAATTGACTCAATTATTATTTTGATGCATAGAATTAATTTCTGTCCACTCAGGAAACCATTTAACACGGCCAGTATAAAGCCATAGGCAGTTTACTCATACTTTTCATAAAAAACAATAGCTTACTGTTCGACCTTATCTTTTGACAGTTATTTTGAATACTAGAAGATAAGGACATGTTTTTTTTGACTGTACCAAAATCAGGTTTTCGAAAATCGTGAAAATCGCTTTATTTTAACTATTTCGTCATTCGCATGATGAATTTCCCAAAATTTTTATATGTATTGATATTCGGGAAGGGCTTTAAAATGAGCTATTTGAAATTTCAAAATTCGGAGTATTTCAGGATTAATCAATCATGGAGTGTTTTGGATCATATCTCACTCCATGACTCATTATTCGGTCATGAGGAGGTTTCTATGCATTCCTGAGGTAGTCTAAAATCATAAAATAGCCTAAGGAGTAATTTTTTTAAAGACCGGAGTGAGTTATGATCAAGACTTTTTTAATCATTTTTCACTCATTTTAACAATTCCTCTTTAGTTCCTTCCTTTCTTATCAACGAAACAAAAATCTCAAATCACTTCCCCGATAGATAGACTTGTCAGGACAATATATATGATTAGAATAAGCACCTAGATTTCAAAAATGATCAATTTGATCCCATTTTCCTCCGTTTTTTTCAAAAAAAAAGGAGTCGATGTGAAAATTCAATCCTTTAACTACACCCTCATATAAGTTTCGTATATAAATTTGACACGACAAAGGCCAAATATAGAGCCGACTTTATAAATCCGAAATAGACTATGATTTTTTTCATCACTGAAATACTCCGGATTCAACAAGCGATATCTTAAGTTCCATAAAAGCTTTTAAGATCGGACAAAAAGTATCGGACAGAGCTACTAACCTATTTTCTTATTTTTGAATAACGATAAGAAAGGGTTCAGCTGTCTCTGTCAGTGCCAATTTGAACCGGGTTGGTAGAAAATAGGCATTTTGGTACAGTAAAAAAAAACATGTCCATAAGGCCAGATTGCAATGAATAAAATGCCCCACACGCTCATATTTCTTACAAATTTGAGCTTAGATACATTAAAATAATTCGTAAATTTTGCTTTCGTAGTCTAGGATGGATGATGCTTTTTTCAATGACAGTCAACCCGAAAAAAAGAAAAGTTCTAAAAAGCAACTTCAGATTGTTTGTCAGATAGTACAAGTGGGACGTCTTAAATCTGTTTGGTGTAGAAAAATCAAGGAGCGGTGACCATGTGGTTTTATTGAAATCCCCTCTCCTTTGAAAATGTGTAGACACCCCTCAAAATGTTCGTCCATCCCCTGTATGGAGATAAATTGGAATGGTCCAATGTTCCGTCCAGCTAATAGAAAAACAAGTAGGCTGACCATAGAACCTTGTGAAAGCAATTGAGAGATTACTGGGTTATCCACGTAAAATATCGACTTTATCTATCTAAAGATTTCCTAAAAATCATGATTTTTTCGATCCTTAGAAAAACTGATTTCAATTTTCAGATTTTCGCGACCCATAAAGAGACTTTGAAGGATAAAAAATCTGACCCTTACCGTCCGCACATACGCACCGCCCCCTCCCCCGCCCTGCATATGAAGTCAGGCAACTGATGAGAATTCAGCTTTCTTAGAATATCAGAAAAAAAGCTTCAATGTCACGTAAATGGCGTCATCGAGGGATTTCATTTGAGGATATAATTAATTACATTTTTACATGCGCCTCCTAGTTGAAACCTACTGTTTTAAAGTAGAATATTACATTAGGTTTATAAGTTGATTGGAATAGCTTGAATTCTTGTTGCCTTATTTCAAAGGAATGGCTCCAAGCATACAGGCTGGTTATGATGTTTCTTCCGTGAGACTTTCAAATATTTTTTGAGTCAACATTTTACGTGGATGACCAGATAGATATCCAAGGACTTTTAGAATTTGTCATCGTGTGGAGGAAAGACATGGCGGAAAATGAATACATCAAATTCAAAAAGAATAAAAGTCAAAATGAAATTGTTGTGGCCTGATACCACAGAAAGCTCCACGCACACACAGTTTTGTAGCGGTTATGTGATATTTCCTTTCCAAACTCCATACATTTTAAAGTAAATGAAAGTAAACCATAGCAAAAGGAGAAAATGAATTTTTTAAGAATGACTTAAACAACAGACTACTCCAGGGATACAGCACCTGACCCCAAGAATGTAGGTGAAATTTGAATCAGACCTGAGAGATATAGATTTGCATTTAAAAACATATTGCATGTTTTAAACGAAATTTTGAACTTCCAAAATCCTTTCCCAGGGGTTAGTTTCATTACTTTTGATAGATAAGCTAATTTTTTTGGTCCTTGAAGTTGAATCCCATTTTCGTTATAACCCCCAGAATGTAGGTTTGGTTTTATGGCTTTAAATCTAGTAATAGTAAAATTTTGATATTTTTTCGATTGAATTAATTAAAACTGGAAATTTTAGAAATATTTTATGCCAAAACAATATTCTAAAGAGCTTTCGTTATTCTGAAAATTGGATTTTTTCACTTTTTAACCCCAAGAATGTAGGTGAAAAGATTCGGTTGCTGAGAGCGAAATTTCAGTATTCATCGGAAATTTTTGTTCTCTAAGTGGAATTCATACTTTAGAAATATACTCTGACAAAAAATTAACAAAGATATTAATTTTATCGTGCTACAAATGATGAAAAGTAAAAGAAAGGACGAAAAGAAGAGACAAGAAAGTTGTTTTTATTTTGTAGGTTGAAGATTCTGTGTTAAAATATGTGAATAATGTAACAACACCCCTGCCTCACAGCCCTGGTGGAACTTTTCCCACATCGGGTCAAAAATTTTCTACTAAATTCCCAATGGGGATAGAAATTCTATTGTTCCAAACTTAGGCAAATTTTCTGATTGGGCTGGGGTCTGAGGTATTAGAGGGCTTGCATCTTGATAATAAAAAGGCCTTACAATGGTTTTTATAATGCAAACTAATGGGAAGTAATTAGGATTAATATTCCTTAAGTCAGGAAATCCTATTGATAAAGCCGAAAAACTAAACATTCCTTATAAGGAGTTTTATCATGACTCATTCGTATGAAGACCGATCGTGTCTTGTTGTGCACTGTAAAGGATTTCACGTTTTTTTTATAAGAATAAGCTATATAAGAACACAAGGCTTCGATAGCCAAACAGTTAAGAACAAGTTAAGAACATATTAAGAATTGCATGGAATCTAAGGGGATTGCACAGAAATACTCACAAATTAAGAACCCTCAAAACCCCAAAATATAAGAACATCTGAAGGCTCGAAACTTTTGAATGTTCTTATAAAAAACTTGTAAACCTAGACATCTCTATATATTTCTGTATAGATCTTAAATTCTTTTTTTTAATTCATCAAAAGCAAAAATTGCATGCAGTGTTTGTTTATGTTTGTTTATCATTGTACGTGCTTATGTTGATTTTAAAAGGTTTAATTTTCCATAATTTCAATTTATACGGACGCATAATAGTCATGTTTGTTTTGAGGTATTACAGATTACAAAAAACACCGACAACATATTTCAATAAACATAAACAAACATGTATAAATTGACCTAATAAAAAATGTGGAATTCATATGAGCACGTTTACATGATAGTTTATCTTTGATTGTGGGGAGGGGGCAGAAATGTATTTCGCCTGAATTAAAGACTTCTTAAAAGTTATACATTTCTGCCCCCCCCCCCCACACACACACACAAACAAAGATGTTTGTTTTTGGAAAACTTTGAAGCTGTCATGTAATCTTTACCATTTCACCTGAATTTAAGACTTCTTTAAAACTATACATTTCTGTAACCCCCCCCCCCCTCACAATCAAGAAATTTTGTTGTGGATAATTTTTTAAACGCCCAAACAATCTTAGAAGAGTGTGTCAACTTTATATCGATTCATTGGAAAGACCGTTCGGAATAAGCTTTTTCAGAAATAATCTGTACCCCCTTGTTGAGGAGGGGTGACGGTGTCCAGGTTGATCTGGAAAATAGAAAATCCAGGGGAGTCTAGTTTTTCGAGTGTAAAAATCCAGGATGGTCAGTAAAAATCCAAGCAAACCCTGAAAAATTGAGCAAAAATTCCAGGAAAATCACCTTTCCCATAAAAGACCCCATAAACATAGGGGGTACAAATTTTTTCTGATATAGCCTAATGTCTGAAGAGAAGACATTTGGCGATTCCGATTGCGACGAAGATAGTGCGCAGAGCATTGATCTTGCATGCAGAGAGTAAGAACTTCCAATGGAGAATACACGTTTTTTTGTATAAGAAACAAGTGATACTTTTATGGACCTACCTGGTTATGCATTTAACACATATAATTGATATCTACGTGATCATGACCGTTAAACAATCATTAAGAACATAAATATTGACGATCTATTAAAATTAGTCGTTTGTTTCTTATAAAAAAAACGTTTAGAAACCAAAATTTCATGCTCTTGAAATAATCTTTCATATTCAAGACTTCGTGAGCAAAAGAAAACATCTTTCTCATTAAAAAATTGAGTAATTTGGGTAAGAACATTGATGTATGCTTATTAATAGTGATTCTTATAAATAGAGATGCGTTTTTTTAGCTGAAAAATTATTTTTTTACAAAAATCTGCTTGAGCCATCTTTTACCTACTTTCATGTATGATCCAATGTTTCACAAAGTCCAAAAAACCCTTTTTTTAGCCGTTTTTAGGCCCAAATTTGCCCAAAAACAAATTATTTTTTTTCGAAAATCGGGCTCCGTCACATTTGAGGGTTTATAGTTATGCATCTTTGTGCAAAGAATCATAAAAAATGAAAGAGCCAATCTCGAGAAAAGCTAATACCTAAGTAATTGATAATGTGCTTATAAAAGAATATCGAATTTGGCCAGTTTTTCTATAAAAACACGGCAAGTTTAAGCACACATACTCTCTAAAAGTAAGCCCTCATGAGCAAAAAAAACATCTATCTCATAAAAAAATTGAGTAATTTGACTAAGAACAATGATGTATGCTTATTAATAGTAATTCTTACAGATAAACATGCGTTTATTGAGCCAACAAAATTTTTTTGCAAAAATCTGCTTGAGCCATTTTTTACCTATGATGGTACCCTACTTTCATGCAAAAAATCAGAAAAAATTAATGATCCAATTTTTCACAAAGTCTAAAAAACCCGTTTTTTAGCCGTTCTTTGGCCCAAATTTTTTTTTTTCGAAATTCGGGCTCCGTCACATTTTGGCCACCACCATTTTGCACCTTTGTACCAAAAATCAAAAGATTCCTATGATTCAATCCTGAGAAAAGTTGGTAACAGACGAACGAACGGACGAACAAACACAGGTTAATTTATAGGACCTCCACCGGGGTAGGTCCAAAAACTATTATATGAACATAAGGCTTCGATGGCCAAAGTATTAGTTAAAGTTAAAATAAGAGCTTTTTAAGGTTTTCCGGACTCTAAAACAACTGATTTCTTCAGAAAATCGACAAAAATAATGTAAAAATGTCGAAAATAAGAACAATATAAGAATATTTTTAGGCTTAAAAGTCAAAAAGTTAAGAACATCAGGCTTAAAAAGTTTCGGATGTTCTTATAAACAAACGTGTACTATATAAGACCTGATCTTGCGATTTATTTTACAGATCCGTAAGTGCTAAGGTATCTTGTATATTTTACTATTTTCCTGGGAGGCACGAAGACTTCAAAAATTGTTCTTTTTAAGTTGGAGTCTGTAATCAAAGGTATTATCAATCGAGAAGGTGCTGCTCTTCTTCAAAGAAAAACTGGTCTACTAAAACATCTTGGTTTATGCACCGTTTTGAGGGAACGACAAGAACGAAAACAGGACACATGTCGAAACATGCGAACACTCACATCGTTCAGCCGTCTGTCTGTGAATTCAATATTTACAATAACTTGGCTGGCAAACAATTCAAGTACAAACAAACATCACGAGTCTAATAACATTTCAACAATCAATTCAAGTTTGACCGGTTTGAATACACGCTTTTTTTATTATAAGAATACACTTTATAAGAATGTCTATGATGAAAATGGCCAAAAAATTAAGAATATACTAAGAATATTACCATCATGGAATTTAGCAACTGGACCTAAGAATGCCATTTTTAATGCATTTTAACCTGTAGATGACCAATTTCGATTTTAACCTAAGAATACCGTAAGAATATTTTTGGATGATTTTCGCCAAAAAGTTCAGAATATCCATGATGAAATGAAAATACACCATTCTTATAAAAAAAAGCGTGTACTTTAACATATTGATACATTCCAAATCTCACTCTTGTGTACTAAAGGATGAACTCTTGCTTGCTAGATGGTATCGAAATAAGAAGTTGGTTAAAACCATAGTCCCATTCATTTTTAGTAATAACATCTTGTGTTCATATTTGGCATTAGCAAATCCAGATAAGCATAAAGAATAATCAACAAATTTCGTACCTCTTATTTGACTGATGAAATCTAGACGAGTTTTTCAACCGACTTTTGAGTGAACCACCCTATCATCCGTAAATATGGTAAAAAGAATATTCTCAAACGATAAGTAAATGCTGTATGCTACAACGGTATATCTGCATTGCTCCTGCTTTAGCCTTTTTTTATTTACTTTGAAGTTCCATTGCACACAATTGACGGCTAAGTAAACACGTATTTATCGCAATAATCTCTAAAATACTTGACAATGCAGCGCAGACTGAAATTTTTAGCCTATTATGTTTTAGAGATCTATATTATTAATGTTTGATAGAAGTTAAGTTTGAGTCTCACAGCCCCGGTGGAACTTTTTCTCAGTGGGGATAAAAATTCCTATTGAAATCCCAATGGAATGGGGATAGAAATTCCTTTGTTCCAAAATTAAAAAAAAATTCAGTGGCAATGGTTTTGAAGTGCAATTTTTAAACATTGAATTTCGAATGGGGATGAAATGAAAGCTAATTTGAAAGTGGGGCTGAAATTCTAAGGCATTTTCCCTGCGGGACGAAATTTTTGTCAATCTTTCTAGTGGGGTCGGGTTTTTAAAATCGGTAATTAAATGGCGGGTCCCCAGATGTTTTAGTTGAAGACATGAGTAAGTAGGACCATCACATGATTAGATTGGTGACGAAAGACGGATTAGAACCAAATCTTGGTTTATTTGTGTTTGCAACTACTCAAGTTTAAGGAGATAACATTCTTCACAGCTGAAAAACCTCCAAGAGGTGGAGAAATAAACAAATCAATCTCTTGATATCATTATTACTGACAACAAGACCTCTTTATCCAGGCCTTAAGATGTATCCCCTAATTGCAAAACTTATTAACGTTTAAGCTGGACTCAGACTAAACTTGAGATTTAATTTAATTCAAAATTGGACCTAAGTAGACTACTTTCAAAATTTGACAACAGTCGCACCAAAGAAGAAACTTCACAATGTTGTTTTTCTTGGAAACAATTTTTACATTTTCGGCCCTTCTTTACGTCCAGGGTAAGTACATTGTCATTTCTTTTAGTTATTGAACTACTTTCACAACATGGTTCAGATCATTTGGTACCGACCCAACAAAGCTCGCCAGGTGTGATCATCAAAGAAAACATCAAAACACCACTGTGTCACAGACCCGCTGGGACCCCAGCCACACTGGAAAATTTGGCTAAAATTTCAACCCCACTGGGAAATTGACTTTAAATTGCACTCCAAAACCATCCCCCACTGTATATTTCAAGCTTGGAACAATAGAATTTCTAACCCCCATTGGGATTTCGATAGAAAATATTTATCCTCGCTCTGGGAGTGGATAAGTTTCACCGGAGTTGTGAGACAGGGGTCTATCAAAGGATCGAGCAAATGTGATCAGCAGCCTCATCTTAAATGAGAGACATGCATTATTGCATGGGATAGCCTACATTTTACATCAATTTCGATATGACTTTAAGGAGCGCTGGCCAAGTCTTGAACCAAGGGTTCGCGGTTCGAATCCCCACTCCTTCCAATAATCCCTTCAGTTCATAGATGACCGAGCTGGTTGACCGTAGACCCCGTGAAAATAACCGAAAGACTGTCTAAAAGTCTTAGATTATCGGACTATATTCGTAAACACGTTAATTAGCAAGTATAAACATTGCAAAGTATACCAAAAGATGATCCACTGTGATCAGTAGCTTCATCTTGCATGAAAGGTATGCACTATTGCATGAAAACTTTACAACGATATCGATTGGACTTCCGTCGACCCGTTAATTAGAGAAGACTCGATAAGATACAAGTAATTACTTTATTACTAATTATATAGGATACTCGAAGCCGTTAAATACACATGCTTCAAATCATGACTTCTTCACTGGAAACGAGGAGGAAATCCAAATATTTTCATTCATTTACTCGTTGTTTTACTTGCCTGTAAACAGGTCCAATATCGATGGATATTTCAAAGTTCACTGTACTAAGCTACTTCATACGTGAGATAGCTATTTTAAAAGTTTTTCAGCTTTTTTCATTTCTTGATAAATGCATTTCTTTGATTGCATTACGTACAAAAAAGAATGACTGCTTACCTATGTACCACTTCTCTTTTCTTGATCATCATTCGACGTGACTCGTCATTGAATTTATCCTTTTTCAAAATTTGGAACCTGAAAATCAACGAAATAAGTGAGTTCATCTAGACCTTATAGACCAGCTCCTAAAGTCCTAAATTATAATACGATTATCTTGTTGCTTAACATCTCTAGTTTATGGAATGGAAAGGTAAGTAGCGTTTTAAGGGGGCTTTTAGTCTCTAGACCTTACATTAGCACGTGTTTTATAGGATACTTGATAACCAAGATCGCCAAGTTTCGAGTATAGTGGACTCTACTTATTCGAACTGTTATCAATCGATCTTTCTATAATTCGAACTAATTCTCAGTTCAAGGGAAACCCTCGTAAAATACTTTCTTTAATTTGAATATTTCTCTAATTCGAACAAATTCGACTTATTCCCGTTCGACTTCGAATTAGCGAGAGTTCCCTGCGTATTATCAGAGGAATGTAAAGAGATGGAAAAACAGCTTCTTGAAAACAATGGAAAAACGTTTGTTTCGAGTAAATAGGTTTCTTTTGTTGTCGCTATAAAAAATCTGCATAGTTAGCGTGTTGTAACAAAATTCTTTCGTTTCAAGCCTGATTATGCGCAAACTTTTAGGACTTATATTTTGGGTATACCTCTCCTATACGAAAAGGTACCTATATCTTCTTGCTCAGAATTTCCTAGCGATTTTACTGATATAACCGCATCATGACCGCACCATAATATGGAAAGCTAGAGCTCGAGAAAATTATAACTTCATCTTGATTTTACTTGACTTTTGACAGTTTTACAAGAACCAATTTAAAGTCTGTTCACGATAAGTGTGCACTCTTTTTTCATTTACCTATAACTTTTGAAGGAATTCTTCAATCTTTATAAATTTGGTATCATTGGAAAGATATTAGTAAGCGGAACAATTTGAAATAAAAAAGTCTTTAAAAAAATCCTAAAAACGAAGATGAAAATGAAGAAGAAAAAAATGAAGATCTTGTAGAGAAGTGCTATAACTTTCATTTTCACTGGAGAGATTCTTTGATCTTAGGAGATCATCACTGTGAAGAAATTTCACTAAAATATTTATTCAATATAAAGTTATGATACAAAGTTAATAAGTGATTGACCCCAAAAAACAGCAGAAAACAGCAGAAAACAGCGTTTTTAGACGTCAATCAGCTTATAACTTTGCTTGATATCTTTTATGACTGAATGATTATTTTTGAGAAATTTTTTCACAGTGATGATGTTCCATAATCAAGGATTCACTTCAGTGAAAATGATAGCTATAGCACCTTTCTACAAGATCTTCATTTTTTTCTTCTTCATTTTCATCTTCATTTTTAGAATTTGTTTAAAGACTTTTTTATTTCAAATTGTTCCGCTTACTAATATCTTTCCAATGATACCAAATTTATAAAGATTGAAGAATTCCTTCAAAAGTTATAGGTAAAAGAAAAAAGAGTGCACACTTATCGTGAACAGACTTTAATATCATTGCGTTAAGAATCTCTTTTGCTATACATTGGTAAAAATATTGCTCCTTATTCTTAAAAATTGAACTAGTCGGCAAAAAAGGAAAAACAAATTTTCATTTTTATCGTCAAATCATGTAGAAACCGTCCGATTTGTATGGCGAAGACTTTCATTTAATGACCTAATCAACGTTTTTACAACAGAATTTTCAATAGAAGTGATCGTTGAACTTTGAGTAATCAGAAAAGCTGTTTTTCCATCTTTTTTACATTCTTCTGGTATTATTAGCTTTTTTATGCTTGCTAAAAGTGCCAGATAATTATTAGGCCTCCATCAGTAACGTACATATATCCTGAAATACATGGGTCGAGATTGGTTTTCATTCTTCAAATCATGCATTTTTTTTAAGCCTCTCTCTCTAGTTAGTTGATCGAAATTCATGATATGCACCCTTGCAATGTCTTCATCAAGGACGCAACAACTGATTGGATGTAAGTGACGTAAAATCAGCCAAGACGTCAATTTCAACCAATCAGCTGTTGGGTCCGTGGAAGACATTGCAATGGTGCATATCATGAATAGGGAATCCAGATATTTTGTGATTTCGATAAATTCTCTCATTAGCCGATGAGCTTAAGATCAATAACGTATCAGGGAACACCCGTGCTGAAAATCATGGGTTTTTTTGCGGCGAATGTAGACATTCTAGACAAGAGTTGAACTTGCATTTCGCTTTTTAATAAAGCTCTTCTTTGATTACATTTGACAAAAAAAATGTAAATATTTCCTCACCTGAATACAACGCATTTCCCTTTCCAACGACCATTCGATAATTGGATGTAATCAACTATTCGACGTGAGTCTTTACATTAATTTTTGATTCAAAATTAGGAAACCTGAATTTTTTGAAAAAGTGAATTGCATGTAGATCTTCTGGTGGATCTAAATTAAATAGAATGGGATCCCCTTCCAAAGACCCCGAGAATCAATTATATTAAGCGGAATAATTTTGGCGGGAACTAGAATAGGAAAAATTCAATTCATTCATCAGTATTTTGTTTTTTGGTTCCCATTCCCCTAAATTAACACACCTAAGGTATTCACAAGATTAATTGAATGTCTTTCTTGAACTTCGACCAATCAATAAAGGAAGCTTAGAGAAATATCAATTCAGATTCAATCATTGCAGTCTCAATTCTGCAGCCCGTCAATAGTTTTCTTCAATACAATCAATCACTTCTGGCGCCTTGAGTCACTAAATGACAAAATGTTTTAAAGCCTCTCTCTCTCATTGCGCATTCATTCTGTTTGTAACCAAGCAACAAGATACGACACAGGTTCAGCCCAAACGGCCTTTGCTTAATACTTAGTCTATGCTTTGGGTAAGTAGAGAAATCCAGGAAAAGGAGCACCCCCACCCTAACTTCGGGTAGACAGCTAATAAATAGGGAGTCACCCTTGCGGTTGAAAAACTTTCTTACTTACTTACTTACTTACTGCTCGTAAACAGAAAATATCCTTGCTGTTTAGATTCGGAAGCCGTCTTATCATGTGGTGACCCTGGTCCAATCTACAATGGTACAATCATAGGAAAAGCGAATTTCAATAATGGTGGAATCATTCGTTACAAATGCAATAAATGTTTTGATAGAAAGGGACCAAGCACTTTAATGTGTTCCAGATGGGGACATTGGTCTGGAGATGTGCCTAAGTGTCTTCGTAAGTTAGTTTAAAACAAAGATATTTGCATGTTTCTGGTGGATTAAGAATGGATCATGGGAAATCTTTCAGTGATTAGGTTTCCTTCCATATTTACCTTAAAGTAAAAGATTTTTGCGGTAAATAATTTGTTAGATGGCCGAAAAAGAGGAAGTTCAATTTGGTCGTTGCTGAATACTTTATTACATAAGCTGTTGAGTCCTAAAATAGCCAAAAATTTGGGAAATTCATATAATGATTTAAATTTGGCGGATAGGGGAAAGGTAAATTTTGTCAGGAACTTTATAGGAATTCCATAAGAAAGTGCACAAATCATTCAAAAATAACCAGAATTCGATGGAGGTATTTTAGAATCCTGTAAAAAAGTGCAAAGGGATTTAAAAAAGTATTTTCAATTCGGGGAGGTTGCATCACAACCTCCTTAATAGGAGAGATTTCTGAAAAAGCCCATTGCAAAATTTATTATGTTTTACAATAACATTCTAAATATATTAAACTAAAATTATCTCAGGCAAAACATTTAAGAACTTATACAGTACTTAAAACAAACAGCTTTGTAAATATTTAGCGACAGTTTACAAACAAAAAATTTCGTGCGTCATTCACACGCGAATTTATTTTCTTGCAAAACACGAAACAATCACAACACATAAAGTTTCGCAAGGAAAACGAATCGTCCCAGAGAACATTGATTTGTCATAAAGTTTTTATAGACTATTGAGTCACGATAGCCTAGAAATCTAAGCTCGTTTGATTTGGTCGATAAGATAAATCTGATGGTTCATCCCGGGGCAAACTTCAAAATCTGCGATTATGAAAATGCTGTATTTTGTATTGAATCTATCTGTAGACACATTTTTTGTCCTTCCTAGGACTCATCAATGGGAGAATAAACTTCTGCTGTGCAGAGTGCGCAAAACACTAATTCTTTGCCCTTTAGTCCTGGGAAAGCAATATACATGTTTTTTTATAAGAACAAACTATATAAGAACATAAGGCTTCGATAGCCAAAATGTTAAGAGCAAGTTAAGAACATCTTAAGGCTTTGTGGACTCAAAAACACCATATTTCTTAAGAAAATGGTCAAAAATACCAACACAATGGTCAAAATAAGAACATGATAAGAACAAAATTTTTAGACTTGAAACTGAAAAAGTTAAGAACATTCGAAGGCCTCAAAAAATTTGGATGCTCTTATAAAATCTCTCAATCTCATTTATCCCATCAGCTAAGGAATGCCCACCATTGGTTGTCAGCAACAGCGAAAAAACTTTGACTGGTAAGAGGTATGGGTTCGAGTATCAGTTCACGTGTGAATCAGGGACGGTTTTGATTGGTCGAGCGATAACACGATGCATGTGCAATGGCAGGTGGTCTTCCAAACCTCCCGTATGTCGTGGTAAGACACACTTGTAGTGTGGTATTGTTTGTAGGAAAAGAATACATTCTGACTGAACCTTTGCACCTTTTGAGCCTTCCCTATTAGTATTTTTAGAAACAGAAAAATCCCTAATTTCCCATTCACTAAATTTGTATATCCTACGTAGGATGATAATCAGCTCTACTGTATATTACAATTACGCAAATGCATGAACAGAAAAAAAAAGAAAAAGGCGGTCAATTTCTGACACCCACCTTGGAAAATGACTTATATAGAACTGCTTCAAGAGAAACTTCAGTTGCGTACATTAATAACATATAAAACCTCAATAAACAATCGTCTTTTGATAGTTCCCATGGCAACAGTACCACCAACCACTCAACCACCAATACACGAAGGATACTGTCCACCACCCGAACCATTACATAATGGAATTATTCAAGCTGTTCGGTTCGGTATAGAAGAAAAATACCAGGTATGTGTTGTTGAAAGGAGATCGTCGGATGGTTACTTGAGAACTCTAGCCTGAATTTACAATATTCAGTAGCATAGATATCTTTTATAGAACACCGTTTGAGAACACCGTTTGAGAACACCGTTTGAGTACCTCATTGGCCCTTTTTACGCCCTAACTTAACGTCGGCCCCTTTTACGCCGGCCCTTATTACGCCACGAGCCAAAAAATAACGCCCAAAAGGGCCGATAAGGTAGTAGAGCTAAAATTGCTTAAAGATTCTCTCTGAAAACCAAAAAAATAGTTCGGGTTACAAGTAGTATGTTAAAAGTCAGTTATACCTTGCAAAGGTTTCGACATAACCATGAGTCTGTTCAAATCGGACAAGCTTATGTAAAGAGAACTCATTCATTGACCAGAAGACATGACGGACAACGCTCAACAGCCAATCATTGATTTTTAAGAAACGATGACCGAATGATCAAGGTATAAAGTGCCTCAACAAGACTCTAATCAGAGGTTCACGGTTCTGTTCAGCTCATAGATAGACGAGGTGACTGGTCGTAGACCCCGTGAAAACAATTAAAAGACTGTCTGAAAGTCTTAGATTATCGAACTATCCACGTTATATATAATAATAATAACAATAATAACAATAATGATATATTTCTGGCATTTCCAAAATTTACATTTGGCTCTTCACCTGAAAATTCTGTATATAATATATGTGCAATGTCTAGAAAAAAAAAATTGAAAAATAACCTGGTAGTATACTGAAGAAAAATTGGGGCCGTATGCGGACAAACAGATAGGGACGAAGCGGTGGGCTAGTATGATGAATAAAATGATTAGGATTAAGAAGTATGAGGGGTAAAATGTGAATAGTGATAGAGCTAGACTCCCGGGGGGGGGGTACTAGGGCAAGATGGGTAACGGGGATGCTCCGCTGGTCAGGGTACCTTTTTTTTTATATCGACTCTAAAGTATATTTCTTATTCAACATTCAGGTTGGGGATCGAGTGTACTTTTTGTGTAACATCAGATACCGGTTGATCGGACCAACTTACCGGGAATGTGGATGGCATGGGAAATGGGACCATGACAATCCTTTTTGTCAAAGTAAGTTTCAGGTCCATAATAAAACTCGAAAAAAAATAAACTTGGTTGATACTGTTTGACAGCCATTGAAAAAATTACAAAAAGCATCATAAATAACTGTACATTCTGGTTGATTGATGTTGAGTGGCTCATTTAGATTGTTTGGGATAAATATCGAGTCGAATCAGTTCTAATATTAGTTCTACCTCTGCATATTAGAGAAATTCTCATTCGTACTGAAGCACACAAAGATTACACTCAATGATTCTACTTTCTTCCGGATTTCTACACAACTCCTTGGGAATGAAGGAACCGAGCCATTGGGGGTACTAGGTTCGATATGAGTGGTGTGTCTGAGCCGAAAACCGGCCATCCCATGTAACACTTATATAGGTTTTTCATGTTTTAAGTTACGTTACTCAGTCATTGTGGAAGCCAAACGTTCGAATAGCGGGAATTACGTAACTTAAGAACCTTGGACCAAGGTATATCCATCATCATTGGTCTTGGTTTTTGAAAGAAGCCATTGTTGTATTAAAAATCAACGTCAACTGGCGTTTCATCATCAAAATTATTGAAGGAAAAATAGATCTAGCGTTCCCGATGCATTTACACCGCTATTGAATAGTGGTATTATTTGGAACTACTTTCAAAAAAGATTTTGCTTGGCCAGGATTGAGAAACTTGGTCCAGGGTATATAAAGTCAGTGGAGAAACCTCTATTTTTGATATGCACCATTGCTATGTCTTTTACGGATCCAACAGCTGATTGGTTGAAAGTGACGTCCGGGACTGATTTTACGTCACTTACAATCAATCTACTATTGGGTCCGTGATGTAATGCTAGAAGACATTGCAATAGTCCTTCCTCTCCTTCTTCCACCAAAAAGAAAAGAAGGATGAAGACACGGAGCCAGACAACGTTGCTTCCGTTTTCAACTTAGTCGAATATTGTTCCCGACTCTTTCCACCAATCAATGGTGAGGTGATGGGATCGAATCAAGTTGGAAGTTTCATGGAGTTTCGATGTCATGATGGATACACAATGGTTGGAGCTAACAAGACATTATGTTTGAGGAATGGACAATGGTCTAAAATAACACCAAAGTGTAAACGTGAGTGCTTCATAAATTTCCCATAATGCACTTACACTTTTGAGATGAACTGCCTCATTTTTTTATCTAATGCAATAACTGAAAGCAAAAATGATATCAGTATTTTGATGCAAATTATATAAGCTACTCTTGTGTGCTTAATTGTAGGTGGGGTTATTTTGAAATTTTTGGAAAAAAATCACCCCATATCAATTTATAATGATCCCCCGGGGGGATTTTATTACCTTTATGCTACGAAGTGCCAAAATTGGCCAGAAACCTTCATTTTCCGAGGGATTTTTAGTAAAATCAGATCAATAGCACTTAATAACCCCCCCCCTTTTATCTGGAGTACCCACCCCCTGCTTATTCCACCCACCCCTACAATTAAGCACGCAAGTTACTTGATAATTCACTTTAAGTTTATCTCTGTTTTAGCGGCGTGTTCCGTTCACGAGTGTCCATCCAATAAAAAATGTGTCTTGGATGCAATAACACAACGCCCAACATGTGAATGTAATCTCAAAAACAAATGTCCCAACTACCGCAGTGCTGTGTGCGCGGACGACGGACGGACATATCGAAACGAATGTCGGATGAAATTGGCAGCATGTACGATGAATAAAGATTTGAAAATACTACATGATGGACCTTGTGAACCAAGTAAGAATGTATTTAAAACGTTTGGAAACGTCCAAAAAACTGAAAGAATTAAGAACATCTGAAGGCTTATTCAAAAATTTTGGATGTTCTTATAAAAAAACGTTCATCTATTGGTCACTACACCACTATAAGTTAACAATGCCAGAGTTGACCATATTCTTATCACATTTCAGTACCTTCATGTCACATCCAGCCCAACAAGCAGTGTACAAAACAACTAAAGAAACCTATATACCGTTACAATGCAGAGAAAGGGGAATGTGAAGAAACTACGCAAGCAACTTGCCATAAAACAGGTTTCAATGGTTATTGGAAGAAACAAGATTGTGAATATTATTGCGGGAAAAGTAAGAACCTTCAGGGAAGTCTGCCTTTTCAAGCGAAGAAATTTTCTTCAAACACCCCCTTCTCACAGAACCGGTAGGATTTTTTTCAACCAGTTAGGATGATAATAACGGGCTGAAACTTGATGGGGATTGATATTCCCATATTTTTTATGACTGGGGATTTCAATTCTTTTGTTCACAAGTCAGAGAACTCAGCGGTGATGGGAAAATAGCATGATATTTTACAGTGAAAATTGGTTTTAATTGATTATTTTCAGTGGAGACAAAATTGGAGGATAATTTTCACCGGGGACGATATTTTGGCCATTTTTTTCAGTGTCCCAAAGGGTCCTAGTGAGCTGGGTCTGAGAGAAGAGGGTGTTATCAAGGACTTTTACACTTTTAATTTGTCAAATTTCGTGTAATTTGTAGTATGTATTTGTAGAATTTTAATCAAAGTGGGAACAAATTTAATTAAAGACGTAAATATATACCGTTGGAAATTTTATGTAGATTAAGATAACAAATGCAGTGACCGTAGCATAAGGAAAGAGCGTTGTACTACAGTGATCAAGATGGATCATACAATATACTTGATAAATGGTACTTGATACCTTTCTAGTTAGGTGAACAGCTATAGAAAAAGGGAACCTTAACGTCCTCCTCCCATCACACTGTAGTCAAAACCTTACTAACTAGTTTGTTATTTTCTTGCTTCCTTTAAGCTGGTGTTTGCACTTTGGACAAAGACAAAGGACCTTGTAGAAACGCTCGACCAATGATGAGGTGGTACTATGTCCCCAAATTCAAAACCTGTAGAAGGTTTATTTACTTTGGTTGCTATGGTAATGCAAACAACTTTGCAACTGGTCACGAATGTTTTACTTTTTGCACCGATAACCAGGTCAAAAAGAAGAGAAAATCGCTGGCGTGAGGTGCATATGAAGAGCAATTTTAAAACCCTGTCCGAAACTTTCTACCCTTGAACCTGGTATGTTAAAGTGAAAGTGAAATTTTGTATATATTTTGAAATAGTTTGTGAATATTATTTTAAAATACCTTTTTTGAGTGCATGTAACGATTTGAACAGTATTTTTAAAACGAGAAGTATTTAATGTCTGTATAGCCGATTGGATTTAAAATGAAGATAAAATCAAACGCAAATACCCTCTGTAATAAAATGAGTTCACCAAATAAAATCAAAAATCTCAGTTGGACGGAATTCCGTTTTCAGACGGAAAAGTTCCAACACGTGGCATAGGTCCTTTTTGATTTTGAAGACACCCCCCCCCAAAAAAAAAATCACAAATTTTCAGGGCTTACAATTTTGCCTAAAAACGCAAAAAATCGCAAATTACACAAAAACTGCGGGTCTTCAAACTTGGTAACATTCAAATTTGGAATCAGCACCCTCAAATTGAGTAAGAAACATATCAAAAAGTTGGTCACAGACATTTTGAATGTTTTCTTTATTTTTAAAACATTAACAATCCACCAGCCACGGCCTACGTTGTATGCCAGAAGGGTGGTTAGGGTACTTTTTCAAACTCCAGAAATATCTGACAGGGCTGCAAATTCACTAAATGTTTCGGATAATATGAAATGGTTGACTTCATTCTCATGTCATTCCCATTCTTTGCCACGGAAAGTCATGTGACACCTTTTTCAACCAATAAGATTTAATAATTTCGAGGGTAAAACAAACACTATGGTTTAACTCACTAAAAGATTATGTTTAATGAAAACACATAATCAATCTTTAGTAAGTGTTCTGTTGTACCCCAGTTCTGACGTCATGCCGTGGCGAAGAATAACTTTTCGGAGGGGAGGGGTAGTATCAAAATTATCAAAAAGTATCAACATTTTACGTCTGACAGGGTCAAAATTCCGCTTGGCAGGGTCAAGCCTCCAGCGGTTAGTTCCCATCACTATCCTTTCAGTCTTACTCCGTACACATATGATCCACTTAGAATTTTTCGAGGGGAATTTTGAGCTTTTCAAGATCTTATCGAGAACCATGGTTCTTTGCAAAATCAGAAAATTCTCCAGTAAAAAGCTCTAATGTTTTGCCATCTCAGCCCCGTTCGTACTTTTGGCTTGACAAGAAAAGAAAACAAGTAAAATCTCAAAAAACGTGTTTAATCTATATTACAAGAAATTAATAAAAATAATGTATGCTTTTACAAAAATAAGCTTAATTTTGAAATTAAAATATATCAAACGAAACCAGAGGCATTAAATTCAATTTCAAAAAGGGATTTCAAAAAAGGATTTCAAAAATACGACCCTTTCCCGAAAAATGTCTGAAAAATGAGCCCTGGAAGTTGTTAGTCGATTTTCGACAGCTATATAAAGAAATATTAGCCCATTTTTCTCTTTCTATTCTTAAATATTTCTGTGAAAACTTTACCTTAAAAACACCCCTGTCTCACAGAGCGAGGAGGAACCCTGCCCCACTGGCAAGTTTGGTCAAAACTCCGTTCCCAGTGGAAAATACCCTACAAGTTCAGCCCCACTGGGAAATTGACATTGTTTTTATCCATTTGAAATTAAATGGAAGGAAATTGCACTCTCCAAAAGGGCTCCAAAACCATCCATGTTGGATCTTTTGGAACAATAGAATTTCCTTCCCTATTGGAAATTCGATAAATTTTCTTCTCCACTGTAGGAAGTAGCTCCTCAGGGGCTGTGAGACAGGGAATGTAAAAATGGAAACGTGAAGAAAAGTCATTCTTCCGATGAAGTTTGAAAAGCACCTTGCTTATGGACATTTGACTTGCGAAATCTCAGTTAAATATTTTATAAAGTTAGCGAAACATCATCTAGCGGTTTGTCCTCAACTTTAAGGAAAACAAAATTGTCTTTGGGTTTTGATGGGATATTACTCCTAGTCACTTGTCCCATATCGGCGTACGGATCACGCGGGTTTTTCCCGGCGGCGTATTTATGTAACGAATGCTTTTTGTCCCCTCGGTCAGGCGCTGAGGAGCCGGTCGATGCGTACGCACTTTCGAGTTTTGAGAGCCCTCCAGTTGGTTTTGCATGCTCCGTTTTCTTTTTCTGTTCCTGTGGTTTGTCCGGTTTATAATGTGTCCCGGTACTGTCCGAAGTTAAACGACCCATCAAATAATCGGTCATATCTTCATTATTGACGTTACTGTTAGGATCGCCATTTTCTGTTTGTTGTTTGTTCTCTTCGCTAGCTTTGTCACCAGACTCTTTTTCTCCTTCTTTTCCTGCTTTTGATTCGTCAACAGGGTTAGGTTTTGACGCGTCTTCAACAGGGCTTGGATTGCTGTTCAATGAGTCAGTGGAGACCCCCTTCGAAGAGGAATCTTCTTTTGCTTTCTCAGAGGTCGATTCTGAATTCTCAGCTTTTGACGGATCTTTATCAGCTGTAGTATCAGAGTTTTGTTTTTGAGGTGATTCCCCTGTATCTCCTCCTTCTTGTTGATTCTTTTCGTTATTTTCGATCAATTTGGAGACTTCCTTGCTATCCTTCTCTTTTGTGGAACCTCCTTCTTTATTTTCCTCTTTCGCCCCCTCCTGTTTTGCGTTCTCCCCTTCTTTAGCGGAATCACTTGAAGGATTCCCTGAAGGGCCATTCCCTTGCTGCTGTGCATCTTGTGATCCACTATTTCCATTGGAGCTATCACTGTTGAAATTATTAATGGAAGAATAAGCTGCTTCGGCTTCCTTTGCTGCCATCTTTGCTTGTTCCTCTTTAGCAAGCATTTCTTTTGTTTTATCTCCTTCACTTTCTTTCGAATTTTCTTCTTTTGCTCCATCCTCCTTGTGTTCTTCCTTTGCATTCTCTTTCGTAGCGTCTTCACTTTGTTTAGCTCCTTGGTCTGTGGACCCCTCTTTGGGCCCTTGATCTGTCGACCCCTCTTTTGGACCCTGATCAGTGGACCCCTCTTTTGGCCCCTGGTCTGTTGACTCCTCTTTTGGACCCTGGTCAGAAGAACCTTCTTGTTTCGCACCTTGATCGCTCGATCCACTCTCTTGTTTCACAGCCTCACCATTAGAACCTTCATTTTGTTTTTGTCCTTCTTCACTAGAGTTTTGCTCTGGAGCATCAGAATTATCCTGCGTTGGCCCTTGTTCGGCAGTTGCTTGATCTTTTGATTCATCCTGTTTTGGAGAATCTTCTTTGGACCCTTCTTCTTTAGAAAATTCTTTCGAAGATTCTTGTTTCGAGTCGTTCTCTTTATTCGCTTCTTGTGCAGCTTTCTGGTCATTGCCGTTCGACTGCCCGTCTTTTGGACCCTCTTGTTGCCCTTTCTCTTCATTCGCACTTTCGCTTTTTGTGTTTTCCTCTTTAGGGCTTTCCTGCTTCGAAGTGTCTTCTTTAGGGTTTTCCTGCTTCGAAGCGTCTTCTTTGGGGTTTTCCTGCTTCGAAGCGTCTTCTTTGGGGTTTTCCTGCTTCGAAGCATCCTCGCTGGGGCTTTCCTGCTTCGAAGCATCTTCTTTATTCTCCTCCTTTGATCCTCCCTCTTTGGAAGAGTTCTCCTTATTCTCCTCCTGAGTGTTTCCTTGCGATTCAGGTGTCTTATCATCCAACTTGGACCCACCATCGCTCTGTCCTTGCATCGCATTCTTCAAATTATCATCTTCATATTCAGCGCATTCAATTTCCTGACGTTTGGAATCTTCACTCGGTGTTCCTATCATCACATATGGATCCTTAAGAGCCTTCGGGATTTGAACTTCCTTATGGCGCTTTTTACATTTGCTTTTGTCAATTTGACTTTTTCTTGAAGGATGCTTCATTGATTTTCTTTTAGAAGATAAAGAAGACCTTTTCTTACCACCGATATCACTATAAAGGCGTTTCACTTCTTTGCCGACGTTTTTAGATAATGAATCCTCGTCTTCTTCCACGGCAGGATGAACTTTCGATTTCTCAGTAGCAATCGCCTTCTCGAGGTTTTCAATGGTGTTTAACTCCTCTGCAACGCTTGGTGTAGCTTTGACTGCTTTTCCTTTCTCGTGAAACTTCTTCTTTTCTTTAGCTTTCAGTTTTGCTTCTTTTCCTTCCGATTTTGCTTTTGCCACGTATGGATCACTGGTGTCATAAGGCCCGATATGAGATTGTGATGCCCGTGTAAACTCGCTTATACCATTATGGAGCGATTCCAACTCTTTAGCCGTTGTCTCCGAGGCCCTAGCTTCACCAGCAGCAAGTTTCTCAACCGATTCTGATCCTTTAGCTGTCTTTTCATGTCGAGCTTCGTTTTGAGTCAACCCAACGGCTGTTCCGAGATCTGCGTAAGGATCAAAAGATCGTTTGGTGACTTTGGTAGAATGGTATCGTTTGTGGTTTTTGGTGACGCTCTTCTTCTCAACTGCTGATCCGATGAAAAGATAAGGATCCTTTAAGAGCTTTTGCCTTGCTTTCTCAATGTTTGTTTGATTTGAAGCGACATCACTGCGCTTCTGGTCGTTAACAGCCGATCCTATCAAAACATATGGATCCTTGATCGTATTTTTATTGTCAACAACTTTAGTTTCGTTTGAGGCAACATCGCTACGTTTTTGGTCATCAACAGCGGACCCTATCATAACATAAGGATCTTTAACAATATTCTTATTGCTGGCTGATTTAGTTTCGTTTGAGGCAACATCGCTCCGTTTTTGGTCATTTACGGCCGAACCAATAAAAACATAGGGATCCTTGATGATGTTTTTATTTTCAGCGGCCTTCGTTTGGTTTGACGCGACGTCGCTACGTTTTTGGTCATTTACAGCCGAACCAATAAAAACATAGGGATCCTTGATGATATTCTTATTTTCAGCGGCCTTCGTTTGGTTTGACGCGACATCGCTCCGTTTTTGGTCATTTACGGCCGAACCAATAAAAACATAGGGATCCTTGATGATATTCTTATTTTCAGCGGCCTTCGTTTGGTTTGACGCGACGTCGCTACGTTTTTGGTCATCAACAGCTGAACCAATCATAACATAAGGATCCTTGATGATATTCTTATTGTCAACAACTTTAGTTTCATTTGAAATTACTTCGCTCCGTTTTTGGTCGTCAACAGCCGAACCAATCAAAACATAAGGATCCTTGATGATGTTCTTATTTTCAGCGGCCTTCGTTTGGTTTGAATGTTGAGTTTCACTGCGTTTTTGACTATCCACTGCGGAGCCAATTAAAACATAAGGATCCTTAATGACGTTGCCTGCTGATTTCGTTTGGTTTGCTGCAACCCCGCTGCGTTTTCGATCATCAGCTAAGACAGATCCGACTAAAGTATCAGGTTTATAGTATTTCTTATCTTCCAAATCGTCAGGTTGTGTTAACTTATGTTGTGGGCTAATTCCTTTGGTGGTGGCTTTATCGACACGATCTCTCTTGCGGCCGATATCAGCGTACGGGTCAATTTTGACTGCTTTTACATTCATGGACTTTTTGTTACCCTTTGATGGGTGTTTATCCATACTATTTCTTTTTTTACCGATATCAGAGTAGGGGTCCTTACCATTGATTTGATTACTGACCGTTTCTTTCGAATCTTTTGATTCCGGTGATTTTAGTTTCATCAACAGAGGGAAGATTCCTTGGAAAATACTCGGTTCAACTTGATCTCTACCAGCATTGGAAACTTCAGCCGGATGTTGAGGGAGATATACACGTTTATGGGCCTTTTTCGTGATTATGTGTTTCTTAGAAGCAGGGTGGTGGTGATTCTTCTTGCTAATTGTGTGTCTTTTAACAGATTTCCTCTTCTTGATGAAATGTCTTTTGACGGGTTTCGCTTTCTTTACCACGGGTCTTTTAGTAGTTTTCGTTCTCTTGTTCGTATGTGGTTTGGTAGGTTTAGCTCGTTTGCTACCCAAATCAGTGTAAGGATCACCATAGTGGGTCAGTGGTTTAGATTCCTTTACTTTTGATGGATTCACAAAGTTGCAATCATCATCTCTCTTGGAAGCTTCACTTCCAATCATTTCATAAGGCTCACTGCAACTTAAAAACCGTTTCGTGATTTCTGCTGCTCGCCTGCTACGTTTATTGATCTTGGCTTTCAGTGGAGTTTTAGTCGGGTCTCGGCTTCGTTTGGTCGCGACAGTTGATGTGACGCTTTCTCCGACATCTAAGTAAGGGTCGCGTCCCTGGTTTACACTTTTTTGGTTTGTTTTAAATTCTTGCGTTTTAGAAGTATCATTATTCTTGGAGCCTTCTTGTTTAGCTCGTTTGGAAGGGTTCGGTGAGGAGGCCCCTATCTCCAGGTAAGGATCCGAATTTTTCGCATTGGTTTTCACCTTGGATGCAATCGCTTGCTGCCCGAATACTGGTAGTGAGCCTTTGGAGGTCTTTTCTGATTGGGTAGAATTTGACTTTGGAGCAGAATTTCTTTGTTCTTCGCTAGTCTCGGGAAGTTTATGTCGTAGATTAGCATAAGGGTCAGAAGAAGGGTCTTGTGAGAGAGTTTGAGTTGAGTCGCCTTTTGAAAGTGTTTGACTTGAAACACCGTTCATTTCATTCTTGATTTGTGCGTTCGATTTATTGAGAGCACGAAGCAATTCTTCAGTCTTGGCAAGTGCCTGGTCAACTTCTCCTTCTTCGTCTTGTCCTTTCAAATTTGCTTGATCCTCTTTCTTCTTCTTGAGAACTTTCTCGTTCCCTTCCTTCAATTTGTCACTTAATTCTTTTACTTTCTCCATAATCTTTGCTCCTTTCTCTTCTTCACCCTCTTCTTTATCCTCCTCCTCTTTCTTTGATTCACTCGTCTCATCCTCGTTCGTCTTCTTCAGTGAATCTCCTTCTTCATGGTTCGCTTTTTTCAAAACACTATCAGCCAATGAAACATCTTTTTCCAAACGTGGATCCATGTGTAAAGTTGCGTTACTACCAGACGCTGGACCCGCCATGTTTTGAGTTACATTTGATACAGTTTTACCAGTCACCGATTTATCATCAATATTCGATTTGCTGTCACTGTCACCTTTCTCACCCCAGAACTTTGAGCTCTCTCCGACGTCGGCATAAGGATCACTAGATTGATGTTCAGATTTCGTAGACGCTATCTGATGTGTGTCAAACGATTCTTTAAGTTGCTTTTGCGCTTCAAGTGCAAGTGATGACTCTGGTTGAGTGTTGCCCTCAATGTTTAAATTATCTGCATTCTTACCTAGCAAGTGAACTTGTTTCTGATTAGTTGCTCCCTCTTTTAGATCTTTCCCACTCTCCTTAGAAGTTTCTTCGGAAAGTTCAAATTCCTTAGCTTTCGTCACTTCTTTACCGCTAATCTTCTTTTGCACACCGTGATCGCCCTCTTCACTATCAGCTTTGGCAAACTCCTTCGATTTTTCTTTCTTCTTTTTCGAATCATCTTTATCTTCGTCATCTTTTGGCGGCTTCTGATCACCTGGTATTATTTTTGGAGGTAGAACTTTACCAATCGATTTATAAGGATCTTTTGCGTACGATTTCACACCTTGTATGTTTTCCATAGATGTTGGCAATTTCGCTTTCTCTGCAATCTTCTTGAAATCAGTAACCTGAACTTGTTCTTTCTTTTCTGCGTCATCTCTCGAATAAACACTTGTTTCCTGGTTTCCATCAGCACCTGGACTGGTTTCTTCCAGCTTACGCTTACTTCCTTTGACAGGCCGTGCGTTGATGCTTTTCAAGACAATGCTATTTGAGACAGCTTTAAATTTCGATTTAAGGCCAGCTTTCGATACAATTCCACTCTTCAAAGAAGCTTTAATACCTGTTGGTGCTAGTCTGGTCTTTGTTATCGAAGCTCTACTTTTTACAGTCGTAATTTTGTTCTTTCTACGGCTCAGCTTTGCCATTCTGCTTCGTTTCTCATTCTTGACGTTTTTCTTGTGATTCTTTTTAGAGAATGTGGAGCCTTTCAATGGTTCACTTGGTGCACTACCTATGTCCGAAAAAGGATCTCTTTTATGTCCGGTAGTTTTCTTCGGTCTACCAATTACCTTTTGTCGCTTTTGCTTCTTTGAGTGTTTCGGCATGCGGCTCCGTTTACTCTTCTTGTTTTTACGAGACACCTTTCCTCTTTTCGAGACTTGCTTACGTGATGTTTTTCTTTCCCTCTTTGCGCCTTTCTTTTGATTGACTTTGGTTGGTAGCTTATGCCTCTTGTTCCCGATATCAGCGAAAGGGTCTTTCTTAATAGTGGCATGAATTTTATTGATCTTTTTCAAAGGTTTTAGAGACTTGGTTTGAGCTTTATCAAGTTTACTTGGTGATTTTGAATGGACTTCGCTTCCATAACCAATATCTGCGAAAGGGTCTCCAGACTTTTTGTAACCCTTGCTTGTCTGTGTTCGCTTGGATGGCATCCCAGAGGTGTTTCCTACATCCGCGTATGGGTCTCTTTTGTAGCCTCCTTTAGTTGAAGGTCTCTTATTTGTATGTGTGCGTTTGGTAGGGACATCAGGAGCGCTTCCCAGATCAGCATATGGATCTCTTTTAGTACTCGTACTAGGCCCAGGCTTTTTATGGGTTTCTTCACGCTTGACTGGCGTGCTAGGTGCACTTCCTACGTCTGCGTATGGATCTCGTTTATAAGAACCTTTTTTGGAATACGTTTGACTTCGAGCCACGGCAGCTCCCATATCTCCATAAGGGTCGCGCCCATTATCGAAAGTTTGAAGAGTTGGTTTCTTTGGCTGTGTGCTTGACTCCACAGCACTATCAATATTCGGCATGTTAGCTAGAAATCTGAAAGGTTTCATTTCGAACAGACGTTTCCTGGTTTCAGGGTTTATCTTCGCCAACGCTTCTTTGAATTTAGGTAACGAATCTAACATCATGGTGTGAGGACTGCTAGGAGCTTCACGTGGTGCCACATTATTGGCTGCGGTGATCTGTTCCAAAGCTGATGCTGTCGAATCGACTGTGGACATTGAAGGGGTATGGGTATGAGAGATTAATGACATTCCACCTGTGCCTCCGTGCGAGGCATCATCGAAAAAACCCCTCTTAGTACCTGCTTTATTAGAAACAGCCCTGAACGATCTTTTCAATCCAGCAGATCCCATCGTTGCATAAGGATCTTTGGCCAGTTTCTCATACGATTCCTTTTTGGTCATATATTTGTAGGTATCTTCCTCCTTATTTGGTAGGATGGCTCCTACTTCGACCTCATCAGTTGCCCGACGCCTTTTTCGGCGGGCTGGTAAACCACCTACATCAGCATATGGGTCGTTAACAACCATCTTGGTTTTGGTAGCTTCCTCTTTTTGCTCCTGATGGTGTTTCTGATGATGATGATGTCTTTTCTGGCCGATGTCTGAATAAGGATCTTTCAATCGATTCAATTGCAACATTGCTTCTTTTGTTTCTTTCTTCAATTTATCCAAAGTGTTTTCGTATTCAAGGATCTTTGGTTTCAAACTTGATTCAGTCATCTCAGGTGATTGTTGTTGAGCTTCAGCTGTTGATGTGGATGTCATTGCTCTTGTTGCTGCGGACCCTTGGTTACCAGAGAGGATAGAAGTCAATTCTTTAGGCAAACTGACCACAATTCTCATTCTTTTTCCACGTTGTTCGATTCTAGATGGTGTTAAATGAATTTCTTTACCACGGTGGGGCGTTTCCAAGGTGCGCCGGCGGAGATCTGCATACGCTGCTTGAAGCTTGTTTTGGTCTTCCTTAGTCATTGGTTCGTCCTTAAAGATACGATCTGCGATAGTCACTGCAATAGCAGGGTTGTTGGTTATCGCAACAGCTCTGGAGTTTGATCGTTTACCATCTGGAGGCTTCAAATCAATCGTGATTGGTTCTTTCAGCTTGGCTAACGGTCCTTTGGGATTTAAAGTAATTTTGAGTGGAACCCTGGGTAATTTACCGAACAGCTCCACAATAGTACTTGGTTGTTGTGTTTGACCGACTTCGATTGATTCTCGTTTGTTCTGTAAAGTCTTCCCCATGAAGTTTTGATATGGAGCTAAAGCAAGACTATCCAAGCTTTCGAAATATTTAGAAGCCCCTTTCATAAAGTCTTTTTGCTTTTGGCAAGTAGGTTCAATGCAATCTTTTTCATGATCATCAATAAGTTTGGAAGGATCCAAATCACCAAAGAATCCACTTTCATCAGCTGCTACGAATTGTTTTATGTTTCCATGTCGCGATGCACGAATCTTCGGACGATCGGTATCAATCAGTTTTACTCTCTTCGAAGGAGTTTCCGATCTCTTTACAGCTCTCTGTTGCTGCATATTAAAAGCAGAATCTGGTGGTGCAATCAAAGTGGCTGCAATCCCTGGATATTGTTGCTCCAGAGCTGTTCGTTCATTGCTGATCATTTTCATCTTACTTTGAAGGTTCGAAGTTTCAGCCATTGCTGATGTTTCCTCGTTATGAGCGACTGTTTTGGCGTTTTGCAGTTCACTCATAATATCATGAACAGCCATTTTGTAAAGAGAAACAAGCATATCTTTGTCCAAGACTTTCATAAAATTATCAGCAAATTTTTTGTTTTGTGTTTCAGGTGACGGTTGGTTTGCTGCACTTGCTTCACTTATTGAAGATTGTTGTATCGCACCGGCCTTTGGTGCTTTTTCTTCGGTGGAAGGGAATTTGATATTTTGTATAGCTGATTCTATGTGCTCCTTTAGATTGGCTTGTGGTTTTGGCGCCGCTTCAGCTGCCGGCTCGGTTGAAAGCGTCACAACATCACTATTAGTATCGGTTACGTCTTGCTTGTCTTTCGCAACAGCAGTGTCTTCAGACTTGGTTACACCGCTAACACCGCTTTGAGGTAATGGTGATTCCTTCTCAGTGGCTGTTTTGGTGAAGCTTGCTATGGCTGGCGCCGCCTCTTCTGGTGGCTCCACATTGTTAGAAAAATCAGCAAGACTCGGAGAAATAATTTTCTTCTCGCGTGCTGGAGCTACAGTTGGCTTGGTAACAAACGAAATAAAAGATGAATTGTCATCTATCTTTTCTTTTTTAGAAGATTTTTTGTTTTCATCTTTGGGGACAACACATTTCAACATGGCTTTCCCTTTGGGTAGACTGATGATGACACCGCGTTTGTAAGCAGCTGATGGGATAAACACCTGAAATAAATAATCAGATAAGTGATGAAATTACATAGTACTCAATAACAAGAAAATCATGACGCCCTAGAGGGCTAAAATTTATCTGACTAGATCCTAAACTTACAGGTCTAAATACGCATAAATTCTGAAATCGCCAGCCCTTCGCACAAAGACCATGATAACTGGAAATTTAAGGAAAACAATCTATCCAACGAGTTATGATTAGTTTGAATTACTAAGGTTCCAGTGGGTGAAAGCAAACTTAAGCCGAAGACAAAAAGTATGTATAAGGTAGAAATACCTTTGGAATGTTGACAGCTTTCCTGAAGAAAGCGTCTTGTCCTGGTTCATCCACTTGATCTTTCTTGCTCCCTTGAACGTCAGTTTCCTCGCCCTCCTCGCCATCGCTACCAAAGATGAAGCGTTCGTTCGCGCGGTCTAGGCGGTCGTAATCAATAACAGGCGGGTGATCACGTTTAGTGCCTTTAATATCTTTTGATTTCTTGTGATGTGCTTTATGTAATTTCCCTCTCTTTTTGCCTCCTCGTTTAGCATTGACTTTGAACGATTTGTCCAAACGTTCCTTTAGTTTGTCTTCTAATTGATTCAGAGAGGAGATTTTCAAAGGACCAATAGACTCGATATTCTTTGAAAAATCACATTTCTGACAATGTTTCATCTTGATAGCAAGCTTTCCTTTCAAATGAACGGTAACCGGGATATGTACGGTGCAGGGCGGTGGCGGTGGAGGAGCAGGGGCGGCGATGGGGACTGGGAGGAGAACAGGCTCATGATGAATGATAGGTTCCTCGTGGTGTACAATTGGAGGTGGCTCTTGTTGGATAATAGGGACTGGTTCAGATACATGTGATATTATTGGTTCCGGCATCGGTTCTATCGGTACCGGTTCAATCGGGTGTACCGGCTCGATAGGTTCGATCGGTGCAGGAGGTTCTACGGTAAGATGTTCTTCCGGTTGTGGACCAACTAACGGTAATTCGGGCATCATGTTCAAGTCCGTGTCAAATTGTTTCTTCACTCCTGTCATTTCTTTACCTAAGGTCATAGAAAAATAGTTATCAGACAATAGACGATATCGGCTTTCCGAATTCTCCCCGAATGATTGCCCATAATGCATTGCGCAAAAAAATTCACGGACAATATTGCCTTACTGAATTTGTTTGCGCAATGCATCATGGGTAATCATTCGGAGAGAATTTCGTTAAGCCGATATCGTCTATTGCTCGTACAATATAGAATTATTTCACGCGTTCCAGATTTTCCGTATATTTTCCTCCTCTAAAGACTCGGAAAATATTTTACGGAAAAATCTCGGAACTCGTAAAATATTTCTCACTCGCAATAATTGTCCGATAACTATTTCCTTAAGGGAAGAAATTTTTGCGGAAGAAATTTTCGCGGAATTTAATTTCGCGAATTTGGGTGTAATTCGCGAAATTAAATTCCGCGAAACACACCAAAACGGCTAAATCGCGAAATTAAATGGTACTTATTTTAGAAGACAGAGCTGATATCTATATTGAAGGTTTAGCGCGACTTGAATCACGAGAGTTACTTTTGGCTACGTTTCGAGAACAATTTCTCCAATCATCTGGCCAGATATTTGAACCTGATGCTACAATCTTTCAGACAAGTATTTTGAAAGCATGTTCTTCAGTGTTTTAGCATTACGAACGTCAAATATTCTGTCGTAAAGAAATGTAAACTTACCCTTCTTTTTGGGCTGGAGGGTTTGGCTTTTCTTATGAGGTCCTCCGACGCCTTCACTTTCAATGATGACTCCTTGATTCGGATGAGTATCAACACGAAAATCGTCTGTTGCATATTTCAAATCATTTGCATCAACTTTATCGTTCTTCAAAATGTCTGGAAGATCACGTGGCGAGCCCAATTGTCTCTTGTCAAACGTTGCGTCTACGAAAAAAAACGGTCAAAGAGGAAAAATCTGGAAATAGTATAAAGGATTTAGATACTATGACGGAAAGTTGAGGTTAAACAAAATTTACAAAGACCATTATGAAAGTAATTGTTCTCTGACCAAATTCGATGAAAATTGGATAGAGATTTTAGGATTCTCGAATTTCGAGCCTCGAGCTTTAACAAAATACCCACATACACACACGATTGATAATATTATAACTTTTACCGCTTTTACCGCTTTTCCTGCCCGTCTTTTATCAGGCGGTGCCGAAAAATAGCAGTTTCAAAGTGCGAACTAGCTAATCTTCTAAAACGGAAGCCAAAATAAACGACAAAAAGGTGTGAAAATACCTTTTGATTCTTGAGTTTGGCTTTTCTTATGAGACCCTCCGACGCCTTCACTTTCAATGATGACTCCTTGATTCGGATGAGTATCAACACGAAAATCGTCTGTTGCATATTTCAAATCATTTGCATCAACTTTATCGTTTTTCAAAATGTCTGGAAGATCGCGAGGCATTCCCAAATGTCTCTTGTTGAACGTGACATCTACAAAATAGCCAAAAAGTTGAATTTTGAATTTAAAGAAAGGATTCAGATATTAGTTGGAAAGTCGAGGTTAAACCAATTTCGCAGATATTATCAAAGTAATTTTTCTTTGACCGTATTCTGTGATGATTCGATGGATTTTAGGGTCCTTGAACTTATAGATCGTGGGATTTCAACAAAATACTCACATTCACACGCGATTGATAACATTTTAAGTTTTTACGGGCCGATGCTTTAAAACGCCTTCGTAATCACTATTTGAGCCACCAGATTTTCCGCCCATCCTAGACCAGCAAGCGTCTAATGTTCCATAAAAAGAGGACCCTACACGAAAGCCAAAACAAACTACAGAAAAACGTACCTTTTGATTTCCGAGTTTGGCTTTTCTTATGAGGTCCTCCGACGCCTTCACTTTCAATGATGACTCCTTGATTCGGATGAGTATCAACACGAAAATCGTCTGTTGCATATTTCAAATCATTTGCATCAACTTTATCGTTCTTCAAAATATTTGGAAGATCGTGTGGCATTCCAAAATATCTCTTGTTGCCTGTGATTTCTACGAAAGAAATAAAAAGAAAGCTATTCTGTTACGGGGGTGGTCCTTTAATCTAGATAGTGGAGGCTTGTCAAAAAACCACACATACGCAAACGGAACTTGAAGACCTACATATGATAATGTGCCAACGCGCATAGCTGAGCCCAGAGGGGTTCCTAGGCAAGTGAAGGGTACAGGTATGTGCCGTCCTTAAGGGTGCCTTTTTGGAACCTGGCAGTTCCTATAAAGATTGAGAAGGTCAGAAAATTAAATCTCAGTCCCACTAAGGGTTGGAGAAATCGGAAAATTTCAAGGATTTGCTCCTTGAAAGATCAAAATTAGGTCAAATTAGTCCCAAGCAGGGTTGTAAATTTCACAAAGGTTTCCCTACTTTTTAGTCTCACTAAAGGCCACTACCCACTCAGCATTTTATGGTCGGCGAAGTAGGCGCGGCAGAAGTCGGGCGGCACGCACCCGTCAGGTCTGAATCCTAGTATCTCCCTGGTCTGCACACGACCTCAGTTTGGTAGCAAACAAGTAACTGCAGTTAAAGGGTTAAACAAAAACATGGATATACCTTTTAACTTTTGAGTTTGGCTTTTCTTATGAGGCCCTCCGACACCTTCACTTTCTATGATGACTCCTTGATTCGGATGAGTATCAACACGAAAATCGTCTGTTGCATATTTCAAATCATTTGCATCAACTTTATCGTTCTTCAAAATGTCTGGAAGATCGTGTGGTGAACCCAAATTTCTCTTGTTGCCTGATAATAAAAAACTTAATGTAGTAGAGAGCATTTTGTAAAATCGCATGACTGTTTTGTTAGAAGCACTTGTTATACATTTTTGGAAAGCTAAGGCGTAAGGGGTAGGGGAATCGAAATTACTATGTTTCCAATTTTTTTTCGGACACTTTGGTGTGATTTTCGGACAAATATGACGGTCTCAGGCAAAAATCATAGTGTTAAAAATTAATGAAGATTTTAGCTCGAGAAAACGGAGACCTGTTGTATATTTTTTAAAAGCTATCAAAAAATTAGGATTAGAGATATATTGGAAGTATAGGTGATTTCAGTACCTAACTCGAAATATTGAGCTTCAAAAAGCGCAAAAACTGGACAAAATAGCTGTTTCTGGCTGAAAAACACGGGTTTCAAGGGTTAATATCTCGAGTTAGGTACAGAAATCACCTACACTTGCAATATGTATTGTTTCTGCAATCTTGGTCAAAATATATTGAGAATTTTGTGCATTTTAACGTTGCTCAGAATTTAAAGTTCGGGTGAGAATTACCAATTTAGTAATTCCACTTTATGAGTGAGAGTCTATCACCATATTTCCCTAGCACCCTGCCTGAAAGTGCTTGGGATTCGAACACAGTCCATTGCAGTGTAAGTTTGTGATCGAAACCTTCACACTATCAGTCGGCTAGTGCCACTTTATTTCATTGGATATCTCGATTTTGGAGGGGTTCAGTGGCTTCTAGGCTATATTCTCAGCCTTATTGGAATACAAATTATGAGCTTTTGAGATCCTGAAATCCTGAGGACTTTAGCCCAAATTGAAAATAATTACCTTTTGACGAAGCAACGGCGACAAAAAGTAGCAGGGATGTGTAGAACCAAATCTAAAAGTGGGAATCGCATGGTATTATTTAAACTTTTCTTTTGAGAATGGACGGAACAGAGTGTAGGTATGTAAAAAAGAACACTGCCAGGGCCAGAGACCCGATATCTATGGAAATCTGTTTTCCCGTCTCTTTTTTGTCAAATCCCGTAATACCGTACTAAAAAAGGGCCAATCCCTTTACATCGCAAAAGTACAACCCCCTTCCCCACGGTACGTTATACGTAAGTTTCGCCCTGGCACAGAGATCCCACAAGGGAGATGCTTTATCATAGCTTTATCATGAACACACGAAAAGTGTCTATCTAGGACGTAGGGGAGGTAATTTTCGGATTGTTGGATTTAAGTCAGGAAGATAATCACATAAAATTTGACAATTTTATTAGGATTTCGTTTCCATGCGAGAACTCCAAACAAAACGTACCATAAATATATAGCAAGAACAAAACAAAACAAAACAAAACAAAAGTTTGACCTCACCTTCAACATGGTAGCAGACATTTTCTTCTTCATAAAACCACACACATTTTCAAAAAATACCAAAAATTGACCAGAAAACTTTCCGTGCAAACGCCCTTTTGGTTATGATACTGACTTTTAAAATCTTTCCGATTCGTATAAAATTGATATAGAATTCGATTAAAATTCTTATTTCTTATAATTTCATTGTAACCTTACTAGACTTCACTCAGTAGGAAGCTAGCGTTGCAATGCAGAGAACTGATTGTTTAAAATCGTTCAAGCGTAACATTCGAAAGCAAACAATCTTTTTTTTCAAGGCGCATACAAAATTTCTTGCAAGTCGCTAGCGACTTCTCTATTCTGTCTGGATTCCCGGCTACTCATTACCCAGATAATATCGGTTAAAAGGTTATACAAGTGTCTGCCCCTTGGTCAGGCTCGTGTATGCGTGCGTATACTTTTATATCGTGCTTAAGGAAATCTGAGCCTTCATTCGCTTATACACGCTTTTTTATACAAAAAATGGTGTCTTTTTCATTTCGTGATTTGGATTCGAATTTAGACTAGATTTAACATTTAATACAAGTGAATTAGGATCTTAACCTAAGAATTCTGTAAGAATATTTTAGGATGATTCTCCCAAAAACGTTAAGAATATCCATGATGAAATGGATTTACACCATTCTTATAAAAAAAAGCGTGTATTTCAAGAATGAAAGCCTCGTTTCTATCGTGGGTTCAAAAAAAACTTCAGATGTTTGGTGACGTTTTTAGAGCTTTCAAAGTGATCTGTATGCTTGACATAGGTTGTCTGTACACAGACCCAGTATCTACGGCTAATTTCAAAATTAATTGCCGTAGAGGGTCTGTTGTCATTGTCTTTTCTCAATTGAGATTTTTCAAACCGACCGCTCCGATAGAGTGTTAGTGAGAGAGGGGAGTCGACGAGAAGAGTTTTGCTATTTATAATCATACTTCTTCGTAGATATCCCCGGTACGGGAATTTTTTATCAAACAGATAATGCGCACAGAGTGTACTACGAAGCGATAAACGTGTGGACATAGACCGCACGCATTCATTTTGATTTGTTTTGATAAAGGGGATGCTAATCGTGTGTATACAATTCCTGTCTGAGAGTTAACTCAAATTTGGATTAACCTTTCTCAATTTTCTTTAAAAGGTTTAGAAAATCATACGATTGTATTAACGACCATTCAAATTTTAAATTTCAAATCTAATGAAACTTGAAGGTCTCCCATATAAAACTTACTAATCAAGTTAACCAAGTTTCTAAAACTAAAAAAACACGAACACGGGAATTTTATACACGATACGCATCCGTAGCAAATGGGATGGGTGCAGCGTGCAGCCTAAGGTTAATATTACTTCAATAAAACTTTGAGGGTCTAATTTAAATTTTGATGTATAAACTTTTACATTTGGAAAATTATTTCAAAAGTAGTTAGGATCGCTTAAGGGCTCTGACCATAGTCGGGAAATTGATTTTAGTACATATTTGAACATAAAAGTTATGTTTTAGGTTCTTTAACACTTTTAACAAAGAATTGTCTTCATAGATTGCTTTTTAATCAAATCCTTTAAGAGTAATTAAGAATTTAATTGCGAAAATGACGTTATGAACTTTAAAAAGACGTCAATAATATGTTGCATCACCTTCTTTTATAAAAAGTGCAAAGTTTTATGGGTCATTAACTTTTTTGTTTCGAAGTTTTTTCAAACTGTTCGCAAAGAATAGAACTGTTTTAAAATTTTCGGAATTTTTTCTAAATCAATGCATCAAAAGTTATGGCTGTTTTTCTTTGAAAAATTGGGATGGAAAATTGGTCAAAAAGCGCTATTTCCAAGATTTCGAAGCAAATAAGCTCTCAGAAAAAATTTTCGAAAAATAATTTTAGTTCGGTAAAAGATACACACCATCTAAAGCAAATTTTTTTTCAAAATAATTTTTCTTCGCCGAAAATAAGCTCTTCAAAATTGAAATACTCTTCTTCTCAAAAGTCTTCATTTTCTTCTTCATCAATTTTTTTCATTGCGATTCTTAAATTTTCAGATTCACGGATAATTGGACATCAAGTAGATCTTTATATTTTGTAAGTGGCAAATATTAAAAATTCACTATGGTCAGAGCCCTTAAAATCAAAAATCATTTTTTCAAAAAATGCAAAAATACGTCAAAAAAGGTGAATAATTTGATTTGTTTCTCATACGCGTTTTTTCTACGCAATTAACAGAATAAAAAATCCTGGTTTTTGGTGAGCTATGTTTTCTCGTTCTTTCTTTTCTTTTGTTTCCATAGAACGTACAATGGAAATTCGAATTATCGAAACCATTTTACGAAATTTTCTCAAGGACGGTGACTAAGAATTAATTCGAGGGTTAAAATAAAGGTTAAAATAAAAGAGAGTCCGCTGCGCTGTATATTATATAACTTTTCCGTTTTTTGTCTCTTACTCTTACCTTCACTTTCTATTTGGATGGAGTTAAATTACTGAAGAATCTTTGTACAGAAATTCAGATTAAAATTTACAAAAAGAAAATTGACCAAAGTTTTATAGGCCCAAAATGGTCAAAATGACTTTTGGAATTACGCCAGGCAGACTTCATATAGAAATCACCCAATATAAAAAAACAAGCAATTGTTATCTACACCTGAAAGTGACAGTGACTGTGCAAAATTTCAACTCAGAATTTTTATTCCACATTCAGGAATTTTGCGGTTTTTTTCAGTTAAGGCCACAGCTACTGGAAGCAAGTTTTTGATCCTATTTTTTATTTTATTTTGAGGACTTGAGAAGAATCAGCTTACAGACACAAAGAGGAATTTATCCAAGAAGAACACACCAAATGGTTCCAACGAGCATTACACGTGAGCCCAACCTACACATAGTAAACCTTTTAATCTAATTTTGCTTACACTCCACTCCCCCCCCCCCCTTCTGGGCCACGCTAGTACATATATTGGGAATTTCTTTCAAGTTACACGCTTTTTTTTGTAAGAATAATGGTGTAAATCCATTTCATCATGGATATTCTTAACTTTTTTGGGAAAATCATCCTAAAATATTCTTACAGCATTCTTAGGTTAGGATCCTAATTCATACTAGATTTAACATTTAGTACATACGTCTCAAGCATAAAATGACATTCTTGTGAAAGGAGTAAGCCTTAATAATTGGATAATTGACAATTTATAATTTGAAATGCTCTAAAATGCCATTCCTATCTTGAGCAGCAAAATTTCATGATGGTGATATGCTTAGCATTATTCTTAATTTTTTGGCCATTTTAATCATGGACATTCTTATAAAGCATATTCTTATAAAAAAAACGTGTAGTTCCTCTTTGTCAACATGAAAATCATACTCTATATCTTGAGGACCTTATAAGGGTAAACCTCTTGGGACGTTTTATACTTGTGTTCCAACTTTAAATTTTTATGCTACCCTTTTCTTTTCAATAAGAGTCAGTAACTTTTTGTTGACAGAGCAGCTGTTCTTATTTTTTTGTCACTTTGAGCCTGGTATTGTTCTTATCCAGTTCTTATTTCATTCTAGGATAAAATCGAAGTACTATTTTTTTACTATTTCTAGCCCTTAACTTGCATATAATCCAGCCTTTTCTGACTCAGGATTGTTCTTAAATTGTTCTTATTCGTTTGCAGTTTTGAGCCTTATTGTTCTTATAAAAAAAGAAGTGAAATGAAAATCTGAAAGAAGTGTTTTCCTGAGAAAGAATTCATTTATGTGAAGGAAATATAATTCAGAAATCTTCGTACATGAAAGCATCACATTTCACTGAAGGGAGAAAAGCTTCGAATGATTCGTCCAAAGTAGACCTTCATTAGACAAATTTTTAGCAGCGTGCTAATGTGTAAGGATTTTTTCACAGTATTCGATTGTGAGACTAAGAAAGGGGAAAAGCCAATCTGAAAATTGTTTTATACTTTTTTTCGAATAATATGCATTTTGAAATTTTTTGAGCCAATAGAACTTTGGGATTTTGTCGATTTTTATTATGAAGTGTAGTAGTCAATTATTACAAAGTGCGTCAGTTTTTACTAGACGGTTCCCATCGTTGCAAACGCTGGTTTAGCTTGCGCATCAAAGCCCTTAGGATGACAAAGATGGTATTGTTGATGCTCTCTAACTTTATCTTTAAGGGGGATTTAAATTAGTTTTTTATCAACCACGGGAGTATATATATTCACTTATACCCAGCTTAGTAAATAATAAAGCTTCAATTATGAGAGTTTCTTCTGAAAGCAAGTTCAATTTGATCGAAAACAGGAACTTATTGAGCAGTAAAACGTCAATTGAGAGCGTCGATATATCATCAGTGTATAAAAATGGAAAATATATAAAAAATGTTGCTGTATTTACGAATTGGAGATCGACATGACGCGCCTTAAAAAACCAAATGATAAATACTTCGACTTCAAAACAATCATGGGTATATCCGAAACTTACGGTACAACAACTTATATCCAGTCTTCTCGCACGGAAGACCTCCGTTTTTTACCTGTGCATTGACTATTTAATATCGATCTCGAATGGTTACCAGTAGCTGAGATGGTTGATCTAACAATCGCCAAGATTGCCCATAGCGCTCTCCACAACCCCAGCGGGCCGTCATACCTCAAACTCAATAGACAAACGGATCTAGACAGAGAGCTCTGAAATGGTAATTTGGTCGCACATGACATTGAGGACACATCTCGTCTAACTGGCACCTTTGCACATGAGGCCGCAAAATGCTTCAACGACTTGCCTGTTGATATCAAACGAATTGACAAAAAGGAAAGCTTTTCTGATAAATGCTTGAATTCAATTCAACTTTGAGTCACAAACTTAACCAACACAGTCGATCTAGTATCTGATACTTACGTATAGTCTTTAGCATTTGCAGCCTAGTCTATTTTCTAAGGTCATTTATTTTCAATCACTTCTATATATTTGGACTCGCTCTTCCTGTGTTTTCTAGCCCACCAGCGATTCCCCTTTTGATGTATTTAATTTATGTAAAGATTTATTTTATTTTATCTAAAACATTGTTCTAGCATTTTATATTCCAAAATGAGACCGAACCTATTTTGCCATCACAATTTCTACAAATTTAACTGAATGATTTTAGTTTTGATGTTAATTCGATGTTGCACTGTTACGTCTAGTCTATATTCGATTTTTCCTCTCAGTTTGATCTCCTATGAATATATAAAATATCATTATATTAGTAGTTTTTCTAATATTTACTATTTCATTGCAAAACTACGACTTTGACAACATACACAATTCGACCTATGTGATTTTTTATCTATTATATCATCTTATCCGACGAACCTATCTTTCAGCCTCTTCTATATTAGGTTGCCCATTGATTTACTATTTCAATAATATGTAGCCGACCAACCCACATAGCTTCCATTACTGACTTAGCTGTCCATTTAGTATCAGTTTGAATCGTAGAATTTTATATACTTTTAGGTTCCAAATAAACGGGGGGGCAGGGGTTCAAATAAACGGCGGGGTTGGAAAATTTTCTAGATTTTGATAACCGGGGGGACCTAATTGCCGGGGGGGTTGGAAATTGTACTTCTGAAACCCAAAAATAAGGTAAAAATAGGCTAAAATCAGGCTATTTAGAGAAAAATAAGGGACCTTCTCATTGACAGCTGAAAATATTCTTAGAGATTAATAAACGGGGGGGTCCTTATAAGGTCCGGGGGGGCTGGAAAATTTTCGAAAAATTAACAAGCGGGGGGGGCGTTTATTTGGAACCTAAGAGTACATTACATATGCATAAAATATTTCAATTTCTTGTAAGAAGAACCAATATACTTTTGGATCAAGAAATTAATGATGAAAAAATATACATAAATTTAAAAACTATATTTTTACTAACTTTTTCGTAGACAGTTCCCATCACTAGAAATTAATAAGGATACACGTTTTTTTTTTATTAGAACACCTAAAATTTGGCTGAGCTTGGATGTGCTTATTTTTTTAGCAATTTTTAGCCTAAAATGTTCTTAAATGCGTTCTTAATTTTTCAGACTACTCTAAATCGAGCCTAATAAAGAGCACTTAAATTTGGCAAAATTTGGACAATATTTGAGTCTCGATTTTTGAAGATCCACCCCTAAATTCGGTTAAAACTGCTTAAAAAGAGGAAAAAAATGTAGTTTCTTGTCATTTTTTTCCAAACTGAGGCTGGGCATGTTCTTAAGATGTTCTTATAACATAAAAAAGGAAAATACCCTGTTAATAATGACAATGAATTTCCTAGCTCTGTTAAAATAGCATTTTCTTCTTAATATCTTTAGTTTTTTTGCCCATAAAAAACGAAGACAGTAGAGAGAGGATCAGCCCAGAATCAGAATCACATGATTTTCAGAAGACGCACATAATAACGACCACATATGAAGACAGGGGGTAAAGAGAAGCGAGTAGCGAACAAACTGAAGAATCACACGCAAATTTTCACGCCAATAGAAAAAGAAAGATAGAACAAAGGCTCAATCAAGAATCGCATCATTTTATGTATACGCATATTATTATAACGAGAACAGAAAAAAGAAGAGGGGAAAAAAGAAGGTCGTATACCGAAAGATCATATTTCCCAAAAGCATCACGCAAATCTTCGCATAATTTCACAAAAAAGAACACAACACAACGGGATGACAATATGGCGTATATCTTATACATCATAATAGGTATCACTGGATTTTTGACTTTCTTCATTCACTTATCAGTAATCATATTCATTCTATCTGCACCTACATTACGAGAATCGAAATCTAATCAACTTCTACTCAACACTAATATCGGACACGCCTTAACAGGTGTTAGCTTATTCAGTGGTATATTCGTGAACTCGATTGTTTTAAGTTACATCACATACGCAGCATATGTTCTCGGCAATATGTCGCTAATCATGATGACTATAGACAGGTGTGTTATGATACGGTGGCCATTCAGGTACCAAACATTGCCAGTATGGTCCCATCTTATGTTAATGGGTGTGAGCCCCTTGTGTGCGTTTTTTACACTTTTACATGGAGTCGTCAACTTTCGTGATAGCGGTATACCAGTCCAGAAGAATACTTTAGCAATGAAATGCTTTGTGTATGGTATTATATCGTGTATGTTAATATTATTAGTTGCAAACAGTGTTGTTTATTTGACATTGCGGAAGCAGCGAAAAGCTATCGAGTCATGTCAAGTTTATGATGATGAAGAGAACCGGAAGAATCAGAAAAAACGAAAAATTAAGAGCGATGCTAAAGCATTTTATATTTGTTTTGGGTATGTGTTCACTTATATTGTATTATGGCTACCAGAGTGTGTGCGTAACTCCATATGGCTGTTTGGTGGCTCAATCGATATGACCGGTTTGTTCATACAAATTTCACAAGTGACAATGAACCTGAATCCATTTTTCGACGCATTTGTCTTCATTTGGTTTAACAATGAATTGAAGGGAAACTTGAAACGACTTTTTAGGAAACCAAGCATTGTCGGACAAAACAAAGAAGGGATTGGACAGGGCTTGAATAATAAACATGATCGTTCAAGCACTCCAGTAGAATTACCACAGAAAAGAGCTGGTAGTATTATCATTGAAATGCGAAAATTAGAAAAGTCTGGTGATCCTCCGTGAGCCTTCGCCTACAAACGATTTCCAACAAGACGAAACTGATGATTTCCAAGATGCAGATCGAGATGAGAATTTGAACAAAGAAAATTTGTTAAACCAAATGATGTTTAAGAACAAAGAAAACGAAGATTTCAGAAAGAATTCTATCATGCTTTCCAATAAAAGTCTGGTCATTGAAGTTAAAGCATTTGTACAGAACAGCGATATAATGCACAATAATGATGAAGCTCATTTGGGAACGGTTAATGACAATTCGAATGATCCGGAAATTTGAGGACTGCTACCTGGATGCGACATCTTAGCAATAACCATTTTGATTCACTCTATGAATAATCCATAGTGTTTTGATTGAGCATTGTAATATGTCGACATAATTTTTGCGAACAAACTCAATAAGGAATTCGTTTGAATGTGTATCAAAAATTGTTTTTCGTGCACATATTCATGAAATGCACCATTGCAATGTCTTTCATGAACCCAACAGCTGATTAGTTGTAATTGATGTAAAATCAGTCAATACGTCACTTTCAACCAATCAGCTGTTGGGTCCGTGGAACACATTACAGCGATGCATATCATAAATAACACAGAATCAAAGCATGGAAATAATTCAAAAGCAGTATTATTTATTCATACTGAACCAGCTTTGTTTTAACGTTCATCTAACTTTATATGGACGTTGTGAACGTTAGATAGACGTTGAAACAACGTTGTGTGCCAGCCGGATATCCTTTGTTCAGTAGCCAACAGTTTAGTTGACCTTTTTAAGAAACAAAAATTTCAACCCTTAGCCTTGCATCCATTGGGAGATGAGAGATTATAGTCATTGAGTTTAAAGCCGGATCTAGAAAAAAATGAAGCCTTAAGATTTGCGCCGCTTCTGAGATGAGTTAATTTCTCGAACCGACGTTCACAACGCCCATTTAACGTTATATGAACGTTGAAAAAACGTTGTGTGCCAGCTGGACAAGTCCGCAGAACACAAACAAGGCTAAACATCTGTAAAAAAAACAGAAACGAATAAAAGATGTTTCACTTTCGCCACAAGAGGTAACATGTGCCTTACACCTACGACCAATGCCGGCTAGGTACTTACACAATTCTCTTTCTACTTCTTGGTCTTTTACAGTACTTTTCAAGGTTACTTTGATTTTGTTTAAAAGCATATATCATTACAATTAGCGACCGTAGTGCAGTGGTAGAGCATCCGGCTACGGTGCGCAAGGTTGTGGGTTCAACCCTCAGCCGGGTCATACTAAAGATTTCCAAAATGGTACTTGATGCTTCTCTGGTTGGTGCTCAGCAATAAAGAGACGGATCAAGAGTAAGTGGAGCAATCCGAGGGAGAAAGAGTACTGCCCTCCCCTACTTTCGGGTAGATAGCTATCAAATAAGGAGCCTTATCACATACCTTAACTTTTTGAGTTGCTTTTTGAATTTCCATGGCAACACTACGGCAAATGACTGCCATTATTAATGTTTGACCAATCAGAATGGATTTGGAAAGGATGTCGCGTACAGACTGCCACCATTCTGAAACTTCACAAACCGGTAAATCAACGCAATGTTTCTCTGCACCACCTTAAATTGAACCATAAAATAAAATGATACAGTTCAATCTCTCTAATTCGATTGTCAAGGGGAATGATTTGATTCTGTTCGAATAAGGGAGTGTATCGAATGGGAGTGGCGTTTATGAAAGTTTTTTTTTCGACGGTGATTTTCAATATCATCGAATAATGAAACGCACCGAATAGTAGAACGTTGAATTGTCGAATTAGAAGGCGTCAACTGTATTTTAGGCTGCACGCATCCCCTTTGATATGTTTAAATTCAGGGGAGGCGTATCGTATATAAAATTTGAAACACCAAATTTATGACGGAGTAAATTTTTCCCTGAATACATTTCTTTCTCACCATTCAAAAGGTTTTAACCGACTTCTTGCTAACAGAAAAGATACAGTCAACCCACTCTAAATCGAACTAATTGTTCGTATTTTTCTGTAATTCGAACTAAAATATTAGTCCCCTTTAGCTGGGAAGTAGTTTAAATTACTTTCTGTAATATGAATGTTTTATTTAATTCGAATAAAGTTTTTGGTCCCATAAAGAACGAATGAGAGAGAGTCAACGTTGTATTTGTAATTCGAATCTTTCTCTTATTGGTTCTATGAAGATCTAATCAGAGAGAGTAAACACTGTATTTGTAAATTTATTTTTTGGATTGGTTACCTGTCAGAGCACATATTGAGGAAACGAGCGAGTTCAGTAAAACAAGAGAACAATCTTTGAAAAGTACGTTACTAGTCTGGCCAAAATAGAATAAAACAGGGGTGAACGTAGAAAAAGATTCCGCGTAAACTTTCTTGGTACCGTTGGAAGCGAAATTGTATGTACATTATCATACTCAGAGCCTCATGATGTGGCCCTTGGGGAAAACTTTTGGTAAAATTAAAACTGAAGTGTACTTCTTCGCCCCAAAATAGATACGTTTTTTAGCAGTGTACTGGTCATCAGCTACACTAAAAACCTATCAAAGCTATTCAAGAAATGTGTTTGTTGGGAAATCCCCCCCCCCCCCCCAAGATTTTTGAGACAGGGGTATACATATTTGAGTGTTTTGAAAGACACCTACCATTGCAAGGATAGCACTTTTCAAGGCATTTTATATCGAAAATTGGTCCTAAGTGTTTTATTTCACCAATTTTTTTTCCCAAGGGCCTCAACGTGAGGCTCTGAGTATGTTAAACCTCGTAAAATTCCGCTTCCAACGATACCAAGAAAGTTTACGCGGAATTTTTTTCCAGGTCAACTTTTATTTCTGCCAGACTATACTGTTCATCACCGACTGAGAATATTCTGTGAGTAGCATCTAAACGAAAAATAAAATCTCTTAAAAATCAGTTGACATCTAATTCGTAAATCATGTTAAGAAAAAAAATCCCTTACAATTCTAACCAATGTTAAAGTTTTCAAAATTTAAGAAAATTATTTACTTTATTTCTGACCATTGCCCTCAAATCCTAAAACAGGTAATTTATTTCTAATATTAAGAATTTTATTAGTAATAATTTTCCTATAAAAATTTCGGCTTTTTACAGTGTGTCGGCGAAATTGTAAGATTTTTGCAACATACTTGGATAAGGATGAAAGACACTTCGTAATATTGAGGGCTTAGAAACTTTAATTCTTTTTTTGATTTGAGGGTTTGGATTTATATAGCCCAGGGTCCATTAAAGGCTTTTGATAGATTTGATGGCGCGATGAAGTGACCCAGTAGTTAGATTCTCAATTTTAAGTTTTTGCTAAAGCGGACTGTCGAACAGATTCTTGTTGTCTTTAGGAGGTATAAATAGGACGATGCAATGTTTGTTTCCCATTTTTATTTACAAATTTCAATACCAAGTATTTTTTTTATTTGAAAATTTTGTGTTTTTCTTTCAAAATGGTGACCTCTGGAAAGGAAAGGCGAACTTAGGAAAGGTGACGAGAATGCTTAAAAGAGCTAAAATATGAACTTTGGCGAATAAATCCCCCGAAAATCCTCTTCTGAAAACTATTGTAGTAGGTGTGTTTTTTTCCTAGTGGGAAGATTTTTCAACACGGATGGATATCCGTGTTGAAAAATCTTTCCGCTAGAAAAACACACCTACTACAATAGTTTTCAGAAGAGGGAGTTCAAAAAAACAAGAAAAAGGAGAAATATGACATATATTATTTCCATATGACCTTTCCTAGCAAAGAGGAAAATAAAATTTAATTCTGTCGATATGCATAGAATCATTGCTGAATATGCAGATTCTCGTTTTAGAATAAAATAATTAAAACTTAATAATTAGAATCTATTTAACCCCCCCCCCCCCCTGAACATATTTATCTTGACGAGAGTGTGTATTCAACGACTTAATATTTCATACTGAAGCCGCCACAAATCATAAAAGATATCTGGTACCTTCAGGTAACAAACTCTGAAAAAAGGCCCGCCTTTAACTCCAATTTTCCAAAAACTCGAACAATTTCTCGTTGCCCGTGATTATTCGAGTTTTGGCGACTGTAGAAATAGTGGCAAACACGATTGACCATTTTAGGACAATCCCTTCTGGAACAATACGTCATAAATATCGTGAATAATTAGTAATAGAGTTTCCTACCATAATTTGCTTGGGCGGTATTCTTGATGATTCCAGTATAAAAGCTAACCGGCTTATCGATGCATCACCCTTCAAAGTGTTCTAGAGTAAGATGGAAAACAATAGTTATCGTATTGAAATCGTACTAAGGGCATCTTGGAGTAGATTTAGGTGGGGGTTAAGTAGGAAGAGGATAGAAAATGGTAACACGGTGAAAAAAAAGGTTAAAGAATAGGTAGAGCGGCATCATATTTGGGTAAAAAGACATCTAGCAGGAGATTGGGGTTGGGTTCAAGTAGGGTGGATAGTAGGAAAGGGCTTATAGGTATGGGAAGATTTGGTTAGCAAAAAAGAGATTTTTGTTTCGTTTTGAAATTTCTCTATGGAAATGGAAATGGTATACACCTTTTCGACTGTAGTCACACGGTCAGGCACATGCCACTTTATTATTTAATTATCCCCCTAAACTCGATCCAGTCCTTTTTTGATACATTTTTCTATTGTCTAAAAAAGGACTGGGACGGTTTTAGTGGGATAAAGCGGACAAAAAAATGCCCGCGCGGCAATTGGCGACTACGGTCGAAAAGTTGTATTCCCTTCATGTAAAAGGTTTGCCGTGAAAAAATAATAAGCCAGGCTGACCTCTAATTAGTAAGCAAAATTGTAGAAGCTTTTTTACATGAACTCAAAATTTAAGTTTGAAATATATCGTGACCTTGAGTCTTGGCTTCATAATTAATTGGAAAATAACAAGATTAGAAACAAGAAACATTTTTTATTCTACCGGATTTTTTGCGAGGAATTACGAAAGAAGATGCATTTCAAGCCCTTTCGAAAAGAAGGAATTCTCTCTCATTACGAAACTATAAAGATGGTTGGAAAATAATGTAACACAAAATTTCATTTGGCTTTTATATTATTAGCTTCTCAAAGATGAATTCCATTTAAGGAATTGGAAACGACCTCCGGATCTGAATTTTAAACAACCAGGGATGGACTAAAAGCATTAGCAAGTTTATGTATTTGCACTTTTGAGGACGGTAAAGGGACTGAAGCAATTTGGAAAAAACCGCAGTTGCCCCGCAAAATCGAGGACGGTAAAAGTGCTGATTTACCGTCGTCCCCAGTTGGTCAGGATCTAGAAAAATTAGATCCTTACCGTCTCCGTCGCAGAAAAACACACATACATAAACTCGGTATTAACAAGGGACGGACAGGATGAAAAACCTAACCTCTTCTATTGCCTTTCTTCGAATCAAATAATGAAACCTTTGATAATCTGCTAACCTCAAAGAACAGATCGCCTAAAAAAAAGTAAGAAAGATAAAAATTATAGAAAACGCCAGAGCAGCAGGTCACAGGTAAAGTTGTGAACACGAGGAAGGGGGGCCTAAAAAAAATCAAAAACGACCCATACGCAGTACAGTGATTTTCATTGATAGAGATACCCTTACATTGGGCCATTCCATTTTATATCCATACAGGGCTTGACGAACATTTCCAGGGGTTAATTCAAGCAGAATTTCCAGGGGGTCTAAAAGAGTGTTTCTTCATTTTTTTTTTCCTTCATCTAGAATTTGCAGGGGATAAAAGACTGATCTTAGTTCGTCCACCGTCACTTTAAGGTATGAAAAGGTATTTTCAAAGAGGTTTTTTTTTTAATTTTGCCATTTTCCAGGGGAGTAATCACTCATTTCATCCACCCCCTTCCCACCCCTGTATGGAAATTTAATGGAATGGCCCATTGCAGTTTTTCAAATTATTGTTATTGAATACCTTTAAAAAGTGCAATAGCTATAAGTATTTTGCCGCGACCTTACTTAAATCAACATAACAAAGACCGGGTTTCTGTCTACAAAGAACTCTCTCTAATTCGAGCCTCTATCATTCGAATCTTTCTAAAATTAAAAGTCGAATTAGAGAGAGTCAATTGAATTTTTATTATCCACCTAGAAATTTTACACCCATACACTACAGTGCATTTTGGGTACCTCAAAAACACACCCTTAAGGTCCACACATACCCGTCAGTCATAAATACCATTAATTTTAATTAAAAAACTAACCCCGCAAATAGAGCGAGGTTTCGGTACGCTTTTATCGTGAATAGTTTTCCTGCATTTATTAATTCAAAAATTTGCCATGATTAATGAGGATTCTTTGTGTAGGTTCTCCTAAGGTTGCCTTTAAAAAACTTACCCAAACTTAAGGTTGACTCTTTAGTAATCTTATCATCCAAAATGACTTTGAAATATTGGGATGAACTTGACGAAGGTTCTTTCGAAAATATTTTCTGCTTTGGATGGTGTGAAGTATTCTCAATACGAAAGCAAGATAGAAATTCGTTAATATCTAGTTTTTTAGAAGAAGACTTATCTTCCTGGATGTTCTCGATTGCCAGGTACAAGTTGATTAAATGCTTTTGCGCGTGACAGTAAAGTAATCATCAGATCAGATTTCTCAGCCTGGTAAACCAAATCTTCTTCAACAGATTCTATAAAAGTGAAAACAGTAATATTTATTGCCAAGTATGTCTCAATATCGAGTCTATCCACTTTTGAAGACGAAACAGCGATTTAAGTGATTTGAAATAACACTCAATTTTGACCCAGGACGGGAAAAAAGTGTTGGTAGGAATTAGAAAAATCAGAAGCTAAACGTCACTGTCGTAGATACATAGACAAGTTAGTGCCCCCAACGAGTTTGGCCCCCTTGTGAAATTGCTTTGAGTTAGGTACATCCATTCATTCATTTAGTCAGTCCATTCAGCCAATAATTTGTTATTATGCTATAAATATGGCGGCTTTAAATCAAAACAATCACATTTGGAAAATATAGCAAAACATGACGTGGAAAGAAACGAGAATCAAAATTGGATGGGAAACTGGTCGCAAGGGTAAAAAAATTCACTAATTTGAAATATTTTGAAATATTCAATTTGGAAAATATACACAGCCCCCAGAGCATCCACCAAAACAGCTAGGTACCCCCGCTGAATAGGTAATAACAAAGAATTGCAAAATATTAGCCCCAACCACTAATGCTCTTCAGATTTCTTGGAGGGGGCTGACAATATGATACATTTGTTGCCAAGCCTACCTCTTGAATTCATTGCCTTTTAAAGTCCATCACAACAAATCAATGTCAACGAACTCTCAAGAAATTTTGGTCTTAATCCAGTGGTATTCATCATTAGTTCAACAGCCTGATTGAAAAAAGTAAAGTAAATTTTTCACATGATTAAAAATGATAAGAAACTATAAACTACTACATATAATTCTCAAAAAATTGCTACCTTGAATTTATTAGGTTTTAAAAAAGGTTAGAAAGAAACTTTCTGCATTGGATTATATAATTCTGTAACCCTGAAAATATTCTTGCCTAACTATTTTCCAATCTCGAGATATTCAAGATACAATAAGCGAGAAATCTTGACTTTGGAAAAAAGTTAGACAAAAATACTTGGACGCTTTACTCAGGACCATAGAAGATTTCTGCGGACCAAATATCTCAAATCCATTTAAGATCTAATTTTTGGAAATTTCTCATTGAATTTCTCTTAGTTGAAAAGACCTTTTTCTGCATGTTTGGCGCTTGAATGTCAAGAATGATGGAAACCATTGTTTTCACTATCTCTTCATTATTGTTGGTTGGGTGATGTGAGAAAAATATATTGCACTGATAATAATGTGTTGGTGACATGAGAAAAGGATATTGCACTGATATTAATGTGCTGGTGATGTGACAAAAATATTTTACACTTTAACTTTCCATTTGCCTATGGCCTAGATTAGGGGTAGAAACCAATCAGGTAGTCGGACGGCTGAGAAGTAAGCGTGAGTTGATAGATATAAGTTTGGCATAAATTTATGGCTAATCCTCGAATAGTAAGTTTTGGGGAAAATTTGTCCCGATGAATACAATACTAGTATAAATAAGTGAGGATCGCCTACAACCATACTGCAGGGAGGGAGGGAGGTAAAAATATTTCATCCTGTCAGCTTTCAGTTAGAACAGGGAGATGCGATGGCCATTATGAACATGACGTCACGTGGCTCTTAGCAAAATAGACTCAGTTGGCGGAGGGCGGCCCCCAGCCATTCGAATACTGTATGTGGCGTTTATCAAATAAAAGTTAAACAGCGATTTAACCTGTGTTAAATCCAAATAATAATAATGTTTTAGAGGTGGGAGAAAAAAATATTGCACTGATAATAATGTTCTGGTGATGTGAGAAAAAATATTGGACTGATATAAATGTTCTGGTGGTGTGAGAAAAAAATATTGGACTGATATAAATGTTCTGGTGGTGTTAGAAAAAAATATTGCACTGATAATAAAGTTCTGGTGATGTGAGAAAAAATATAGTAGTGATATAATGTTCTGGTGATGTGAAAAAAAATATTGCACTGATAATAATGTTCTGGTGATGTGAGAAAAAAATACTGCACTGATAATAATGTTCTCTCGATGTGAGAAAAAAATGTTGCATTGATAATAATGTTCTGATGATATGAGGAAAAAATATTGCACTGATAACAATGTTCTTATGGTGTGAGAAAAAAATATTGCACTGATAATAAGGTTCTGATGATGTGAGAAAAAAATATTGCACTGATAATAATGTTCTGGTGATGTGAAAAAAAATATTGCACTGATAATAATGTTCTGGTGATGCGAGAAAAAAATACTGCACTGATAATAATGTTCTCTCGATGTGAGAAAAAAATGTTGCATTGATAATAATGTTCTGATGATATGAGGAAAAAATATTGCACTGATAATAATGTTCTTATGGTGTGAGAAAAAATATTGCACTGATAATAAAATTCTGGTGATGTGAGAAAAAAATATTGCACTGATAATAATGTTCTGGTGATGTGAGAAAAAAATTTTGCACTGATAATAATGTTCTGCTGGTGTGAGAAAAGAAATATTGCACTGATTAATGTTCTGGTGATGTGAGAAAACAATATTGCACTGATAATAATGTTCTGGTGATGCGAGAAAAAAATATTGCACTGATTAGTGTTCTAGTGATGTGAGAAAAAAATATTGCACTGATTAGTGTTCTAGTGATGTGAGAAAAAATATTGCACTGATATAATGTTCTGGTGATGTGAGAAAAAATTATTGCACTGATTAATGTTCTGGTGATGTGAGTAAAAAATATTGCACTGATATAATGTTCCGGTGATGTGAGAAAATAAATATTGCACTAATGATAATGTTCTGGTGATGTGAGAAAAAAATATTGCACTGATATAATGTTCTGGTGATGTAAAAAAAAATAGCTCTGATAATAATGTTCTGGTGATGTGAGAAAAAATATTGCACTGAGATTAATTTCGTGGTGTTAGAAAAAAATATTGCAATGATGATAATGTTCTGGTGATGTGAGAAAAAATATTGCACTGATAATAAAGTTCTGGTGATGTGAGAAAAAAATATTGCACTGATGATAATGTTCTGGTGATGTGAGAAAAAAAATTGCACTGATGATAATGTTCTTGTGATGTGAGAAAAAAATATTGCACTGATATAATGTTCTGGTGTGATGTGAAAAAAAAATATTGCACTGATAATAATGTTCCGGTGATGTGAGAAAATAAATATTGCACTAATGATAATGTTCTGGTGATGTGAGAAAAAAATATTGCACTGATATAATGTTCTGGTGATGTAAAAAAAAAATAGCTCTGATAATAAAGTTCTGGTGATGTGAGAAAAAATATAGTAGTGATATAATGTTCTGGTGATGTGAAAAAAAATATTGCACTGATAATAATGTTCTGGTGATGTGAGAAAAAAATACTGCACTGATAATAATGTTCTCTCGATGTGAGAAAAAAATGTTGCATTGATGATAATGTTCTGGTGATGTGAGAAAAAAAAATTGCACTGATGATAATGTTCTTGTGATGTGAGAAAAAAATATTGCACTGATATAATGTTCTGGTGTGATGTGAAAAAAAAATATTGCACTGATAATAATGTTCTGGTGATGCGAGAAAAAATGTTGCATTGATAATAATGTTCTGATGATGTGAGGAAAAACTATTGCACTGATAATAATGTTCTGGTGATGTGAGAAAAAATATTGCACTGATAATAATGTTCTGGTGATGTGAGAAAAAAATATTGCACTGATAATAATGTTCTAAGATCAAGGAATCACTCGTGTGAAAATAATAATAATCATTGTACAGTTGTTGGCGAACTCGATTATTTTTCCTTTATATTATCAAAAGGAAAACATTCGAATATTTACGATCAGAAAATGAAGATTGAGAATAAAAAGGAAAAATAACCAAGTTCTCCAATAACTGCGCTGTAATTGTTTTCACTTTAACTATGTACATTACTATGGGGAAAACAAGACATCAGGTTTGACAAAAGGTTATTTAACTTAAAGGGACGTAAAAGTACTGACGAAATTTGTAAACAAAATCAAAACAAATGTCACATGTCAAAATAAAAATCTAAACAAATATGGCTGATTTTGATACTTTAAATTGTTTTACAAGTTTTCTTTTTTGGACACGTGATTTTAATTGTTCTCTTTAATGACACGTGGTTCGCGCAATGTCTACATTTTACTAATTTCATGTCCCTTTAACGCAGATCCGCCATTGGAGGAAGAAAACATTAAATATATACATTAGATCCATTTTTATTCGATTTTGTAAAAACCGATATTGAAGGGGGTGATCCTATATGAAAGTCGAATATTTTCTTCCTTTTTAACGGCGGAAACCGGAATGCATGTAAAGCTATTACAATGCCGGACAAAAGGTTGTAGACAAATGAAATTTCAGTGAAAAATGATGAGAAATAGAGCAAAATGACTCTTCAATGTGTCTGAAAGGGGATGGAAGTTAAGAAAAACACTTTTGAAGTCGTTGCATTGCTTTTGAATTGCTTTTGAGGGAACCACAAGCAAAAAATCAGCGTTTTGATACTGGTGTAAGGCAGTTAATCAAGCCCTTGTGGTTTGCCCTTGCGGTTAGACTGCAGTGGGTGACTTTGAGAGACTTTGAACAGCTTTGGATAGGCTTGGAAAGCACCCAGAGCCTCTTGGGAACTTGTTTTTGATCGATATTGAAGTATTTTGCAAATATTGCAGAAGTCTACAAACCTTTTGTCCAGCATTGTCTAGAATTTCTGAGACTCAGGTATTTTCCAGCTCAAATTTTTGGGATATCAATGGTAGTTTCAGATTGAAATGTCTCTATGTAGTTGGAGGATCATTCCTGAGTCTCAAAATTTATTTTGCTGCAGCATTGTCTATTGCTCCACATTTGGGTCTATTTGAGGGGGGGGGGTGTCAATACTTCTGAAAATGGCTGATTTTTTGATTTTTTTGGTATGATTCCTGCTGTGATGGTTAAATAATTAGAAATTTCTTCTGGTTGTTCGGTTTGAGATACTTTGATGGAAAATTGCCACTTCAGAGAAGACCCCTGTTCAATTTTTTCTTAAAAAATTAGACAATGCCGGACAAAAGGTTGTAGACAAATGAAATTTCAGTGAAAAATGATGAGAAATAGAGCAAAATGACTCTTCAATGTGTCTGAAAGGGGATGGAAGTTAAGAAAAACACTTTTGAAGTCGTTGCATTGCTTTTGAATTGCTTTTGAGGGAACCACAAGCAAAAATCAGCGTTTTGATACTGGTGTAAGGCAGTTAATCAAGCCCTTGGTTGCCCTTGCGGTTAGACTGCAGTGGGTGACTTTGAGAGACTTTGAACAGCTTTGGATAGGCTTGGAAAGCACCCAAGGCCTCTTGGGAACTTGTTTTTGATCGATATTGAAGTATTTTGCAAATATTGCAGAAGTCTACAAACCTTTTGTCCAGCATTGTCTGAGAATTCTGAGACTCAGTGTATTTTCCAGCTCAAATTTTTGGGAATATCAATGGTAGTTTCAGATTGAAATTGTCTCTATTGTAGTTGGAGGATCATTCCTGAGTCTCAAAATTTATTTTTGCTGATTCAGCATTGTCTATTGCTCCACATTTGGGTCTATTTGAGGGGGGGGTGTCAATACTTCTGAAAATGGCTGATTTTTTGATTTTTTTGGTATGATTCCTGCTGTGATGGTTGAAATAATTAGAAATTTCTTCTGGTTGTTCGATTTGAGATACTTTGATGGAAAATTGCCACTTCAGAGAAGACCCCTGTTCAATTTTTTCTTAAAAATTCAGACAATGCCGGACAAAAGGTTGTAGACAAATGAAATTTCAGTGAAAAATGACGAGAAATAGAGCAAAATGACTCTTCAATGTGTCTGAAAGGGGATGGAAGTTAAGAAAAACACTTTTGAAGTCGTTGCATTGCTTTTGAATTGCTTTTGAGGGAACCACAAGCAAAAAATCAGCGTTTTGATACTGGTGTAAGGCAGTTAATCAAGCCCTTGTGGTTTGCCCTTGCGGTTAGACTGCAGTGGGTGACTTTGAGAGACTTTGAACAGCTTTGGATAGGCTTGGAAAGCACCCAGAGCCTCTTGGGAACTTGTTTTTGATCGATATTGAAGTATTTTGCAAATATTGCAGAAGTCTACCAACCTTTTGTCCGGCATTGTCTGAGAATTCTGAGACTCAGTGTATTTTCCAGCTCAAATTTTTGGGAATATCAATGGAGTTTCAGATTTGAATTGTCTATTGTAGTTGGAGGATCATTCTGAGTCTCAAATTATTTTTGCTGATTCAGCATTGTTATTGCCTCCACATTTGGTATTTGAGGGGGGGTTCATACTTCTGAAAATGGCGATTTTTTGATTTTTTGGTATGATTCCTGCTGTGATGGTTGAAATAATTAGAAATTTCTTCTGGTTGTTCGATTTGAGATACTTTGTGAAAAATTGCCTTCAGAAAGACCCCTGTTCAATTTTTTCTTAAAAATTTAGACAATGCCGGACAAAAGGTTGTAGACAAATGAAATTTCAGTGAAAAATGATGAGAAATAGAGCAAAATGACTCTTCTATGTGTCTGAAAGGGGATGGAAGTTAAGAAAAACACTTTTGAAGTCGTTGCATTGCTTTTGATTGCTTTTGAGGGAACACAAGCAAAAACCAGCGTTTTGATACTGGTGTAAGGCAGTTAATGAAGCCCTTGTGGTTTGCCCTTGCGGTTAGACTGCAGTGGTGACTTTGAGAGACTTTTGAACAGCTTGGATAGGCTTGGAAAGCACCCAGAGCCTCTTTGGAACTGTTTTGATCGATATTGAAGTATTTTGCAAATATTGCAGAAGTCTACAAACCTTTTGTCCAGCATTGTCTGAGAATTCTGAGACTCAGTGTATTTTCCAGCTCAAATTTTTGGGAATATCAATGGTAGTTTCAGATTGAAATTGTCTCTATTGTAGTTGGAGGATCATTCCTGAGTCTCAAAATTTTTTTGCTATCAGCATTGTCTATTCTCCACATTGGGTCTATTTGAGGGGGGGGTGTCAATATTCTGAAAAGGCTGATTTTTGCTTTTTTTGTATGATTCCTGCTGTGATGGTTGAAATAATTAGAAATTTCTTCTGGTTGTTCGATTTGAGATACTTTGATGGAAAATTGCCACTTCAGAGAAGACCCCTGTTCAATTTTTTCTTAAAAATTCAGACAATGCCGGACAAAAGGTTGTAGACAAATGAAATTTCAGTGAAAAATGACGAGAAATAGAGCAAAATGACTCTTCAATGTGTCTGAAAGGGGATGGAAGTTAAGAAAAACACTTTTGAAGTCGTTGCATTGCTTTTGAATTGCTTTTGAGGGAACCACAAGCAAAAAATCAGCGTTTTGATACTGGTGTAAGGCAGTTAATCAAGCCCTGTGGTTTGCCTTGCGGTTAGACTGCAGGGGTGACTTTGAGAGACTTTTGAACAGCTTTGGATGGCTTGGAAAGCCCAGAGCCTCTTGGGAACTTTTTTTGATCGATATTGAAGTATTTTGCAAATATTGCAGAAGTCCTCACAAACCTTTTGTCCAGCATTGTTGAGATTCTGAGACTCAGTGTATTTTTCCAGCTCAAATTTTGGGAATCAATGGTAGTTTCAGATTGAAATTGTCTCCTTGTAGTTGGAGATCATTCGAGTTCAAAATTTATTTTTGCTGATTCAGCATTGTCTATTGCTCCACATTTGGGTCTATTTGAGGGGGGGGTGTCAATACTTCTGAAAATGGCTGATTTTTTGATTTTTTTGGTATGATTCCTGCTGTGATGGTTGAAATAATTAGAAATTTCTTCTGGTTGTTCGATTTGAGATACTTTGATGGAAAATTGCCACTTCAGAGAAGACCCCTGTTCAAATTTTTCTTAAAAATTTAGACAATGCCGGACAAAAGGTTGTAGACAAATGAAATTTCAGTGAAAAATGATGAGAAATAGAGCAAAATGACTCTTCAAGGGTCTGAAAGGGGATGAAGTTAAGAAAACACTTTTGAAGTCGTTGCATTGCTTTGAATTGCTTTTGAGGGAACCACAAGCAAAAAATCAGCGTTTTGATACTGGTGTAAGGCAGTTAATGAAGCCCTTGTGGTTTGCCCTTGCGGTTAGACTGCAGTGGGTGACTTTGAGAGACTTTGAACAGCTTTGGATAGGTTTGGAAAGCACCCAGAGCCTCTTGGGAACTTGTTTTTGATCGATATTGAAGTATTTTGCAAATATTGCAGAAGTCTACAAACCTTTTGTCCGGCATTGTCTGAGAATTCTGAGACTCAGTGTATTTTCCAGCTCAAATTTTTGGGAATATCAATGGTAGTTTCAGATTGAAATTGTCTCTATTGTAGTTGGAGGATCATTCCTGAGTCTCAAAATTTATTTTTGCTGATTCAGCATTGTCTATTGCTCCACATTTGGGTCTATTTGAGGGGGGGTGTCAATACTTCTGAAAATGGCTGATTTTTTGATTTTTTTGGTATGATTCCTGCTGTGATGGTTGAAATAATTAGAAATTTCTTCTGGTTGTTCGATTTGAGATACTTTGATGGAAAATTGCCACTTCAGAGAAGACCCCTGTTCAAATTTTTCTTAAAAATTTAGACAATGCCGGACAAAAGGTTGTAGACAAATGAAATTTCAGTGAAAAATGATGAGAAATAGAGCAAAATGACTCTTCTATGTGTCTGAAAGGGGATGGAAGTTAAGAAAAACACTTTTGAAGTCGTTGCATTGCTTTTGAATTGCTTTTGAGGGAACCACAAGCAAAAAATCAGCGTTTTGATACTGGTGTAAGGCAGTTAATCAAGCCCTTGTGGTTTGCCCTTGCGGTTAGACTGCGTGGTGACTTGAGAGACTTGAACAGCTTTGGATAGGCTTGGAAAGCACCCAGAGCCTCTTGGGAACTTGTTTTTGCGATATTGAAGTATTGCAAATATACAAAGTTGTCCTTTTGTCCAGCATGTTTGGGAATACCAATGGTAGTTTCAGATTGAAATTGTCTCTATTGTAGTTGGAGGATCATTCCTGAGTCTGTCTATTCAGCTCCACATTGGGTCTATTTGAGGGGGGGGTTCACTACTTGAAAATGGCTGATTTGATTTTTTTGGTATGATTCCTGCTGTGATGGTGAAATAATTTAGAAATTTCTTCTGGTTGTTCGATTTGAGATTTGATGGAAATTGCCACTTCGAGAAGACCCCTGTTCAATTTTTTCTTAAAAATTTAGACAATGCCGGACAAAAGGTTGTAGACAAATGAAATTTCAGTGAAAAATGATGAGAAATAGAGCAAAATGACTCTTCTATGTGTCTGAAAGGGGATGGAAGTTAAGAAAAACACTTTTGAAGTCGTTGCATTGCTTTTGAATTGCTTTTGAGGGAACCACAAGCAAAAAATCAGCGTTTTGATACTGGTGTAAGGCAGTTAATCAAGCCCTTGTGGTTTGCCCTTGCGGGTTAGACTGCGTGGGTGACTTTAGAGAATTTGAACAGCTTTGGATAGCTTGGAAAGCACCCAGAGCCTCTTGGGAACTTGTTTTTGATCGATATTGAAGTATTTTGCAAATATTGCAGAAGTCTACCAACCTTTTGTCCAGCATTGTCTGAGAATTCTGAGACTCAGTGTATTTTCCAGCTCAAATTTTTGGAAATATCAATGGTAGTTTCAGATTGAAATTGTCTCTATTCTAGTTGAGGATCATTCCTGAGTCTCAAAATTTATTTTGTGATTCAGCATTGTCTATTGCTCCATTGGGTCTATTTGGGGGGGGGTCAATACTTTGAAAAGGCTGATTTTTGATTTTTTTTGGTATGATTCCTGCTGTGGTGAAATAATTAGAAATTTCTTCTGGTTGTTCGATTTGAGATACTTTGATGGAAAATTGCCACTTCAGAGAAGACCCCTGTTCAATTTTTTCTTAAAAATTCAGACAATGCCGGACAAAAGGTTGTAGACAAATGAAATTCAGTGAAAATGATGAGAAATGAGCAAAATGACTCTTCAATGTGTCTGAAAGGGGAATGGAAGTTAAGAAAAAACACTTTTGAAGTCGTTTATTGCTTTTGATTGCTTTTGAGGAACCACAGCAAAAAATCAGCGTTTTGAATGGTTAAGGCAGTTAATGAAGCCCTTGTGGTTTGCCTTGCGTTTAGACGCAGTGGTGACTTTGAGAGACTTTGAACAGCTTTGGATAGGCTTGGAAAGCACAAGCCGCTTGGGACTTGTTTTTGATCGTATGAAGTATTTTGCAAATATTGCAGAAGTCTACAAACCTTTTGTCCAGATTGTCTGAGAATCTGAGACTCAGTGTATTTCCAGCTCAAATTTTTTGGGAATATCATGGTAGTTTCCGATGAAATTGTCTCTATTGGTTGGAGGATCATTCCTGAGTCTCAAAATTTATTTTTGCTGATTCAGCATTTTCTATTGCTCCACATTTGAGTCTATTTGAGGGGGGGGTGTCAATACTTCTGAAAATGGCTGATTTTTTGATTTTTTTGGTATAACTCCTCCTGCTGTGATGGTTGAAATAATTAGAAATTTTCTTCTGGTGTTCGATTGAGATACTTGGTGGAAATTGCCACTTCAGAGAAGACCCCTGTTCAAATTTTTCTTAAAAATTTAGACAATGCCGGACAAAAGGTTGTAGACAAATGAAATTTCAGTGAAAAATGATGAGAAATAGAGCAAAATGACTCTTCTATGTGTCTGAAAGGGGATGGAAGTTAAGAAAAACACTTTTGAAGTCGTTGCATTGCTTTTGAATTGCTTTTGAGGGAACCACAAGCAAAAAATCAGCGTTTTGATACTGGTGTAAGGCAGTTAATCAAGCCCTTGTGGTTTGCCCTTGCGGTTAGACTGCAGTGGGTGCTTTGAGAGACTTTGAACAGCTTTGGATAGGCTTGGAAAGCACCCAGAGCCTCTTGGGAACTTGTGATCGATATTGAAGTATTTGCAAATATTGCAGAAGTCTACAAATTGAGAAATAGAGCAAAATGACTCTTCAATGTGTCTGAAAGGGGATGGAAGTTAAGAAAAACACTTTTGAAGTCGTTTGCATTGCTTTTGAATTGCTTTTGAGGGAACCACAAGCAAAAAATCAGCGTTTTGATACTGGTGTAAGGCAGTTAATCAAGCCCTTGTGGTTTGCCCTTGCGGTTAGACTGCAGTGGGTGACTTTGAGAGACTTTGAACAGCTTTGGATAGGCTTGGAAAGCACCCAGAGCCTCTTGGGAACTTGTTTTTGATCGATATTGAAGTATTTTGCAAATATTGCAGAAGTCTACAAACCTTTTGTCCAGCATTGTCTGAGAATTCTGAGACTCAGTGTATTTTCCAGCTCAAATTTTTGGGAATATCAATGGTAGTTTCAGATTGAAATTGTCTCTATTGTAGTTGAGGATCATTCCTGAGTCTCAAAATTTATTTTTGCTGATTCAGCATTGTCTATTGCTCCACATTTGAGTCTATTTGAGGGGGGGGTGTCAATACTTCTGAAAATGGCTGATTTTTTGATTTTTTTGGTATAATTCCTGCTGTGATGGTCGAAATAATTAGAAATTTCTTCTGGTTGTTCGATTTGAGATACTTTGATGGAAAATTGCCACTTCAGAGAAGACCCCTGTTCAATTTTTTCTTAAAAATTCAGACAATGCCGGACAAAAGGTTGTAGACAAATGAAATTTCAGTGAAAAATGATGAGAAATAGAGCAAAATGACTCTTCAATGTGTCTGAAAGGGGATGGAAGTTAAGAAAAACACTTTTGAAGTCGTTGCATTGCTTTTGAATTGCTTTTGAGGGAACCACAAGCAAAAAATCAGCGTTTTGATACTGGTGTAAGGCAGTTAATCAAGCCCTTGTGGTTTGCCCTTGCGGTTAGACTGCAGTGGGTGACTTTCAAAGACTTTGAACAGCTTTGGATAGGTTTGGAAAGCACCCAGAGCCTCTTGGGAACTTGTTTTTGATCGATATTGAAGTATTTTGCAAATATTGCAGAAGTCTACAAACCTTTTGTCCAGCATTGTCTGAGAATTCTGAGACTCAGTGTATTTTCCAGCTCAAATTTTTGGGAATATCAATGGTAGTTTCAGATTGAAATTGTCTCTATTGTAGTTGAGGATCATTCCTGAGTCTCAAAATTTATTTTTGCTGATTCAGCATTTTATATTGCTCCACATTTGAGTCTATTTGAGGGGGGGGGGTGTCAATACTTCTGAAAATGGCTGATTTTTTGATTTTTTTGGTATAACTCCTGCTGTGATGGTCGAAATAATTAGAAATTTCTTCTGGTTGTTCGATTTGAGATACTTTGATGGAAAATTGCCACTCCAGAGAAGACCCCTGTTCAAATTTTTCTTAAAAATTTAGACAATGCCGGACAAAAGGTTGTAGACAAATGAAATTTCAGTGAAAAATGATGAGAAATAGAGCAAAGTGACTCTTCTATGTGTCTGAAAGGGGATGGAGGTTAAGAAAAACACTTTTGAAGTCGTTGCATTGCTTTTGAATTGCTTTTGAGGGAACCACAAGCAAAAAATCAGCGTTTTGATACTGGTGTAAGCCAGTTAATCAAGCCCTTGTGGTTTGCCCTTGCGGTTAGACTGCAGTGGGTGACTTTCAAAGACTTTGAACAGCTTTGGATAGGTTTGGAAAGCACCCAGAGCCTCTTGGGAACTTGTTTTTGATCGATATTGAAGTATTTTGCAAATATTGCAGAAGTCTACCAACCTTTTGTCCAGCATTGTCTGAGAATTCTGAGACTCAGTGTATTTTCCAGCTCAAATTTTTGGAAATATCAATGGTAGTTTCAGATTGAAATTGTCTCTATTCTAGTTGAGGATCATTCCTGAGTCTCAAAATTTATTTTTGCTGATTCAGCATTTTCTATTGCTCCACATTTGAGTCTATTTGAGGGGGGGGGGTGTCAATACTTCTGAAAATGGCTGATTTTTTGATTTTTTTGGTATAATTCCTGCTGTGATGGTCGAAATAATTAGAAATTTCTTCTGGTTGTTCGATTTGAGATACTTTGATGGAAAATTGCCACTTCAGAGAAGACCCCTGTTCAATTTTTTCTTAAAAATTCAGACAATGCCGGACAAAAGGTTGTAGACAAATGAAATTTCAGTGAAAAATGATGAGAAATAGAGCAAAATGACTCTTCAATGTGTCTGAAAGGGGATGGAAGTTAAGAAAAACACTTTTGAAGTCGTTGCATTGCTTTTGAATTGCTTTTGAGGGAACCACAAGCAAAAAATCAGCGTTTTGATACTGGTGTAAGGCAGTTAATCAAGCCCTTGTGGTTTGCCCTTGCGGTTAGACTGCAGTGGGTGACTTTGAGAGACTTTGAACAGCTTTGGATAGGCTTGGAAAGCACCCAGAGCCTCTTGGGAACTTGTTTTTGATCGATATTGAAGTATTTTGCAAATATTGCAGAAGTCTACAAACCTTTTGTCCAGCATTGTACAGTGCAGTCACCATAATTTCTTTAACCCGAATGTCACTTTAACTCGAACGAAATTTCTCTTCCTTTTAGTTAATAGTGCCTTTCAAACCTTACTCCATTAGTTAGCTCTAAGAGATAAGCCATGAAAATCGGGAGCAATAAGTTTGAAAACCAGGATTTTTATTCCAGTGGAGTCACCATAATTCGAACCTTTATAACTCGAACATCTCCTTAACTCGAAATTTCCTTAACTTGAAGAAATTTGTGTTTCCCTTGCGTGTTCGAGTTACGGAGACTCAACTGTACAATTAAGAAGGATTTAAAACAAATACCTCAACGAGCAATGATACGGAACATGAATCGTTTTGATTGAACCATCCTCTTGTAGTAGGAAACGTTGGACAGATCAATCTGAAGCAGAAGAACAGTAAATTAGACAGTTAAGAAGTACAGTATGTCTTAAAAAAAGCGGGCCTATAACTTCAAAGTAAAATTATACAATAGGGAAAAAATATTTCATAATAATTTTTATACCGTTAGATAGGATTTTAATTTTTCTTTCCGAAAATCTAACATTTACTTTTAAACAATATATATTACGCTGAGTATTCAAGATTTTCAGTTATTAATATGTTCTTGATGTCTTCAATTAACTCGAGATATCACAAAGAAAAACCGGTTTGACTACTTTTGTGATTTTAGATTTTAAAATTCCAGAAGATTGTTCAAGTTGTGATTTTTATACCATTGTGATCCTCGTGAAATTACGAATCTGAAAAAGTAAAACTTGTTAAAATTGCGTTAATATTTCGAAACAGTTAAACATTAGCACATCACGTCAAAAAGTTATAAGAAAATGTTCCTATAAAAAGTATTCACTTTATAAAAGGTTTTAATTGATGATTAAGAAGCCACTGGAGGGTATCGGACTGAAATACAGTTAATACACTCGCTATTTTGATAACAATTTCGGACAAATTTTATATTTTCAGAAAGCTTAATAAAAGACCTTTCGAATTGTGTAAAAATTATCACAAATAATTAAAAATTTAAAAAATTATAGCGCATTGAAGTTGCTGACCCGCTTTTTTTAAGACATACTGTATATGTAATCACATGATAACGAGTGCAATTCGAGAATAATTGCACGAGTGATTTTTTTTGTTATAAATTTTCCGAGTCCGAAAGGACGAGGAAAATTCGAAACAAAAAAAATCACGAGTGCAATTTTCGAATTGTACAAGCTTAGGCCAAACACCAAAGCTGATAAACTTTTGATGAGAGTTCGAATCTTAAAACTTTCATACTAGCTAACCAAAAAAGAAAACAACGCGTTAGAATATCTATAAGACAAAATAAATCTCGATTTCGGGAAGGTGGTTCAAGTCTCGAGTTAACCGAACTTCACACAACGGCTTATAATATCTTATTTGCGAGCTCGTCGACAAAAAGTGTCAAAAATATCGGTTAGTGACGAATTTTTTACCAAAGAATTTTTATAACCGACAATTATCTTTGACCAAAGATTAATTTTTGCCGACGAATATTTTGAACTTTTTTTTGTTTAAAATTAATTACTTTAGCACTAATTTAAGAGTTGATGTGCTCTTCATGACAAACGATTGCCACTAAAACTAAAGGAACACAATAATTGCTGAGTTTATCGGTGTTTTCCCAGGTTTTCCAGCCTTAAGTCCTCTATATAAAAGGTCGACGTTATTATGGTAAGAAATTCGTCGTCAAAAACTATCCGTCGGTAAAGAGACGAAATTTTGTACAATTTGCCGACCAATATTTTTTGCTGACGATATTTTTCAGCGACGAATTTTCTAGCGATAAGGTATTTTTCATAGGCTAGATTTAGATTTAAAAATAAAGATAAGAAGAAAAAAGAACTAAACCTCGAGAATTCCCCTTTTCGGCGCATAGATGACTACAAAGAGAGCTCTTCGTTTCAATGATGGTGCATCACTTTGACGATCTTCCTCTTCTTCTACCACTATCCAGCCGCACTCTGCATCTATATAACCTGATAATTGGGTGAGAAAACAAAAAAATGAAAATAAGAAAACAAATTCTCGAGAAAATGAAGAAAAAAAATTATCAAAAAGACCTGTAAGCAGTGGCGTGGTGGTAGGGGGGGGGCAGGGGGCCAAGCCCTTTTGAGAAGGGGCGCCCAAAAACAAGGGACGCCAAGAAGGATTTTTCAGGCGCCCATTTCGAAATTGACAAATAAAAAAACAAAAATGGCGCCCCTCATCACCTCAAAAAGTCAAAATTTTCTTGCTAGCTTCGCTCGCACACTACCTTTTTCGTGTTCATAATGAGCGTATAGAGAGGGACGCCAAAAACAAAAAATCTTTAAAAAGGGCGCCATATTTGCCTTGGCCACCCCAGAGAAATTTTCCCACCACGCCACTGCCTGTAAGCAACGAAAGAAATCAAAGAAAGGGGTAGGGAGTATGAGGGGTATGACCCCCTTGGTTTTTTGTCCCCTTTTTACCCACCCCCTTCTGTAATGAAATCTTACCCCTCCCCTTTTTAACAGACAATTCGTTTCCAAAGCAACTCGCTCTATTCTCCACCAAAATGATCAAAGAGTTCAAAGTATATACAGTCACGAGGCAACAATTTCACAATAAAAATAACGTTTTGCCATTGTGTTTTTTAGTCGTTATTTCACGAGAGGAAAGACACGTAGACATAGAAACCAATCAAAGTTTAATTGTTGTACTTTTGAATATGTTTGGAGGTCTAAGTTGACAAATCGATTTCATATATTTTTTGACTGGCGAGAATGCTTTGGAAAGGCGGAGTATCACAACTTATCTCAGCTCTCAGCGGGATACGAGATTGAGTTTTTTAAACTCTTATTTGATTTGGTTGGTCGTTAACCAGTAATAAAACAATTTTGTTACTTTTTCTAAAGAACGAGTCATTTTTATTACTCCAAATGACAAATTTTTAAAGTATCTTATAAAAACTTCATCTCATCTGCTCCCAGTGACCATTACGAAAAATCTAATCAAGAGACGGTGTAAAGGCCGCAATGCTCTAAACAAGTGGGTTACAACTAGCAAACAAAACCGATGAAACAAGCGGTCTTTTTATAAACCTACCGGGCTAATCAACAGAAAACATTAAATTGAAAATAAACAAGATATTGGAAACAACTAATGAAAAAAATCCCGGGCATAAAAATTGAACTCCGCCATGTGCGGGAATTGGTATGTTGGTAACTTTTAGGTCCGAAAATGTATATATACCTTTCCATAAGCACAACAATACCAGTTGAAATATAGACTACAATACTTTGTTGAATGTGTCGGTAACAATTGCCAAATCGCCTATCGGTGTCATTTTCACACTTGAAGTAATACGATGTTGATCGAAAAGCCCAAATCTGTGGAGAAATAAATAATTTTCATTGCTAAACATCTGACGTCGCAGCGAAAACTCCTTATCCTTATACAATATGGGCAAAAAATTTTTCGAAAGTCATCGGCTATCCGATCTTGAAATTCTGAGCAAAATAGTTCAACAATGAAACGCAAAACGCAAAAACCCATAGGCTTTAAATGACATACCAATGCAGCAGGGCAATAAACCGAAAATATTTCTATCATTGTCATTTGTCAAACAACACATTAAAGATCGTCTATTTGCTATCAAGATTTTGCGATACACACGCAATTTGTTCTACTTCAAGAAGTGGTCTGACACAGTACTTTTTCTTGGGACACCCTGTAGAGGTTAGAATCTTTTACCCATGATTTGATTCAATGGACTATTTCTATTTCTATTTGGTTGAGTTGCAGGAGGCTTTTAAGGAAAATAACAACCAAAATATCTGATTCTAGCTTTTTTTTGCTGAAATTTAAAGTTTAGTTTTTTTAATCACGAACAAAAAAAACGAACAAACTCGGGTTGATTTATAGACCTAGGTCATGGCGTTCTAAAGTTACAGGCCTATCAAGCGTGCATTGACGTCAATTCAATGGGGGCTGAAAAATTTTTACAAAAAAGAAGACATTGCATTGACGTCAATTAATCTTTTCACTATTGCATTGCGTTATTTACGGTTTGACGTCAAAAATAGTCAAACGCCCACACTTTAAGTTTGAAAGACATGGATAAGAAGTATTTTGTGAAGGGCTGTCGGTCAAATTATGACCAAAGTAAAGCAAAAAACGATGTATTGCGCCAAAAGAATGCTAAAATAAACACTGGAGAGAAGGTCCGTCTATTTGGTTTGCCGCCGCTGACAAAATCTGATGAACGGAATAGATGGATCAAAGCTATTCCATATGTCTCGGAGCAATCGATTTCAAATCTGAAGACCAACCCATATATATGCATAAAGCATTGGCCAAAAGGTTTTACCATCACCAAAAACGAGCGAAACCTTATCCGGTGAAAAATTCTTCAGATAAAAATGATGTCTTTCACTGACAAAAATCCGACGTCGTTTTTGTAAATTTTCGATTTTTCAGCCCCCATTGAATTGACGTCACTGCACGCTTGCTAGGGCTGTAACTTTAGAACGCCATGACCTAGGACCTGACCAACAAGCACTGCAACTTGAATCATTTTCTAAGCCGATAGTACAATACTTAAGTATGAAAAATAAAAATAAAATATTACAAGACAGTGTCAATCACTCACCACAGCTGACGCAATCAGTTACACCCTTTTGACCGGCTGATTTCCACTTTTTGTAAGCCAACGGTGGTGGTCGAATGGATTCTGTTCCGTATAATGCTTGAGCTAAGAAAAGAAGTTGGCTCTCTCTTATACGACGTTCTACTATTTAATGCGCTCTCTCTATTATACCAACCAATATTATTATCCATATAGCGGTCAATAAGTAAGCCATTAAAGGTTCAATCGGCGGGCGGTATTGAAAGGTTTTGTGACTCAAATAGTCATACCCGCGCTGAGGAAACTGAAGCGCCAGGCTTCAGAGGGCTGAAATATCATTAACCGCCCGAGTATAGGGCAATAACGTCATTTGCGGCCCGCTCGGAATTGGATTGAGGTCGTTGCATCAAGGAACTTGGTTGCATTTAAGCGAAGAGACTAAAATAACGTCAGAAAAAAAAACACTTTTTGTTTATTTGCGGCCCGATCGCAAGGTGCTAAAAATTTGTTGAAGAGATTGCATTGAAGCGAAAAGACTTGGTTGACGCTAGAAAAAAACGTTGTTTGAATGTCCGATATGAATTATAATAGTAATAGCGTTAAGTTTTCGTTCGTTGTTCATTAATTCTGCCCTTGCAGTTTGATTATTAGTTTGAATACTCAAACTACGCGGGCAGAAAATAACAAAAACGACCTCAAACTGAACGCTATTGTTATAATAACGCTATTTTTGCGGGCGTTATGATTGTTTATACCCGTGATAGTTCATTTATGGCCCACGAGTGTTATTTATGCCGAGTCGAAGACGATGTCGCAAATACATCATTTGCCAAGAAGAAGCCTTGGTGTGATGATTCATGTTCCTAAATAAAAGTCTTTTCTGCTCGTGTATCAATATTGTGCTCTAGCTTTAGCCGCAAGCTGGTTTCTGTATGCTCTAAGTGACTGGTACAAGCTAAAACCATCAATCGTTACGATAATTTTTGAGTACAAAATAATCAACTCATCGACCTGAAATAAGAAAAAAAGTAGGTTTTGTGTGTTTTTCTATCATTCAATTATTGGACAAACAGTAGAGAGAATTATTAGGGGGTTTGTATCAATAAACAAGGCAACATTTAGATATGATGCAGAACTGGGTCTGATTCCCCTTTTAAAATAAGTGACCTTCTTTCTTACCGTAAGTTGGTCTAACTTCGACATCCCTCTTCTAATACCAACACCCTTCTTTAGAGATAGAAGGGTGTTGGTATAAAAAGGTTGGTATATGAAGGTCGGAATCACTTATAAAGAAAACTGATTGCTAAACAAAGAAAATTAGTTTCAATCAGCGATTCCGACCTTCCTATGTTACCCTATTTTTCAAAGAAAGGTGTTGAAATTAGAAGAGGAATGTCGACATTAGATACCAACTTACGGTACGATCCAATTACAAATTACCATTCAACCCCTCTCTGAAGAAAGTAGTGGAAAGTGTCATTATAAGAAAAAGGAGGGTTCCACTTTTTTGAAACATAAACAATTTTGAAATCAAACCTGATCACTTGAGCTTGTGAATGACGTTTTCGCTCGGATGACGATGTTCAAAACAGCAGCAGAGAAACGTTCTACGAGTAAAGGAAATCATTTACTATTCAGGTGCCTAATTATCAATTGTTCAGGTTTATTTTTATTAAAACGGAGTCTTTGATTTTACACGTATTTTATAAGAACAAACTATATCAGAACATTCTTAATTCTTACAGACTCTAAAACACCTAATGTCTTATGAAACTGCACAAAAATACTCACAAAATGGTGAAATTAAGAACATTTTAAGAACTCATTAAGTCCTAAGGCTTCAAAAAATTTTGGATGTTCTTATAAAAACAACATGTATATACGTGTCATATAATAAGAATACATAATACAAAACCAGGTGCCTAGTTAATAATTCCTCAGACTAACCTTTTGAGCAATTTAAAACTCATAGGATTGTTTTGTAATATTTAACAATCAAAATTCAGCAATAGTTTGATCATAGAAAACGAGTTAAGTAAAGAAAAATGTCATACTAGTATAAAGCTTTGTTATCAATAACATTGGGCGCTAAGTATTTAACTTTGTCATACTAGTATAACAGTACCGTAGGAAGCATTTTCATATTTGGGGGGGGCTGAAGTTTAGTGACACCGCGAGTGCCAACCATGGTTTGGCCCGAGGGGGGAAATTTTGAAAATTTGAGCTCTAGATTGCTTAAAAATACACTCAAAACATGCACATAAAAGACAATTATGACAAATTAAAAAAGAAACTTTGCATTCTGCAAAATAACCATTAAGCATTAACCAATAAGCATAAGCAATTGCTCTCTATTTGTAAAATGACCTTGATTGGGTCTTGAGTGATAGAGAAACTGGTACAATATAAAGTATGCAATTCATGACAAAATGAAAAAACAAAGTATATAGTCTAAAGAAAAGAGGACAGAATATTTTTCACTTACACTCATATACATTCTAATGTGCCAGTGGAGTAGTCAGCAATAATGCAGGTCCAGTCAGGACTCCCTTGCGATGATCTAGATAGACTATAAATTGTTTTGAAATCCAATATTGTGAAAGAATGAGGCATTGTACAAAATATCAAACTTGTAGGCTAAATATTATCAAAATACACGCTTTTTTATAAGAATAGTGTACTTTGGATGAGGGTCAAGTATTCTTAAGAAATTGACAGAATTGAGGGTGAAATATTCTTAACGTATTCTTACTTTTTTAGACTTCACTTTTTTACAAATATGAGAAATGACCAATTTGAGAGTTTTGGACTTTTGAGTGAACATTTCTTGGGTCAAAATTACATTTCTTCCTCAAAGCTTCAATTTATCTCTAACAAAGGAAGCAGTTTTCTGTTAACCAAATACAAAATGACTGTATTCTTATCAAATTCTGTGAAATTCACCCTAGGGGTATTCTTAGGGTTTTAAATTGATCGGTAATTGGTATTTTAAGACCATCTCAGTATCGGTAAAAGACCCTTTTTATGTCGGTATTTCGGTATTTTTGGTCAACTATCGGTATCGACCACCTCCTTGGTATCGAAAATCATGAGCCATTGCGCTCCAAAACCAATTTTGGTGGAATAAATTTTAAAATCTTGCAATTTTTTTTGTTCTCTTCGCTCGCAATACACAGCTTGTGTTCACCAATTTGGTGAATACACAATATTTAAAACAAAATATCTCAATTTTTTTGCTCGCTTCGCTCGCAGTAGCCTCTTCGAATTCTTCTTGATAAGTATCAAATTCTCATCGCTTTTTTTGGGTTTATGCTACATGGTTGCGGATGACTTTCAAAAATTTTCCATATGGCCAAAGCCTTCTTTTCCATGTGAATATATGAACGATATGTTCTAAGCACTCACACTTAAATTAGTACAAATTAAGGAACACTCGGGGACGCCAATTTTAAGAATCATGGCTGCAATTTTGATAAGGCAAGAGTCTCAACCTCCCCAAGTGGAGTTTTGAACGCCCAACTCTTAAAATACCCTAAAATGCACTTTAAATTGCGCCCAAAGACCAGAAATAACTTGAAAAATCATGAAATTTTTTTTGCTCCCTTCGCTCGCAATTAAGTTATAAGCCGATTTTTGAAGCGAGATCTAACTGCGCCCCACGACCAATTTGGTGAAAACAATATTCAAAACAAAAACTCACAATTTTTTTCTTGCTTCATTCGCACGCACTAGCTTCCTTCAATTTTTTTATTTAGAGATAGTGTTAAATTTATATCTTTATCCGTTACTTTCTACTATTCGACATTCTATCACTCGATAAGCTCCCATTTTTATGAAAGTTCGAGGGTTCCTTGATGGTTTTCCGTTCTCTTATTCAATTTTTAGGATCTTGCTAAACTTTTGGTCAAATTTAAGCTCTGTTTTGGAAAAAATTTTGGCTCGCGTCAAACAGATTTAACTTTTTCCACTGACTAATAGAGAAGCATGACCATGGTTGTGTTTTTTGTTCTTTTTTTGTCAAAAATTTTGTTCAATGTCATTATACTGTAATTGGCTTTACTCATCCATCTCGATGAGCAATGTCGCAATTTTATTTTGCTCGCTTCGCTCGCATTTCCTAAATGTTTCTAAAATGACCTGAATTTTAACTTCAATTTTTGGTATACGAATGCAACCAAAAAATGGGCGCTAGAATAAGCATACAAGGCGCCTTAAGCCAAAATTCTACTTTTGCCTGCCCATCCTTGATCTACCCACCACGCTACTGTTTGGTAACCGTCATAGAGACTTTGGATGGTGACAAACCCAACCTTTATCGTCCACACATACCCAGCACCCATATTTGCCTAAGTAGCCCCTCCGGGAGATAAGTACCTGAAAAATTGGGAAAAATTGGGAAAAATTGATCGGTATCGGTATTTGAACGAAAAATTTATCGGTATATCGGTAATTGAGAGAAAAAGTGATCGGTATATCGGTATTACGAAGGCCCGTACGCCCCGCACTAATAGGATGACAAATAACTCACAAGTCTTCTCGAAACATACCACAAGCTTAGATTCCAATATCCAACCAGTCCACTACATTTAGCACTGTGTGTCTCTCGGAAGTATGGACCAATATTTTCGATTTGATATTTTTAAGTTTTTACTACAACGAAAATAAGAAGAACGTAGGTTTCGATACTTGTGGAAGTATTTTGTGGCAAATAACAAGCTTCTGGAAATATCAACTGTGGGAAAATGGGAAAATCTAAAATCATTAAGACTCATTATTTTTCTCGAACAATTTTATTCTTGATATGTACTTAAAAAATGTCGCAAATTTCCAGGTTTGAGAACCTTATTCTTAAAATTTGGATGCAGAGAGCGACTTTCTCAAACAAGAAAGTATATTATCAGTTTTATTAGGCTTTATTTTAGCAGAACTTTTTAATCCGTAAATTCATTGTTTTTCGAGGGCTATTGTAAGACCTACAACTACTTATAAAATGTCGTACATAGAGAATAAGACAAGATTCATATGTTCAAGGGAAGTGATAATAAGCTCACTTGGAAAAATTACAGTTAAGGTATAATTAGTAACATTTTGCCCACTTGAAAAATTCCCTTTACCTTTTTTGTGAGGTCACATGGCAATTATTTGAGCACCTCATTAGAACTTAAGAAATTTTTGAAAAGACTTTCTAATTTCTTATTTCAGTAGGGTAAAGGGTCTTGTTAAAGAAAACCCTATGCATAAATATATATGTTTTTTTTTTTTATAAGAACATCAAAAATTTTGAAGCCTTCCGAAGTTCTTAACTTTCCAATATTTAGCCTAAAAATGTTCTTATTTTCACCATTTTGTGAGTAATTTTGATCAATTTCCTACGAGTGCTTTAGAGACTACATGTTCTTAACTTGTTCTTATATACTTTATACTCATTATTTACTTACGTTATATTTTGGCCATCAAAGTCGTTCTTATATAGTTTGTTCTTATAAAAAAGTTTACAGTAAACCAATATGGAAATTTACACCTTTAAAAGTTACAAAATATGTCACATGTATAGAAAGAGTGTTTAATGAGAATTTTAACGGACTTTAATGATGATGATAATACCATGATAAAATATATCATAAACAAGAAATGGCCAGCCAAGAATTCAGGTGGCCATTTTAGATTCTCATCAAAATAAACAAACTTTGATCAAAACCGTATTCGTTAAACATGGCGGTCCACTTCAAAGAAAAAAGGGAAAATATTCGAGCCTCCCGAAAGTCATCTAACGATGCTAATGAAAAACCAACAATTTTCATCTGAAAACTTTCAATATCCATAGAATCCCTTTCAAAGAGTTTGACAAACAATAAGACTGTTTCAATCATCAAAATTACAGTATAAAAATGCTTCACTTCAATCCCAAACCAATCATACCTGCGAAACAATAAAGAAAGCTTAACATCAAGTTTTTCCATAATATTAACAATAATCACAATATGAAGTTATCATTGGTGATCGCATTTTTAGCAACGATATTGATCCAACAATTATGGTCAGTTGAAGGGTTCACTGTTGGGCGTGGTCCAGGAAAACGTGAAAATAAGGTAAGAAGCATCTTTTATTTTTTAAATGAAAAGGTAGTAGGTCTCGTCATTTTGATAAAGCTTTGATACTACCGTTATTAATGGTCAATTTCCATCGATGGAATTTTCTATCAAGAGATTCATTCTTAATTAAGCCTCATCCTCGTTAATTCAAGAAACTACAATATCAACTATTAACAAATTTTTAATAAAGGCTCTTATGATTAATATAAGTTTACTTGAAAATCCTCCACATGCTTTGAAGCTTTCTCGCTCTCGTGATGGGACGCTAGCTAGGGGAAATTGGGGAAACTTTTGAATTGAGTTTTTTTAAGATAGAGTTTTAGTAGAATTTCTGACATTACAAAACTAAACAATCCGTATTCTTTTATTTCAGTTCAATACTTTTTTCGCGAACGCATTAAAACGAGTTGTATCAGAAGAATACGAAAGGAGCCTTTGTTCAAGAATTTGTGGTGGAAAATTGATGGCTAAAGATGGTTGTATCATCCAGTGTAGAAGATACATTGCCAAACGTTAATCAAATATTTCCCCTTCATTTTTTTTCTATAGGATACTTAAAGGGGTAATCAAGTCCGGAAGATTTGAAACGGATCAGTACGGTTCGTACTAACTCTCTGTACCGAACCGCTTCGTGTGTTAATATTAACTAAATAGAACGACAAATAGCACGGTTCGGTTTTCAACTCTTCTTGTACATACTTTTAACATCATGCGTGTGACATTATTTATCCGTACCGATCTGTTTCAAATTTTCCGGGCAGGATTACCTCCTTTCGTAATTATATATTTTATTCTTTAACATTTTGTTACCCTGATATATTTATTGGAATATAGTATTTTTCTCTTGCTATACAAATTATATTGAAACTTGAAACACACACACAAACATTCTATAAACACCTAATATGACCTAATATTATAGTTCTTTCGTAAGGGAATCAAAATAACTTGGGTGCAAATTTTTTTTCGGACACTTTGGTGTGATATGACGGTCTCAGGCCAAAATTATAGGGTCAAAAATTAATGAAAATTTTAGCTTGAGAAAACGGAGACCTGTTGTATATTTTTGGAAAGCTCAAGTGCTTTAACTAAAAAGATCGAGCGATTTTACTAATTTTCCCCTACTACTACTACCATTCAGAGCAAAAACAACAAATAAATTGAATTCGTAATCTTTCATCGCCGGGTGACTAATTCTTCACTTTGAATCTTAGATTTTGAAATTTTATTCCACCGGCCTGACTTAGCCAGGCCGCTGATAAGGGGTGTTTTAGAATATCCAAAAGGGCTTTCAGTATTTCCACAGAATTTCTTGTTTTACTCTTGGTTATCTCTGGTTGAACAATAAAGTAGACATCAATAAATATAGCCTTGTCAACGATAGGGAATAGTGAAATGATAGTACATAGGCCTCGGCAAGCTATTTGAAGCCACCATGGTTGGGGTTTGAAGAAAATTTTTCATTCTTTGCACCTTGTAAATACCATAAAACGCTACTTCATTGGATAACAAGTGATACTTTTATGGACCTACTCAGTTATGCATTTAACACATATATAATTGATATCTACGTGAGCGCGACCATTAAACAATCATTCAGAACACAAATAGTGACGATCTATTAAAATTAGTCGTTTGTTTCTAACAAAAAAAACGTTTAAAAACCAAAATTTCATGCTCTTGAAATATTCTTTCATATTCAAGACTTTGTGAGCAAAAAAACATCTATCTCATCAAAAAATTGAGTAATTTGGCTAAGAACATACCTATGATGGTACCCTACTTTCATGCAAAAAATCAGAAAAAGTTAATCATTCAATTTTTCACAAAGTCCAAAAAACCCGTTCTTTAGCCGTTTTTTTGGCTCAACTTTGCCCAAAATTTTTAGTCAGGCTCCGTCACATTCGAGGGTTTATAGTTATGCATCTTTGTGCAAAAAATCATAAAGAATCAAAGAGGCAATCTCGAGAAAAGCTAATACCTAGGTAATTGATAATGTGCTTATAAATAAATATCGAATTTGGCCAGTTTTTCTATAAAAACGCGCCAAGCAATCAAAATTTCATATCTAAACACACACATTCTTCAAAAGTAAGCCCTCATGAGCAAAAAAACATCTATCTTAAAAAAATTGAGTAATTTAAGAACATTGTTTTTTGAGCCAAAAAAATTTCTTTTGAAAAAATCTGAGCCATCCTTTACCTATGATGGTACCCTACTTTCATGCAAAAAATCAGAAAAAGTTAACGATCCAATTTTTTACAAAAAACCCGTTTTTAAGCCGTTTTTTCGAAAATCGGGCTCCGTCACATTCGAGGGTTTATAGTTACATCTATGTGCAAAAAATCAGAAAAAACTAATGAGCCAATCACGAGGAAAGCTAATAACGAACAGACGAACGGACGAACCGACGAACGGACAAAGGTTAATTTATAGGACCTCCACCCCACCGGGGTAGGTCCAAAAATGAAAGTGAGGGGAACACGCCCTCCCCCTTCGTTTACGGGGCGGGGCCTATGAGAAAATAAGAGAGTTCGTCTATTTTCTAGCCAGAAACGTGAATTTCTCCTTCTCGCTATTTTTTTGCAGTGTTGAAATATTATTTTAGTTCAGTTTTAATTGTAGACTAAAAAACAATTATCAGTACTAATTTACAATCAAAAGTGAATGTTTTTCGAGCATCTGGAAAAACACTATTTTGGAACTTTTTGTCTACGCATATCCTAACCGAAAGTCGAATCATTTAAGAATTTCTTGCAAAAATGCTCTCTAACATATTGCACATCCCATTGTTATAATATCATATAATAGACACCGCAAGCCGGTAGATGATTGGACCACGCCCGTCGAGTTTTTCTCAATAAACACCTTGTAAAAAACATGTGAACTGAAAATATAATCTTTACTGAAATTTTCAAAATTACCAAATTATAGAGATCAGCTTGCAGACAAATATTCTTTGTGGACAACATATCATATCTCAACAAACAACAACAAATTTGGTCAGAGAATAACTAACAACGAGCGAAAATGATTAAAAAGTATTTCAGTTTAACCCTATTCATCCTAGGAAGGGGGCTGTTTCTGTTAGGAGGTCAGATTAGTATATGTAATCACATGATAACGAGTGCAATTCGAATATAATTGCACAAGTAATTTTTTTGTTATTAATTTTCCGAGTCCGAAAGGACGAGGAAAATTCGAAACAAAAAAATCACGAGTGCAATTTTCGAATTGTACGAGTTATCATGTGATTACGAGCTAATCGCACAATGGCTTTCACTACTTTATTCCAGTTAGGAAAGTAAATTACAGAAATTACACTGAGAGTTTTATATTTTTCTCTTCTCTTTATGTCTTTCTTTTATTGTTGTTTATTGATTTTCTTCTCACAAAATAAATTTCGAATGCAATTAAAACGTTCGATGCAAAAAAAATGTAAGAAAAAACATTAAAATCAATTTTGTAAACATTGGCGCGGCATTGGAGAGTGTGATTAACGATTAATTGCTCTCTACAGGATGCAATTAACGATTAATTGCTCTCTTTGAAGGCATGCCTAATAAGAAAAAATAACCCATCGTGCGATTACTAGTAAAAGCTCCTGAAATAATAGAGCTTTTGCCATGAAATTTTCTGTAAATTCCTAACTTTTATTTAGCTTCAAAATGATGACATTTCTGACAGTAAGGTGTCACAAAAATTGACACTTTTCCAATACAAATTTATTTTTCATGTCAAATATATCGTAATTTATTGAAAATTTAGGATAAACTAAGCATTTTAGACTTTGGCAATTGTTTTCTAAAGCCTTTGTTAGAATACAATAGCTATTTAAAGAACAAAGGAAATTTTCGGTTTTTGCTCACTTTAGGCATGATGAGTGACGACGTCATCAAAAAGATCTTTTGTCAAAAGTTGCCTTATGTGAAAAGAATCTTGTGTGCCAAATTTCATCCAAAAAGAGCCACTATATCAAAGTTTAAGAGGTGGTACAGGAAAAGCCCCCCTCATCGCCTAGTTCTGAATATTAACCTTTGCAATCGTCCGTGTAATATATTATTATGATATTATGATATAACATAGTTGTATATTATAGAACGTAATATGTTGCGCGGCGGAAAATAGAGTCTGTGTTTAACACACTGAGCCCCTCCGACTATTTTTCGCCCGCGCGGACAAAATTTCCACCCGATTGCTAATTTGCATGTTCGGAGTTATTCTTTATTATTCGAATTCGTCTTATAGCATAGTCTACCACGTTGCTAAGACTCGAGCCCTCATCTCGTAAAATAAAAGATTTTGAGATAATCTAACCATGGCAGACGACAGCCCTTGATCCAATAAGCAGGGTATAATATCAGGAGTGGTCAAATCAAATTTTTCAAAATGAGCGGCTATGATGGTCAGAACATGTTGGCATTTTTCTTGGCACTTTAGTGTTTTGCAGAATTTAAAGTTCTGGGGAGATTGAAAATTATACAGTGGAAGTTTTCATTTTAGACAGGACAATTGAAGATTTTTCCGACATTTAATGAAAAATTGATCTTGTTACTTGTAAAAGAGTTACGAAATGGAAAAAGCGCAATCAACAGTGAAAATGAAATAGGATGAAAGACTTCAGACAAAGTGCCGAACTCAAGATGAAATATCGAAGATGGATAAACTCCTAAATAATAACTTTTCATGTTGAGCGTGATATTTTAATCAAGCAGTTTCCAAGGTGATTCTTCAACGTATATTATTTTAGGAAATTTTAATCAGTCTCGATTTTAAGAGCTCTCCCCCAGTGGGTTTTTATTAATCTCAATGTTGGAAACATAAACCGCAGAGATTTTAATTTGTATTTATGGTTTCCTTTTCGAAAGTGTGTAGCAACCATATAAAACAGCTCAGAGACCAGTTAAAGCACAACCTTTAAAGATTTTAAATATTTTGAAATATTTTAATCTTCCAACCACAAAAGTGTTGGGAAATTTCAAAATTTGTAAGCCATAAAAGAAGATTTTCATAAAAAACACTTTACATGGATTATCATTTTTGTAAGTTTTCTTCATCTTAAAAGTTTATTTTTAATAGATTTGCATCTGTAATAATACCGAGGTCGAGAGAAAAATATTCATAATTTAATCTAACTTTATGAATATTCCCTATTCTTTATTTTTTATTCAAGTTTAACAAGAAGAACCATTTAAGAGAAATTTCATTCAATGGGGGTAATACATGAAAAATTTACAATTTAAGAAAAACTGAAAACTCCTTTATCTCGGCTAATGCTCTACCCCCCTTTATGAATTTTCGTTGTGTCCCCTTCTGGCTTGTTTTGAAATTTACCTTTTAGAGGGAAGAAAGAAGGGGGCTTTATTTAATTCTGTTTGAGAAAAATGCGGTCTGTATTCGAGGAATGGCGATCCAAAATAAAAAATCTTGAAAAATAATCCGTATTTTTTCGAGAAAAAAAATACTCTGAAAAGGCCCGAAAGATGGAGTTTGTATGAATGGATGAATTGAGAATTGAGACAAGTAGACAAACCTCTAAAGATTCAAATGTATAGCTGATGGAGAGTGTTTTCTTTCTAATGTTGATATTTTTAAAATATTAATAATGATATAGAGAATTGACTTATGGAAGTTATTTGACAGTGTTTGCAACGCGAAATGTGTTATAAATGAAAAGAACGAACTGTGAAGAAGAAAAGATCTGAAGAAGATATTAAATTGAGCAAATCGAAATCTCCGAACTTCTTTCTACCCATTCAGGTCGGTAACGTTTTTATAAAGTCTTTCGAAATCACTTTTAGAGTACATTGAGGACACAAAGAGGTCCAGAAGCTGACTGAGTGGCCTCTTTTAAGAGCAAAATCTTTGTCTCTGAAGTGCTCTGAAGTTTCACTTCATGAAAAAGATCATTTTGGAGCTGACAGGTCGTGAAACTTGAATAAGATGGAATTGTTCGAAGGCAATCATTTTGAAATGATTTCGTCCATTATACGTAAGTTGAGAGACTGAACATGAATTTTGTTTCACTATTACACATTTCCTTAAGGGCTTTCCTTAGAAATTCAATTGATGGGTTTGGAGTTAAAGGGCTCAGTGCCCCGATAGAACTTTTTCCCCTCAATGGGGATGAAAATTTCTATCAAAATGCCAATGGGGATAGAAAATCTATTGTTTCCAGCTCGAAAATTCCAGTGGGGATGGTTTTGGAATACAATTTTTTACATTCAGTTTTCAATGGGGATAAAATCATAGAGCAATTTCGCACTGGGGTTGAAATTGTAGGATATTTTTTCCACCGGGGTGGGGGGTCCACCGGGTCTGTGAAACAGGGGTGTAGGGAAGCATAAGAAGAAGATAAAGCCAAAAATATGATTTCGTCATTTATACGTAAGTCTGCGTAATTAGAGAGCGACAGAACGTGAATTTGGCTTCACTATTACACGTATGGTTCAAGTCATCTTAGAAACTCACTTGACGAGTCTAAAGTTTAAAACGAGAAGAATAAAAGATGAGGGTACATAAGGCAAAAAATTAAATGTATACAAATTACATAAATTTGAGACCGGTATGAAATTTTAAAGTCTAATTTTAGAGTCTAATTATAGGTCGGAAAAATTGTCATGTCGGCATTTGAATCCCTCTGAGAAAAGCTCCTTTTGAATGGTATAGTATCATGCTATAATACAAAACAGGTCTGAAAATATCACACTAAAGATATTCGTAACAACATGACCAGGTCAACCATTCTGAGAAAGGTTAAATCAAATAAATAAATAACAGGGAGCTATGTCTCTTTGTAAATGATACAGTAAAATGTCACTGTTAGGAGAACTATTCAATGAGTGATAAGGCTGCCTCGTTTTAATACCATAGGAGGCACTGCAGTGTAATGAAAGCAATATATTGTAGCTAACATTAAGAAAGAAATAGAAAAAACAATTTTTGCACACTGAGTGATGAACTGTTGTACTTTTAATATTGATTTTATGTATTAGCAATTTTGAGGACGGTAGAGTGGCTCAATTAAACCGCAAAATCTAGGACGGTTAAGAGTGCTGATTTACCTTCGTTCTCAGTCAATCAGGACCGAGTTTCTGTATAGGAGGACATCGAGAGCGACGGTAAGTGAAGTCGATGCAAAACAAAGTCGATAGTTGATGTACGGCTGGCTCTATATCGCCTTTACTGACCAAAACAGACGACGGTATTTTGGTATTTTTAACCGTCTCTGAGTAAAGTGGACCGAAATTTTAGGACATGTCAATTTTACTTTATACCGTCTCCTTCAATTTATCTCGAATACATGAACTCGCTAGGATCTAGACAAATGAGAAGCTAACAGTCTCTGTTGCTGAAAAACACAGATGCATAAACTCGCTAATATGAATCATTTGGCTGTTTGACAATAATTAGCAGTGTCTAGAGTCAGCTGTTTATAAACAACCGCAAAAAAGGATTCCATTTTGTACGGTAATGACTTCCTCAGAGTGGTAAAGAGGTTGGTTTTGGTAGAAAAAATGTGTCGGTGTGATTTTCGTTCGGTGATTTATGACCTTATTCTTCATAAGAACGTTTTTAAGGATAGTAAAATCGAGAACAGACTTGTTAGATCCTAATGTAATGAAAAGATTATACGCAAATTTTGAAACGTTCCGATTAGGCTTAGTGGAAAGCAAGAAACGACATCGTGTAGAAAGGTTATTCGAAATTTAGTGTAGGACTTCTTCACTTCACTTCTGGAAAACATTATTTCTTAAAAGAAAACTTGATTTCTTAATTATGCTTTAAAGCTAGTTCAACGATCAATATACTTATTTTTTGACATATAAACCTGCGTTACGCAGCAGGACAACAATTATTCGAAATAGACTTTTACATGATACGGAACATATACAATTTGGTGCTTTGTACTGCATGTAGGAGTTAGATACTTTCTAGAACGTAGTTTGAAAGAAGTTGTCCATAACTAAATTTCAAAAGTTATTAATAAAAACGAATGGATTTTTTTTTCAGGAGTAGCGATAGAAGAACAAGGCTTTGGAGAAGGGCTCACATCAAGCACTAAAGAAAGACTTCGTTTATCCTTATCTGGCACATCGAGCGATTCACAAATGTCAGGAACCAAACACGGTAATGGAAACACCTCGCGTGAAGAGCGGAGAAAAAGTCGGAAGATCAAAACAACGCGATCAGTAGAAACACAGACAGAAGAAAACTCGTTTTGTCTTTGTTTCATACCAGAGTACAAAGCACAGTTAGATGAAGAACAAGAACTGGACCCTCGCATTCGTTTAATGTTAGATCAATTACACGTGCTTACTGAAGGGAAGGTCACGTGTGTTGTCCGAAATTTTGAGAAAAAACCGAAATGGACTGCTAAACAACGCTGGAAAATGTCAGGTAATTTTAGATCACTGACCTTTATCATACCCTGGACCAAGCTTCATCCTCCATGTTTGATAGGAGCTTTTTCCCATGCCATACTCTTGTCTCCCGTATATACGGGGGGTCCGAATAAGCAGGGGGGTAGGAAAATTTTCTAAATTCTAATAAGCGGGGGGGATGGAATAAGAGGGGGGGGTAGTTTAAAGACAGATTTTTTTCTAACTGGTATCAATTTCAACAACAAAAAAGAAACTTTAACAAATAAACACGTAAAATAAGAACCAATACCAACAAAAAGGAAAATTTAAACATGTTTAAGGTCTATCTACACTGTAATAAAATATTGAATTATTCGAATTTAATTAGCGGGGGGGGGGTCTTAATAAGAGCGGGGGGGTGGACCTTTTTGTCTCTTAACAATTAGCGGGGGGACGTCTATTCGGGAGACAAGAGTAGTGGGAGCACGACTCGATGTGGGTCAATTTATAATTCAATGAAATTTTCTGTTTAAAGATTTTTTCACCCACATTGAGTAGTGCTACCATTAGAGTATCAATTTAAAAGAACTCTGATCAAAGATTTTGCTTGGGCCGGGATCTGCCGGGATCGAGAAATTTTGTCCAGGGTATATAAAGGTCAGTGGTCTAGATAACCAATCTATTCAAATTATCATAAACTGGACAAATGATGGTTTCACTTCGAGGGAAAGTTTTTAGATGAAATATAAATTATTGATGAAGATAGGGTCTTTGCGGTTCGAACATTGATAATGACTTTAAATAAAAAAACATCTTTTCTGCTATCAAAAATAAACTGAATGTGACTGCATTAAAACCTCTACCTACATTTTGGCAAAAGAACATCAACATCGCTTGGGAGACTTTGGTACATGAATCTAGCAACTCCTCCCAACCTCCCAACATAGCTTCTTTTGAAATGGACAACACGAAACCCACCCAAAATAAAGTTCTAACCCCAGGTACTAATTTTGCAGGATGCGAAAGTTTTCGAAAATATGAAAAAATATAATTTAGTGAAAACCAATTTTCAAGAAAACCAAAACCAAGAACAATTTTATAAGAACGATTTTATAAGAACGTAAGGCTAAAAAATTTGCCAAAATCTAAGAACAATTTAAAACCGCCCAAGTCTCAGACTCTAGAGATTACTAAGAAAGTACAGGTTTTAAACCCATTTCAGACTTTAAGTAAAGAAACTAAGCGTATTAAGAACGTCGTAAGAACATTAAAGCTTGAAAATTTCAAAAAATAAGAACAGCCCAGCCTCGCCAAAACTTATAAAAAATTAGCCTTTGGAAGGGAAAAATAAGAATTTTTTTGCTCACCCCTAGGGAAATTGGATTTCACTGGCCATAAGTGTAAGACGAAAGAAAAAGTCACAGTAATCCAAATTTTCCTATTGTTTAAACAGGTTTAAAGAGTCTGATATTATTTGTAAGTTTCCCTGGATTGAATTTGCTATGATTCGAAACTAATACCTTTTCTATTCAACAGGGAATGCAGTACGAGCGGTCGGCAAATTTAAGGGAAAGAAAAAGAAGTTGATGAATGTAACGTTAACGAATTATGAAGATGAAGAACTGAAAAGTGGGTTTTACACCAAAGATGTTGTCGAACAAGAAAATGAAGAGGAAGATGATTTCTTCACTAATATCATCAAAGCCAAAAGACGTTTCTCCCTCAAGAGGTTCAGTTTGAAGAAACGGAATCCACGACAAAGGAGTTATAGTGATTATGGTGGACAACGTGATCGGTTAATCGAGCAAACGAATGGGATAATTGAGGCACATAATGGCGCAGGTAAAGCGATTGAGGTTCCTGAGGTTCCAAAGAGCCAGGAGAATTTGATCATTGAGAGTTTTATAAACGAATGTATGAGAGAAAGCATGCGGAATCATAAAAATAATAACAAAAACAATCGAGAAAAAGAACGCCATCGCAGCGATCGCAGCAGTGCGGAGGAAAATAGAGATCAAGATGATGAACGTGACAATAAGAGTGGAACATATTCACCAGCGACACAAAAAGAACGAAAACACGTCACTAGGAGTATTACGATGCCTAACAACGGATCACGTTATACGAAAGATTCAGCCGCGGACGACCGCCGCGAGACGATTCCGCGTGAAGCGAGGCGGAGTGAGGGGGAGGATCGTGTAGAGGAATCACGAAAGAAAACAAGGAGACCACGAAGTGATGTTGTAGGGATAACAGACATTGCCGAGAGACAGAAAAGAGCTTCTGAGCGCATGTCAAATTATTATGAGAAAACAACAAATTTGAGTCAAGAGGAACATCCATTCAGTAGACGAAACGGTATCAAAAAACATTCACGTCAAGAAAACGGTTATGATTCGGAACACGGTAGTACGTTGTCTGCATTCGCATTGGTACCCGGTACAGACTTACAACGAAAACTCTCGCAACACGGCATTAACGATAAAGCCTCTATAGACGTTATAACGAGACAAACTCGAACAAACGGTTCACAGAAAAGTAAACCGGACAGAAAATATCCTCCACCGTCATCGTCAGCGAGGAACCCAAAACCAACTCATCATAGGCGTTCCTTTCAAAGTGTAGACAATATATATGCATCTTCTTCAACCTCCTCCATACATCAAAACAAGCGTTTCTCATCATCACATATGACGAACAATCTCCAGAATTCTTTCAGTGCTGATGATATCGATGATACATCTTCACACGTGTTCAAACCTTTGAAAAGTGAGATTAAAGATGGCGGCACATTGAACTTTATGGTAACTTCAACTCCAAGAGAAATAGTTGAAGATGTTCCAGAGGAACGTGAGGCTGAAGAGGAAGAAGGATATGCAACTTATGTTTGAAAATGGAAATTGCTCTCAGCGACTTTCTTCTAACCAATGTTCAACCCGTTGAACATGAAATGTCAATTCATCATTGAAGGTTCAATTTTGGGACCCTCACCGGGACAGCGGAACTTTTTTACTAAAATTTAGCCTAGATAAATATTGAAGTTTTGCATCCCTTAGGGAAACTGAAACTATTTAAGTTGATATTTATTGACTTATTTTTGCTAAAAATTGGTTCACAGGTCAGACATTTGAAAGACCATTTTATGAAGTTTCTCCTTGTTACAGCATTGTTAAATTGCGATGCTTTTATGAGAAACTAAATTCATAAATTTTAATGAGGATAGGAGTTTCATACTACTTATAGCTATTTAGAAAATACATGTTCGAAATTTTGAAGCTCATTATCTCATTCAGAGACATTTTGGCAGGTTTTTAAATTTCTAAAGACCCTAGAAAGCCCATCCGTAATGCTATGATAAATTTATATAGTACGTAGTAAAAACAAATATTGTTAAATAGTGAATTGTAAACAATTTTAAAAAGATTTTTTATGATTATTTTTTGTCAAGAAAATGTCATCGAGATTTTTCGATGATTAAAATGGGACTGAAGAGAATTTCTCAAGAATATGTCTCAAAAATTTAAAGGATTTTCAAAATATTTTGACCATAAAACAAGATACAAGCGTGATTTTTAAAAATAATAAATGAAAAAGATAAATGTACAAAATTGGGATTACCAGAATATTGGAATCATTTCGGAACAAATTGCAAATCGTCCACACTGAGTTGCTTCACTTCTTCGCCTTTTTCCTTCATTAGATCTTCGATATTCCTAAAAAAAAGCAATTTTAAACAATATTTCATTATTTTACCAAATCGGAGCAAAACTATATTTAAGGCAAAGTGAACTTTCTGCTAATAACTTGTCTTGCTGTTCATTTTCCAAATCTTCGGCTTTAAATGCAAGGTAGTTTTTCTAACTTTTCATTTCATTTCATCGATCTCCGTCACAGTCCAATTCACCATTTAATTGTCACTGTTGGCTCAAAGTTGGCACGTTTCGATGCAGTGTAACATAAGACCTATAACCTCGTAAATGTTTTGCAGAACTTTTATACATCAGGTTTGAGGAAGTACGATGATAGTCCAGGGCTTTTTGAAAAGATATCAATATATGTGAATAAAATTGATAAAAATTTGGTAGTCATTTGTATTTTTTCTCACGTGAGTGAAGGCAAGTTAAAAATGTATTTTGGGTTATATACAGGTGACGCAATTTTTTTGCAACTGGCTCTCACAAGAACCATATACAGCTCAATAGAAGTGTATCAATTTAAAAAAGTATCTACAGAACATTAAAATATCTAAACAAAAAAACATAAATTTTGAAATAATGTTATAAAGTGTGTGTCAAAAAGGTGTGTAGGATTTTTTATTTTGGCCAATACTTTCCAACCAGTTGTTGTATAATAAAAAGTTCGGTATCATTGGAAACAAATTTGAATACGATTATATTTTCTACTGGTTAGTTTTTCAAAATACAAGTAAGAAAGTGAAGAAAAAAGAAGAAGAAAATTTGTACTATTTTTGATAGAAAATAATTTTTGCAATCGAATCTCAATCATATGTCAAAATTGAACGCAATTCAAATCTCAAACGACGAAATCAAATATTAATAATAGAATCTGCAAATTGTGGTAATATTCTATTGAATATCGAACCTGTGCCTGTTCAACAATCAAATTTCAATCACTTGATTTCATTTGATTTGGTTTGACTGGTTTGATCGTCGGTTCTGTTTGATTTAGACCCTCTGGCGGTCTTATACAGGTTTTTTTTTTTATAAGGAACCTTAACAGTTAGTCACACTAGGAAATCTAGCTTTCAGAAAAAAAAACATCAGTCATCTACAGGATACATTTCAACAACAAGGATGAGAGTTACCTGAATCAAGTTCGCAAGACAATATTAATTAAAACTTGAAAGTTGGAAACAAAATAAAACGTGCAGCAGCCAAAATCAACCAACCAAAATTTGTCATTCAATTCCCGAGACAGCGCTTCGATTTTTAAGGCCTTGTTTATACGCTAAAGTAAAAACAATTACGCACATGTAAATGGGTCATTGTTTGAGGTCCGGCAAAATTTCCGGGAGATAGCCTATCCGGTAGTGCGCGGATCTAGGTGGGTTCCGCCTCCCCCGTAGATCTTTTTCTTGGTAAGTTGATCTTCAAATTAGTTTTCAAGGTTGGCTTGGCTCAAATTTTTTCATCTATGGCTCAAATTTTAGGCAATTTCTCAAAGTTTTTGAAAATGTTAATTTCATTAAAAAGCGCCGGGTTATTTTTTCATGAATCCCTTTAGAAGTTTTGCGGTGCATTTTTTTGCTTGAGAGTCAAGTAAACGATATAGCGCTTTCGCAGCATTAATCTTTGATACGTATTTTGGCGGGACGCTAGTGTGGCTAACTGCTTAACTTTGCTCTGAGCCTGGAGTTCCTTATTTTTACAGAGAATTTCAGTCTCAAAGTTCCTTATCGAGTTCCTTACTACATAGGAAATTTTGAACTTTTTGCCCCTTGAAAGATCAAAATTTGGTCAAATTAGTCCCAATAAGGTACATTATTTTCAAATCCACTTATTCTCAGCCTGAGCAGTTCCTTAACAATTCCTTATTTTTTGAACCATTTTCAGCCTCGAGTTCCTTATAAACGTGTTCCTTATAAAAAAAAAAAAGTGTAGTGCAGTAAAACAATACTTACACTTTGTTGTCTCTAAACCAACCAAGGTTATCAGCAATCAAATGCAAATTTTGGCACCCCTCACAACGTATCAAAACAACACCACTTTGATATGCTTGTTTACTTAAAGTTTTACTTGAACGATGCTCGCAGACATTGCATGTGAACTCTAAATATAATGTTCCTTCAATTTTCCCAATAGGCTGCTTTTCTTCAAGCAGAGTGGCTGAAGAACATATGTTTCTTGTAGAACAAAAATTACTGTAAAATGAACGGCTAGAGAGGGCTGATTGCCTTTGTCTAATTGGAAACATCCAAAAATACCCAGAGTTTTGACCTGTATAATTCCATAATTTAAAAACTCCATCTTTCGGTAGGTTTCGGTGGTGAAAAAAACGAATCCAACATTGTGACCTGATTAATTGTCTTGAACTCTGAATCATTTTGATGTTCATAGTTGAAACCTAAGCTCAAAACTCAACTAAAAACTGCATTATAAAACCAAAGTATGAAAATCCTCCAAGCATGTGCAGGTAAATTTTCACAAAATGAAAGTAGATTTGGTTGATCGCTTATAGTACTAGAAAAACTTTCTCTAAGCGAGTGGGATTTAAATGAATCTTTCCTGTAAATTATTTTAGAAAATAAATCGAATTTGCTCAAATCGAATCAATATCTTAAAACCATTACTCGAAGTCTCAAAATTAAAAATTGCAACCCAAGAGTGGAGCAAGAAATCTTTTGGGTGACTTTTATTCTATTTTTATGACTTTTCATGGAAGGTATATATCAGATATTGATGTGAAGTTGTTTCACTGTTATTACTTCAGTTTTTATTTATTTTTGGATACAGAGCAGGATTTTTATAATCTTGTTTTTAATTCCTACCGTGAAGTCTTGCTTGCATATCAGTGGAGGCAAACATGCATAGCCATCACAAATGACTGACCAATCAAAGCAACTAAATTTCAAAACAAATGGACTACGCAGCTCCGCTCGCAGCTCTACTCTACCATTCTTGTTTTGATTTAAGTTTGTATATTTAATGACCAGACAGGCTAATCGAACCAATTGAAAGTAATCGAACGCGATCAAATAAATGCGATCGAACAGCAGATTCCTGGGTAATACTCGTCGATTGTGTTGGAATAGTTGTTTTAGAGAAACGCGACAGCCTATTGGCTGAGGGAAAATAACGTATGTGGAGTGATCTGTTATTCAATACCGTGAGTTGGTCTAATCCAGGGGATGTCAATCGAACGTTCGATTGCCAATCGAACGAATCGAATTAATCGAATTTACTCGAATCCAATCGAATGATTGATTTTCGATAGACCTTTTTTCAAAGAGGACGTCCTGTTGAATAATTATGTAGTCCAGCCATAAAAACAATGATAGAGCCATGCATAATTACTGTATCCTGCATATTGTAATAATTATGCGTGGTTTTATCATTGTTTTTCTGCTGGACTACATAATTATTCAACAGGGTGACCTCTTTGAAAAAAGGTATATTAGCCGAATTAATCGAATGCCAATCGAATTCTAATCGAAACCGAAAAACATGTGAAATTCGATTGGTTTCGATTGAGTTCGACGAGCTTCGATTAACGTTCGATCAGCTTCGGTTAACGTTCGATCAACTTCGATTAACGTTCGATCAACTTCGATTAATGTTCGATCAACTTCGATTAACGTTCGATCAACTTCGATTAACGTTTGATCAACTTCGATTTAACTTTAAAAAGTTTAAATTTTGCGGGGCTAAATTTGGAAGATTTTTTGTAAAACCACCATGAAATTCCCTTCCCGCCAAAAGAAGTTAGCGGGAGAATGTTTGCTTAATTTCTGGGGGGGTAATCAAACATAAATCGAATTGATCGATCATTATAATCGAAGCTGATATCGAAACTAATCGAACGTCAATCGAACACCAATCGAACGGTAATCGAATCCAATCAAAAAAAAGATGTGAAATTCGATTGGCGTTCGATCAATTCGGCTAATCGAAAATCAATCATTCAATTGGCTTCGATTAAGTTCGATTGATTCGGTAATCGAATTTTTCGATTGACATCCCCTGGTCTAATATGGACATCCCTCTTCTAATTCTGACACCCCTCTTTAGAGTTAGGAATAACATGAAGGTTGGACGAATCGCTGATGGAAACTTTTTTCTTTGCTTAGTGATCAAATCAGAGAGGAAATCAACATAAAAGGGGTTGCGGAACGACCGTTCCGTTTTCTGCCGTTTTCGCAAAGCGAAGAAATTTTGACACAAACAAATTATTTTTATCAGTCAAACTTTTATTGATATATAATGTTTTCCAACTCAACTCTTTCTTTTTTATAAGAATTTTATATGAACAATACGAGGCTCAAAAATTAAATACACCGGGTTTTGAGCAATTCAAAAACAATTTCAGGCTCAAAGTGCAAAAAAGGACAGCCTAACCTTTAAAAAAAATTACTGGTTCTTATAAAAAAGAGTGCAAGTGACAAAAAAGAACACGCATGTTTCTTGTGCAATGGCTGAATGACCAACAGCAAAGATATTACATTAGGCTTTGGGGTTTTAGGCTGGTAGTTTATCTGAATAAATTGAAAGACTCTATTTTCTATCCCATCTTTTTGTGACTTTTTGAAACAATTACTTAGCTCTCTATAAAACCTTTACAAAGACAAATTTATCAACAATTCATGTAATTATACATTTCCCTTCAAAATTTAAAAGAAAATAGTGTGTACTTTGAAAGATGATCTTGAACTTTTCAGCCATTAGAACCTATACAATCTCTCAAAATGTGATACCTCTTTATGATATCATTCACTTCAAATGTATCAATTTTCTGAAAAGGAATCAGCAGCCTAGAAATAATTTCCAGTAGGTAGCTTATCAAGACTAGTGAAATTTTGTCTTTTTTGTGAGTCTATTTTTGCAATATTGTGTGTTCGGCAAAAAGATGTTCCCAATGTTTCATTTATAAAATCAGTCCAAACCAGTCCAAACTAATTTTTTCAAGAACCTTGTCTTGCAGAATAAAATTCAACTTCCATAATTCATATAAGTATATTAAAGTAATGCCATTACTATTTATTAGGCGGTAATAATAACAAGCGTTATCTACAATCTCACGTCAAAGTGTTTATGAAAATATAAGTTTGATTCTATCTATCTATCTATCTATTATGGTTGAGTTACAGGAGGCCCTGGGAGCCCATTCTCGCAACTATAGATGCTTTGAGTAAGCATCCCGTCAGCACCTTGAACTGACTACCCAATTCCCCTCACATGGCATGGGTTGACCCGGGCAAAGATTTGTTCACTTGCCAAGTGAACCGTTGTGAGTGGGAATCGAACCTTGGTCGCCTGTACAGGAATCAAGGTTGATGTCCACTATACCACAACGCTGATTCGCCGATTTGCCAGTACATTATCAAAAGTACTTTTTTGTGAAACATATCTTGTTTGAAAATATATTCGAGCTAGCATCAAAAGTAACATATAGGTGCTTTTATCATTTAAGTTGTCTTTTGAGCTAAAGTCATCAATCATGCTTTTGTTATCACTTTATCGTACAAATATAAATTGGTATTAATCTAATTGATGATGATCAAGCTCCAATGAAATAAAAATCTCTTCGAGAGTCAGCAAGCGATAATGGAATCAATCAAGCCAAATCAAAATAATTCCATTATCGAACAAATATAGAAGAAATCTTCAATGACGAAAATAGCAACCAGTAATTATCATTTTGATTCTGCTTTCCAGTATAATCCTCTCTTTTGTTTCGTAAACATTGCACGGAATAACATGGAACTGGCACAATTTATATTTAGCAGGACCATTTTATTATTCTCCATCAATCACAATCTGTTCATACAGTCATAATGCTACTTGTATTTTGGTTTTATGCTGCTTCTTTGTTATGCACATTTACCCACCAAAACACTGAAACACTGCTGATTCAGCCAGTGTCACACCCATCACATCAAGCTCCTTCACCTGAGCTGAAGACAGAAGAGATGCAAATAATTATAGTTAGAGTAAAATAGAATAAACATAAAAATGAGCCTGTGGTAAGAAAACATGGCCATATGATATTCATGAAACACATGGCCGAGAAAAAAACATTTTGTTTTGTGAGATGAAATTCAATTTAATACAAAAAAGTCAACCACAAAGAAAGAATACTAATGTAACATTCCAAAGGTAGTAGAAACTATAAAGGCAAAAAAAAAATGAAGATAACCTCGATTTACCTTTCAATGGGCCATAAACAGTCCAAAAGTTAATGCATGCACATCAAAAAACGAAGAGATTCGTTGGTCTTCTGGGCCATCTTTGTTGTTTTGAAAATGAAACGCAGAAAAAAAGACTGGGTCCAGACATCTGGAAGAAGCGAGGAAAAAGCAAAGTTTTGACACTACATACTACTATTATTTGTACAAAACAGGGGCCGCGGCTCCACTTTGAAAGTGGTAGGGCCATGGTTTAGTGTCTAAGGATGTGTCACCATGGTTGGTGCCGACGGGAGAAATTTCTGAAAATTAGCCCTTCTAGACTACCTAAGGTCTTTTTCAAGGTTTTTACGCAGAATTTAGCGGAATCAGTAAATTTTCTTTTTGCTTTGAAAAAATTTGGTCGGGCCAATGCCCGGGTGGCCCCCCTGCTGCCGCGGCCCCTGCAAAAGTTGCAATTCTCATAAAAAATCTTACATTATAATACTCAAAATATAGATTACATTCTATTAAAATAAGTATGTTACAAAACAAATACTTCTAATAGTGCTGAACTAATTTTGATCCCATCCAACACAAAGCAAAGTCGATATTTCGCCATCCTACCGGCTCATTTTCAGAAATTTTCGTACATATACAGATTTTTTTCGCCACGCGCAGATCTAGTCTAGATCCAGTCTCTAGCAGATCTACACTCCTTCAAAACGGTCGTTCCGCAAAAAAAATTTGTCTAGCAGTGATTCGGACCTTCCTATTATTCCCATTTCTAATAAGAGAGTCAAAACTAGAGAATGGATGTCTACATTAGACCAACTTACGGTAGGCTACCAATGCGCAATTGGAAAATCATAAAAAATGAGCGCGTAAGTACGGCGCCGCGAGAACCATTAATGCGAGCAAATGCAATTTAATCATTCAAATGTAATCGAATACAATCGAATGTAATCAAAGCAATCGAACAGCACTTCCTGGGTAATATTCTATTAAAATTCAATTACGTTTAACAATCGGATGGCAACTATTCGATTGCGTTCAATTGTGTTCAATTGATTCGGCGTTTGATTTGTTTAAAGGAGCAAGATCTTCGTATTTTCTAAAGTAAGGCTGATATGCAGATGACTGGGAGACGACATACTGCAAGAGGAGAATCCTTTCCTCTTCTTGACTTGGGTATGCCAATGACACCTCGAGTGACTTAGGGCAACTCTCAAAAACCTAGCAGTTTACCCTAAGTTTTCGCGACGGGCCATCCATACGTACGCAGTGAAGGGGGAGAGGGGGGTTTAGCAAAAGCGTACATCTATTGTTTAAATGACATCTTTTCTATTGTTCTCTGTGTACAAGAGGGAGGGGGTATCAAATTTTTGGAAAATCTTTGCGTACGTACTATATGGACGGCCTCGACCAATAGCTGCCAGATTCAGAGATTCACTTAGAGCTCTAAAGTACCTCTATACCTTGAAGTTTATGAATTAGGTTGTGACCTATAATATATATAATTAAACTTTTTGTAAACAAATTTTTCAAAAAATTTGATAATATTAGCAAAAAGCATTTTTTGATTTTTTGCAATTTTTGCTGACGTCATCAAATTTTTCAAAAAATTTTACTTTGAAAAGCTTGGCATCATTAAGATTCATCTTTGGTTCAAATTTGACAAAGATTCGACTTGTACTTATAGAGTTAGAGCTATTTTACAATATATGACGTCATAATTTGATGACGTCATAATTCTCATTTTATTTAATAATTAATTTTTAGGTTGATATCTAATTACGTCACAACTCGTTCCTGAAACCTTAAGGTCATCTAAAAATCCATAATTGAATCCCTGAGCATGGGTGCTATTGATCGCGGATCTGAATTTGTGATTTTTACAAATCTAGACACGCCCTAACTCACCGGAGACTTTTAAATTTTATGATGTCATCAATTATGATATCTTAAAGCACTTTTCCCCTAATTTCTCAAAAATGGCAAAAAAAAATTTTATTAACAGACATTTCTAAAATCTGCATTCTAATACGCTTCTTCTAACGTGTAAATGACCATGCCTAAGGCCCCCAGTTTCGGCACCAAATTCATATCCTTTTTGGACATGCCATAAGTTACTAGTGAAAAATCTTTATTTTCACTCCCTACAGGCAACCTTTGTGAAAGATAATTGTAGTGAATAATTGTAGAACTGAAAGGCTTCAAAGTACATCTGTATGGTACTAAGAATGGAGTTTCTAGCACTAAAGGATTAAAAAGTTCTCTTTTTTCTTGATTTTTCATCTTCATTTTTAATCTTAACATCTTAAAATAATTTTTCAAGGGAATTAAAAATAATTAAGCAACATGCAACACTCTAAAACACTTAATATTGTAAGTATTTCCTTTTTTTTTGCTTTTGTTTTTTTTCATGTATACAAATCCAGGATATGTTTATCAAACCTTGCTTGCATTTGGCAACAAAGCAATCTTTATTATTTTTGTCATTCATTTTTACAATTGAAACTTTTGCTATGGTTAAGGGTTTTAAATTTACTGTATTCAAAACGCGTTTATTCTTCGTCACGGATAGTCACGTGACTTCGAAAATTGCTCTCGCTGTAAAAGTCTACCATTTTGAATCGGGTGAAAACATTGTATATCGTTCAAGCCTGTTCAAGCAGTTTTGGCCTGAAATTGTGTGGAACTGACTATCTCAAGATGCCAAAAAACTGTTGTGTCACTTATTGTCATAACAATAATTTGAAAAATCCTGATAAGAGTTACTATCAGATACCAACTGATCCTTCGAAGAGAGGAAAATGGTTAAGAGCAATCAATCGTGTTGCAACAACACCTGATGGTAGAGTGATTCCTGGAAAATTATGGGCGCCTAATTCTGTCTGGACTTATGTTTGTTCTGATCATTTTATTAAAGGTAAGTGATGCTCTGGTCCAAAAGAGTCCAAACGAAATCATTGGGGGTAGAAAATTAGGATGTGTGGGAGTGTTTATGTGGGTCATTTCCCTGTATAACATGTCAAATTGTTGTGACTTGTTGTGATTGTATACCTGCTCTCCATGGTGTAGATATTTTTATGTAGCTAATATTTTTGATTTTTTTAAGAGAGAAGTGTGTGTTGAGACAAGGTACCGTAACTTGGTCTTGTCGACATCCCTCTAATTCCGACACCCTTTTTATCAGCTGATTTTTCTTTGCTTAGTGGTCAGAGAGGAATAATCCTTTTTATATCAGTGATTCAGGCTTTCATATTATTCCTTTCTCTAAAGAAGGGTGTCGGAATTTTAGACGAGGGATGTCGATATTAGACCAACTTACGGTAGTAAAGGTGAAAATAATTATCCTTTCATCATTATTATTATTATTAACTGAATTCTTCATTTTATTATATAATATAGGTGAACGATCACTTGTGACATCCGACCCTGATTACGTACCATCTATTTTTCCAAAAAAGCCATTGTCTTCAACCGCGTCCAAATCGCCAAAGGCTAAGAAGTACAGAACAGTTGCAAGTCCACATCGTCAAAAGCTAGAGAGACATCAAAGGAAAGTTTTACGCCAGTCAAAAACTAAAAACAAAGGTATATTTTTAATTTGATATTTTTTAATTTAATTTGTTTACAAAAATCCACTGTTATTTTGTATTTTGGTAGGTGTTGGGTTACTACTGGCTGATTAGCAGGGAATTAAAAAATCAGGTTTTCTTTCAAAATTCACTAGACACATAATAATAATATAATAATATCTATCAGAGAAAGCTTTTTGTTTCAGTAATGACAAGAAGAACATATAGTATTCCTGACTGAGCCATTTTTATGCTTTTAACTCTTTAATTTTTGGATCTAGAAATGTCACGAAGGCTACGACTTCAAAGCCCTGATTTCCAACCGACATCTCCAATCCGAATGCCAGATCAAAGTCAAGCCGTTCCAAATATAAACGAGGAAAATGAAGGAATAAGTGATGACATCAAAATGCCTGATGAAATGAAATGAAGCTAAATGTGATCATTCCAGCCATAAAAATGATTTACATTCTGAAGAGCTAAAACGAATTTATGAGGAGATGAACAATTTGCGTTTGGAAAGGGATCAATTGAAAAAAGAGAATGAAGAATTGAAACATTCAATGGCATCTTCTGGACTGAGATATCAGGCTATTAATGATGATGAGGCAAAATGCTTACTGTTAACAGGATTGAAACCAAAGGTTTTAAAATCTGTAATTGATTATTTGAAGAAGGCTCGTAGCCCTTCCCAGAAACCACCAAAACATTCAATGGAGGACCAGATTTTGCTTACCATCATTAAATTGAAGCATAATCTTGTTTTTGAACTACTGGCTCTGATCTTTGGTGTTTCACTAACAACGACCATAGACTATTTCTGGAGTTGGATTGATATTATGTACATTAATTTGAAACGCCTCATTAAAATGCAAGATAGAGACAACATTTTTCGAACTATACCGGCACATTTCAAGTGTAAATTTCCAAGGTTGACATCTATAATTGATTGCTTTGAGGTATTTGTTGAAGCCCCTAGCTCCCTTTTAGCAAGAGCCCAATTTTACTCACAGTACAAGAAACATACAACCATCAAAGTTTTTATTTCGTGTACACCCCTTGGTGCGATAAATTATGTATCTCAGTGCTATGGTGGTAGAGCTTCTGATGTACAAGTTGTGAAGGAATCTGGCTTCCATACTTCTAAGTTTCACATGCCTGGTGACCAAATATTGGCAGATCGTGGCTTTACCTTGGTTGAGGAATTTGCTGCTGGAAGCTCTACGGAATTGCTGATTCCTGCCTTCACGAAGGGAAAAACTCAACTTTCAGCCAAAGAAGTAGAAGTTTCACACAAGATAGCATCGGTGAGGATTCACATTGAAAGGGTAATCGGGCTATTACGTAATAGATACACTATTTTGAAAGGAATAATTCCCTTACGACTAATAAAAAGTATTAAAGATGAAAACAGTTCTTCAATAATCGCCAACTGTGACAAATTGGTTGTTGTATGTTCAGCCCTGACGAATTTGAATGCAAGTATAGTATTTGATAAGGATAAACCACTACCAAATACTAGATTGATATCTGACACTTTGTAGCTGATTGCTAATCATGCAGTGTGCTAATGTACAAATTGATACACACCTATGAACTGTTGATTGGATCTTGGATTTACTTCAACGTTTTTTTACATTAACTATTTTTTTTATATTTTTATTCAGAGAAAATGTGTATCATGTGAACAGATGTGTAAAATGTTTATTTTAGTACAAATTCCAAATCAAAGTAGTTTCATTGGTGAATTTCAATAGAATATCATTGTTGCTCCTGATCTGAAAATATAATTTTAGATTCTATTCTTTTTCTGCCCAACACTGCAAAGTTACCCCGAAGTAGCAAAAATAAAATACAGTAGACTCTTTTTCGATGACTTTACATCAAAATACTTTTGAGTGGCATTTTGTAGTGTAGCAATTTGTTGTTGTTCAGTAGAAAATGTTCCAAAATGGCTGTCTATTTGAGAATTTCCCAATAAATATGCATGAGAAAGGTTTCACTCGGTGCCAGGTTAAATTAAAAAGTTGAATCAGCTTTTCAAAATTGATGTGAGGGAGGTAAGGATTTTTGAACAGTTGACCAAATCAATCAAAACTTGTTTGTTAGGGTTTCAAGTAGTTTCAGGGTACATTTTCGGTAGTTTTTACTAAAAATTTTCAAAGTTGATCGGTCAATTATCCTGGTAGCTCTAAAGATACTTAATGATTCTCAATTCATCTTGATTTATTTGCAGGGTAGTGTGTGGAATTGGATTGAAAAGCATACCTTAAAGGAAATAAATTGACGGATTTGTCTGAAATTTGTCAAATTTTAAAAGTTCCTGCCAAATTTAATTTATTTAGCCATCTGCCATTAGCATTCATTAAAAGCTGGCCAAATTTAATTTTTTTAAATTTTATGTCCGATTTTTCACAATTTAATCCTTAAAAGAACGCGATATCAAATGTGTTCACCCTGATTTTAGATTTAAAAGTCTGTCATCCGGTAAATTAAATTCCTGCCAAGAATAATTTTTTACCGTGATCCGCCAAATTAAATTCCCACAATAATTTCTTCCCTTAGGGCAAGTTTTCCCATCTTGTTCAACTTATGCCTCAATAGCCGACAAAGGGACAGGAATAGGACAAAATAGTAATTGAACAACATGAAATCAGTCTTTCTTCAAGTTTTATCTCTCAGTAGATTCAAGAAATAACATTTGATTACAAATGGAGCCTTAGATAGTCGATCAATCAATAAAAAATATAAACTAGACATAAAGGGTGTTCCAAAAAAAGTTTCTCTTCCGATCAAATGGTCGATGAATCAATAAAAAATACAAATACAAAAAAGTCCCTCGAATTTGAGCAGAATAGAAAATCAATTCTTGCTTTTTCTACACGGTTTACAACTCCAAGTTCCTGGTTTTGCAAGTGTTTTTCTCCCAACACATTTGGGGTGGAAAAATTTGAAACAGGTTTTGCACTTCATCATGTAATCTTCGTCATTTGAACAAATACTACATTTCTCACCATCCTCAGGTGTATCATCTGGGATAACTTCTAACTCTAGTTGTCGAGTCAAAAGTTCGTGTAGAATGATGCGCTGCCAAAACATGTCACAATGATAAACTTTTTCTCCGAGGAATTCTAAGTTTTTATCAATACGTATAGTAAGATACTCTTTAGGGGTCCAAACAAAGAAATCACAATAATTTGTATCAGTTGCCAACATTTCGAGTTGCATCTGGTAGTAATATTGATGATCTTGTTCTAAGTAATAGCTTCCAGTAGCTTCACAAAATTTCACATAAAAATTGTCATTGAGAATTTCTTGCTTCAATGAAAGATTTTCATTGTTACCTATTGTGTACGGGCATTTGACCTCCACTACCCCATATGAACAACAGGAACAATAAACAACCGAGTCAGGGGAAGCCGCAAACCATGGTAAAGGAAAATAGATTGACAAACCAAATGATTTCATATCGAAGTCACTATGGGTATAACAGTCCAAACAGCTCATGATTGGTTGGCAATCACCAACAATATAGTTTGGATTGCCTTGAGATTCACAATATAAGGCTAATGCTTCGGATTCCTTATCTCGTCCCCAAACCAGAGGCCTTGCATTGATACGTTTGATCTTATCTGAACAAATTCCTTTTATGACGTTTTTGTTGAAATTATCAGGCGTTGATTTACAAATTTTCTGAAAAGTCGATCCAGTTATTCTACCAGCTCTTTGCTGGTACCATGCAAAGCTTAATGATTGGTTACGTGTAGCTTCCTCAACATACACATAAGATTCTAATGGCACTGCCTTTAGGTCTGCCATTGTTTTTTCAACTAAAAGGTTATAATCATCAAGAGCTAAATTCACGTTGTTTGAATTGTACAAGTATCTAAGCGACTGCGGTAACTTTGGGCGAGTTTCTTGTGGTGGATTTTGTACCACAAATCTCTCTTGGTGTTCCCCAAAAAGACTCAATGCCACAGTTTCTGGTGAGTGCTCTTTGACATTCTTTAAGAAATCTTCAAAATAGTCAAGTTTCACAGCTTTGAGTGGAGGTGTTGGTTGTTCTGATGCTTTGAGCTTTGCTTTTGCTTTGTCAGAATAAATCATGATGTTTGCAACTAAAGCACCGTCAATATTTTTAGTAAAATTCTGATTCCACAGCTGCGGTAAGTCAGTTGGGGTAACCCTTGTAAAGCCGATTCGAACTGCTGCTTCCATTTTGAAGAGGATTGCTCCAACGTGTGAGCATGTTTCATCCAATCTAAAATGTACAATAATAATTACTGTAATGACAGGACATAAAATAATTTTAATGGTGTAGTTCTAAAATTTTCAAAGTTCATCAACAAGTACCAACAATCAACCATGCACAAAAAAGTTAAATGTGCATAGTTGAATGAAGGGTAAACAAATTTTCTTTCTGGTCTTCAAAATAGATTTACCTCGCTACAAAAAATATGAAAAATACATGTCAGTTTTAGGTAGGTTTATCTAACACTTACCCTGCCATACATTTACAGTGACCATATACAACGCTTCCAGAATTTTTCAACACAACCCAAGCAGAATGAGGTTTGTTGGTTGTTTTGTAGGAAGGACGTACATCAGCAATCACAAGAATGACATCATTGACTTTCATGTGCTTTATTTCCTGTACCCAGCCGGCAATGTAGAATTTAAATGCTTCTAGTGATTTATACTTCTCCATAGCCTCTTGAGAGTAAATTCCTGTGAAAAAAAACAAAGCATCATATAACTGTTAGGATGGACAGTGACAGGGTATGTCCAGGAACAGACAGCTGCTGTGCCTGTGTGGTGCGTGGATTGCAGTTCGGGCAAGTCTAGCTACTCAGGTGCAGGCCGGTGTCCAGGGATTGACAGGATACAAACACAATAGAACGTAAAATAATTCATTGCTAGAAAAATTACATACTTGGAGATTTGATCAAATAATGATAAAGGTGGGGATATGTATGCTCTGGCCATTGAGTTGGATCAGAAGTCCATTTTTGTTCCTCCATTTGCAATTCAAAGGGACAGCGTTCCAGACCTAAAGTAAAGTATAAGTATAAGTAATGACAAGCTCCCATTTTACAACAAAACTTAAAGTCATAAAAGCATATAGGTTGCTCACTATGTGACAATATAAATATAAACAAACAGCATAAAACAGAGTTGCTATTATTCAAGTTTTCAGCTTTTTAACTTACCAATAAGTTCTAGTTTTTGTTTATATCTAATCCTTGGTTCTTTTTGAAGCTTCTCCATATAATTTTCTGATGAAATGGGGTTCGTGGTAACCTTTTCAGTTGCATTTTCTCCCATCTTGGCTTGCTTTCCAACTGAAAAGCCACGAGATTTCAAGATTGTTTTCACCCAGTTCAAAATGGTAGACTCTTACAGCGGAGCATTACGCAATGTTGTGACGTCACGCCGTGGCCAAGAATACACACACAGAATTCTTAGGTTCATCAGGTGTCGTATGGTTGGTTAGGCTAAGTCATATCTTCCTTTGTTTTCAGCCTAAAACTCCTACTCTTCGGGATATGCGCACTGCTCTTGTTTTGAATTGAATTTCTCCGTATAGATCGCATGCGCACTGAGGTTTTGATGAAACAATAGAGAGTTTGGAAACCCAATTCCAATTAGCTGTGTTTTGAACATTCTTTTATTTTAAATCTCTATTGATAAACATCTTTTGTTTATGTATAATTTCTATAATGTTTAATCCTATTAAAATCGAATTCTTGGCACCATAGCAGTGCCTATATACCAAAAGTAAGGCCTAAAAGCCTGGAGCGGTAATTTGTGTAGACTAATGCTTGGTTAACAGGAACCAATAAACTTTGGAATTTCTTTTACCTTTATTTAGATTGCTGGTTTGGGAAATCATTTTGCAAAACACAGTCGTCATAGTGTTGGCATGCGAATATGCGATTCGTTAGCCAAGAAACATAACTTATCATGGTCTTATGAAAGAAAATATAAAGCCTTCACAACATCTTTGTCTGTGCAAGATCACCAATTTATCTTGTTCAAATCAAAATGGCCAATGAATTTGAATGGAAGAAGTCTTGAAAAAATAGGTATAAGCTAGCCCATGAAATTGACAAAACTATTTAGTTGATATACAGAAATAATTTAGAATGTTGGAAGGCTCGATGAGAGTAGTAGTCAAGCTAACAAAATTACACGAATCTGAATCTGTCAAGAAGGATAGTAACATCGATACAAATACTAAATTAAAGTCTATTTCAAATTAGCTGGCAGTCTTTTTTCAAACTTCAATAACTTTTGATAGAATTTGAATTAATTAGCGATTTTGTGCTCGTTGGAAAGATTATCAGGAGTGGAATATGATTATAATAAAAAAATCGATGAAATATCTAAAATGAAGAAGAAAAACGAAAAAGAAAAAAAAAACTTTTTGTCTATTTTTGCTATGGACATGGCTATGGCTAAAAAAAATTGAAAAATATTCTTGTAATCGGAAGATTTAAATGAGTTGAAATTAAATGGGTAAACAATAAGTACAATTATGACCACAAGTAATTTTATGGTCAACTTTTGTTTGCAGTTTCAGACTTGTCTGTAGACATCAACAAGGTCACAGTGTTACATGATGAACTTGATCGAAACCTTGGAAAATGTCGCTGGAAACTTAAAGGGAGTGCCAAGTAAGTTTTTTCTTACTGCTAGAATATTGAAACGACATGAAAAAGTCAAAAATGCGTTCTAGGGTACTCGGACCATACTAAAGACGTTTAAGTTGTTTTCTTTTTATTTTGGTATCAAATTCAAGATATAAACGCCTGGTACACACCAAATATTCATTCCTAGAAGAGCCATTATTATATTTTCTTTCAGTGGACACAATGGTGTGAAATCAGTCATACAATCCCTCAAAACTGATGTGAGTTTTCAAATTTTTTTTTTCAATTTTACGAATATTGGTATAATGGACACCAGATTCGTTCTGGACTATAGTAAAACCTATGATATAACGTTAAAATTGTATTCTCGGTCTTCAGTTAGGAACGTTTATGAAATCTTTGCCAATAAATTCTATTGAATTTAAACAGTTTTAGATTTCTACTTTGTTATTAGAAATTTCGTCGTTTACGCATCGGTATCGGTCGACCGATCAACAAATCGGACGTGGTGGATTACGTTTTGTCTGATTTTACGGCAGCCGAAGAACAAGAGTTTTTTGAGGTGGCAACCAGGTGTATAGAGATGTTAAGGATGGATGTTTTCCCTGATGAAGTTGTAGAGGTTGGTCAAAATGAGGCGAGAACAGTTGTTGTTGAGGGATATGCGGATAAAGACGATACGATCAAAGATTCCTGATAAGGTTAGCTCTTTTTTTTTTCATGTTTAGTCTCACTGGTAAAATTAGTTTAAATAAGTAAGTTGTAAGTTGTAAGTTGTCTTTAGCTGTCGCTAATAAGATGACAACAACAAAGGTGACTGTCTCTAATAGAATCACTAACTACCAAAAAAGAGCCCGGTCGACAGATTTTCTGACCGAAAATTGAAAAAGAGTCGAAAAGTCTTTTTCATACCACCACCAGGACTAGATGAGCGTTTTGATATTAATGCAGTTATCCAACTTTAACTCCTTGAAGGATATCAGAACTACCAAATTAGATTCTTAAGCTTTTTTCCCATTGGTGCATCGAGGGTGGGCTTTTTTTCGGAGGTTCTCTAAGGCGCTAATAAATTCTACTGGACTATTTATGTTATGATTGGAATAGTCAATTGAGATGCTTGCTGTAAACAATTATACCATGATTCAATCAGGAAGTGAGAAGTGTTAGTCTATCTCGAACTCTGGACTGAAGTTTCTGTCTAAGATTTAATGTTTTACGTTTTATACGGAATGGTTCAGGCAAGAACTCTGTATGAGACCTGCAACGAATAAATTATTGTGGGCAATGATGTGGCCGACCACACTTGCAGTAAATCTTTTTTAACATTCATAATCAGTTACGCAATCTTAAAGTTGGAATAGACGTGTGAAAATATATTCATGGCACGCACAAGAAATATATAGGACCAGGGTTAATCCTGTGCCCAAGTTCAGGAGTTGCCATAAAGCCATTATGGTAATAACCGGGAGGGCACATTGCTATACATTGTAGGACCAGAGTTAATGATGTGGCCAACCACTTTCACAGTAAATCTTTTTTACTCAAACCTAAAATTGGAATGAGAAAGTGAAAATGTATTCATGGCTCACACAAGAAATATAGGACCAGAGTATCTTTCCCTTAAGCCTTCGATATGATTTGCTTGAATATGATGGAAAAAACATCTTAAATATTTCATGTGAGAATATTCGAAGTAATGAATATTTTACATAACCTAAGCATCAAGCATTATACTGGCTAATGAATATTTCATCTTTCTTCTTTCTACAAATCTGCACTTTTCAATTAAGGGTATGAGATACGATTGTTTGAATTTGCATTGATTAAAACATTCCTCGATGTTCTGTTTCGCATGTTTTGCAATAACAATCATAACGATCTGCCAAGTTTAGACTGGACCTTTATTTTGATTATTTTTGTGGTGATCGTTTTCCAGTATTGAGATGAGTCGCACTTGATCGCATTTGATACTTTCTATCCTGTTATCTTGGACGTGTGGTAGTATATGCTTTGTTGATTGAGCTACTTTTAAAACTCTATGTTCGGTTTTTATGAAAGGAAAACCTGTTTTTATTCAAAGACTTTACCCTAAGATTAAATCGTTTCGCCATCAAGCTGTTAGCAAGGAAGATTTTGTCGAGAAGACTTTTATTTTTGGATGAGAAACTCATCTTGTCAACGTGGAAGATTTTTCAAGGACTTCATATTTCATAATTTTGGAATCCATCTTTCTGACAGCAGTATTGCAGTATTATAAAAACAATTTCATTTCCACGTGAACCAAAAGCATGGTTTTTGTGACATTTACAGTAGCAGCTTTCGTTCTAACAGGCGTAGGTACCGGCATTTTATCATGTGCTTTATACGGACTTTTAAAACAATTCAATGACTTGGAGTGCGAAATGGAGAGACGTTCGACTTCTTGGAAAATCTCTCAAGGCGCTTAGAACAATGGCTAATGAAATGGGAATTATTTAAGACATTTTACAATATACCCTAAAGTCTATTCACGATAAGTGTGCACTCTTTTTTCATTTACCTATAACTTTTGAAGGAATTCTTCAATCTTTATAAATTTGGTATCATTGGAAAGATATTAGTGAGTGGAACAATTTGAAATAAAAAAAATTTTAAAAAAATTCTAAAAATGAAGATGAAAATGAAGAAGAAAAAAATGAAGATCTTGTAGAAAAGTGCTATAACTATCATTTTCACTGAAGTGAATCCTTAATCATCGAACGTCATCACTGTGAAAAAAATTCTCTAAAATAATCATTCAGTCAAAAGATATCAAACAAAGTTATAAGCTGATTGAAGTCTAAAAACGCTGTTTTCTGCAGTTTTTTGCTGTTTTTTGGGGTCAATCACTTATGAACTTTGTATCATAACTTTATATTGAATAAATATTTTAATAAAATTTCTTCACAGTGATTATCTCCTAAAATCAAAGAATCTCTCCAGTGAAAATGATAGTTATGGCACTCTTCTACAAGATCTTCATTGTTTTCTTCTTCATTTTCATCTTCATTTTTAGAATTTTTTTAAAAATTTTTTTATTTCAAATTGTTCCACTCACTAATATCTTTCCAATGATACCAAATTTATAAAGATTGAAGAATTCCTTCAAAAGTTATAGGTAAATGAAAAAAGAGTGCACACTTATCGTGAATAGACTTTAAGTTTGATTTTACTCATTATGTAAATTTCTACTTTGTTTGCAAACTGATCCTGAATAGATGTTGATTTACGATACCATTGATTTTGTATATATTTTTTTAGAATTGCTAAGTTTTTCAACATTTTTGTTAAATGAAAGTTTAATCACAGTTGGGTCAAGATAAAAGAGAATTGTATTTTAATCAAACCCCTTTTTAGCAATTTTTACAGATGAGAGGTTCTGATTGATTCGAACGCTTTTTGCCAATATACGTATTCAGCTACGGTTTGCAAGGACGCGGGTTCAGACCTCTGCCGTGCCATACCAAAGACTCCCCAAACGGTACTTGATGCCTATCTGCTTGATGTTCAGTATTTAAGAGATCAAGGGTACGATTCAGGGAGAAAGAGTGGCACCCTCCCCCTACCATCGGGTAGATAGCTATCCGAAGAGGAGCCTTTGGGTTGCCTCCGACTGCAATGGGAGACTTAAGTACACGTTTTCTAATCGGTCATAATCTTTTCCTAGTTGGAACGAATTTTTTGTTTTTAAAGTCAACGGTGTGTTAGCCTTGCCCTTTTCCCATTTTAAGTCTGGTTAGATCAAGTTGATCTGGTCAATTTCTTTTCCAGCTCGGATTTTTTATTAGTTTGAGATCCATAAACATTATGAAAGAGTATCTAGAAATGGTAATATGGTTTGTAATAGGTTTTTAGTTTGCTGGTTTTGCACGTAGGCTTGTTTGGTTTTGAAATCAATTTTCTGGTTAAAACTTGCGGTCAACTATTCTCCTGAAGAGAAAGAAAGTGACCCTATTTTCTGGGGGAGGGGAATCATATCTGCTACCTTCAAACAGCTTGTCACGTTTTAAATTTTCTTTCATATTTTGTTTTCAATAACAAAAGCTTTTTCTCAGTGATGTGGTTTTAAAAATCATCTTTTATTTCCTGTTTTTCCACGAATTTTAAAATGCTCTTTCAGCGAAATCAGCAAGTTACCGTGAGGTTATATAACTTTCAAAATATAGATCCGATTGGGTCGCCGTGTATCCAAGGCTTTATGGACGCCAGAGAATATCTATCTGGCGTTATTATTAACCATCAGATAGCCGATGATACACAGGGAACTATGAACCCAGGATGGTTGACACTTTAAGTCTAACGTCTTGACTAAGTTTAATTTTGCAAACCATGATATCCCTAATTCTAAGAAGACGTCGAATACAGTTAAAAACTCATCTTCTTCTTTTATATTCAGTTCATCTTCGAAATTTAATAATATCATCAAGATGAGACTAGTATCATAGTTGGACGGATCCCAAAATGATACAAGTCATCTGGATGATAGCCGGTCATGCACATCAGGAGTTGTGATAACAGAGAGAAGTGTTAGAAGGCCGAAATTATGTCGAAACAAACTGAATGTAATTTGTGTGAGATCTTAGGTTTGGATGTCAAAGTTGTCGTTCTTATAATTTTGAAACTTCTTTGCTATGGAAGTGGAATATGAAAAAATTAGCATATGTATTTGGTTGACTAGGAAGAAGAGCCCCAAGACTGTTGAAAAATTTTTAGTAGAGCTGCGAAAGAAAAAAATCTGGTGGATTGTTTTTGGGGTGAAAATTGACTAGAATTGCAAATTTTATGCAATAAAGACTACTGTGGCAGAAGATCCTAGTGCTAAAATGTAAAATTAAACAAACAACAGATGAGATGGAGATTATATTCAGTTCATCTTCGAAATTTAGGACTACACTTTCTCAGTCACAGCTTGATTGATTCATTTTAAGGATGATTTTTATGTAGGAGCTAAATAAGTTTAAAATTGTTCACTTTGGACACGATAGATCTTCCTAAATTCCCCACAAAAATGCAAGATATTTTAATAAATTCAGTAAGAAATTAGGAACTCTTGGGGATCGTGTCATTTTTTTCCATCTAGATGGTGCGCTCGTCCATTTTTTGACACTTCAAATGGGATTAAAAATCCATCTGATTCCCATCAAATCGTCCATCAAAATAGGAAGACGATAAGACGGTAGCCTGATAACAAAAACCTTCACCTTGTCTTAGACAACCGTCTGAAACCCATCTGATGTGTTTATTTTGAAATTTCGTCGTCAGAGATCAGCCTTAAATTCTACATCACGTCTCAATTATTTCCCAATAATTAAACTGTTTTTCTTAAACTAAATTTCGAACCCGCGTGGGCGTTTTTAAGGTTGGCCAAATGGTTAGCAGAATCTACTGACACGGCAGAAATAAGTGTCAATGTTCAATTTCTTGTCATAGAATATTTTGCATCTTTCCCACAACTTTAAACGTCATAACAGAATTTTATTAGCAATTAAATAGATGAGTTTGACCCTCGGAGGAATACTTAAAGTCTCATTTGGGAATTAGAAAAGTGCGTTTTGATGAGAAATGCAATTAAAATTCTGCGAGAAATCATTTAATGATTGAAGGAGAGTGAACCAATGAAGTAGCCCGAAGGGCTAGAATCGAATCTCCTTGGTGGGATTTGAAGCCAACAAATCCTACCAAAGTTGCGCGGCCTTGAGCGGCTCGCCTGGTTTTTACACAAATGACAGATTCAAACTAAAATTTACCGCTAAATTTTGAAAAAAATATCAATCATATACAAGGAATTGCTAGATTCAATCTGTCGTCAAAAATACATTTTTTAAGGCTTCACTTTTTCTTGCCTGAGAAAGGTTAGAGATTCTACTCTAGCCCTTCGGGCTTTAAACTCAATGAAGTGAACAATATTGTCATTACTGATGACAAGGCTTGTATTTGAGAAATTGGCAAAAATCAGTTAGTTGTTACTAGACGGTTCCCGTCGTCGCAAACGCCGGTTAACGGTTTTGCTTGCACATCAAAAGCCTTTAAAATACTATAATGTGGGTTAATTCCAAGGCAGCCTAGTTAATTCCTGACATTGTTTTGGCTTAAAATGCCGAATACAATAATAAAAATTATACTTCTAAACTTTCTACATTAGTCAAAATTTTGTGTCTGTAGGCCTCGATGGTATGTCTTTTTAAGATAACGGAAGTTTGTGTTCAATGAAATGCCATAGTGACCTTGTCAAAATTATCGAGGGTACCCGTCGTTGCAGACGCCCAAAGGTGTCTGAGGTGGTGAGAGGGTTGCTTCTAGGAAAGAAAAAGCTTTAGTTGTGAAGGAGAGGCTCGCGCTTTGCGATTGAGCACTGAAGGTTTTCCCGTTTGTTGGCTTCACATGCGGACAGCTTAAGACCGGCGCATATGCAATGCAACCAACATTGAAACCTTTTTAAATAATGTTAGACGAATTTAATCATCAAATAACAATGTTGGATTTTGTTGCGTGTGTTGATATAAAATAATTCGAAATCGTGCAACAAAAATGCCACACCTTTTTATTTGAAACTTTGTTACGTCGCAGTACTTTTTCATGAAATTGACGTCAGAACTTTTTTCGTTTACAAAATTTTTTTTCTTTTTTTCATAAACTTACTATTTCTCAATATATTTAATCGCACGGAGGCAGTCCCGGCACGCCAAATATTAAATATATACTACACAATTTTTGCACGGAGGCAGTCCCGGTACGCCAAATATTAGATATGCTAAATAAAATAAGTTTTGAACAAAAGTTCAGAATCACTACAACTATATGAGAGCGAAGAAGAAAGAGTATCTTTGTTCCATGGAGTTCTGCTGCCGCGGAGGCACAGGAGAACCGAACTCAAGAGGGCAAAGTTAATCTTTCTTCTTACCCAATTTGTCGTGATGGCAAGGGTTTCGTTTCGTTTTTCAGATAAAAGTTCTGATAGTCTTTTGTAAAAATGTTTCGTTTCTCTCCCCATTCCGCCCATTGCGGTGAAAACAATTGGGGTAAAGGAGTCGTGCTCAACTTTCATGATTCTTGAATTGTAAACGTTCTTTTTCTACCTTTCGTTTGCATCGCATGCTTTGGAGACAGTGGAATTCCTGAACGTTTTGGCGATTGGGTTGAAAAGCCTTACGTCGAAGAATGCCTTCTGGCCAGGAATCCAAAATACCCTAGCAGCAATGTCGAGACGAGCACGGTCTTGGATGTTGGTCGATTTAGTTTCAAAAGTCTCACCTGACAAGGTGGTCAATGTCGGTTCGACCTTCACGTCCTTGCATACTTGTGTCAGGAGGGATGCTGTGGTGTCACGGATGGAATTATGACGCTGAATGATGAAACCGCCTTTCTTGCACGAGAGTGCGTGTCCCAGATCAAAAGGTGAACCACATGGACAGAATTTCGTTTATAAAATAGCAGTGTAGAGTCTTCTCTAATCCGAGTTTTCTACGCTTGTCAAACTTAGCGCGAGACTTTTTGTATCGAAGGTGGATAGGTTTTCTAGCCACGGCGTTCAAATTTTAGAAACCTTAATATGTTACTGGCCTAGCGTTACAAAGTTTTTTCATAAACTCAATTAGTATAGAAGATTCCAGTGTATATGATAATTCCATGATTCTAAGGATAATTTCCATATGTGTTAAAGGTCTTTGGTCTTGTTTGATCCAGTAGCGTTCTCGGGTGTCGGAAAATTTGCGTAGGAGAGCACAATTTTGTTACGAAGTAATAATCTTTTAATGTTTTTTTATTTATTTCATTTATTCTTTATTCAAAGGAGTCTGTTAAATTGCGTGACTGCGCACCTTTTAAAAAGTGGCTCTCTTTGCGCGCCCGAAATTTTTGGCGTGCCTTATAATTGACATGCATAATGCTATGAATAGATAATTACTTTGTTATAAAATCTGCTCCCCTGCACAAATTTTCCGGCACCCCTGAGAACGCTACTGAGATCTTCCTAATTCTCCCACAAAAATGCAAGCTATTTTCATAAATTCTGTAAGAAATAAGGTACTCTTGAATGGTATTTGAGGCCCATGTAATAGTTGGTAGTTAGGAATTACTAATTTCTGAAAAAAGAGAAAATACCAGAAAATACCAAAAAAAAAATCGTGCTCGTTTCGCTCGTGTAATTTTCACTAAGATATTTACTTTAAACTGGTATCTGTCAAAAGGTTTGAACTTAACCTTTCCAGCGCGCAACATTTTTATATCTTCAGCCCGTCTGCGCGCAACGTTTTTTGATGAAAATGCAATTTTCACGATAACCGTTATAACTTTTTGAAAAATTAACTTCAGAAAAAAAACCTTATATTTTTGGAAAGCCCTACCTTTCCCCTTTCTAAATATGTTTAACTGAGTACTCCAAAAAATTTTGGACAGAAATTATGAAGCCAGACAAAAGGTATATGAAAAAACAATGTCGCGAAAAAGTCATTTTTGGTGCAAAACTTCAAAAAATTATAGAGAACTGAAAAATTGATAAAAACACTTACTTTTTTCTTTAGAAGGTTTCTTTATAAATTAGGTAATACAATTCCATACTTTTGAAAAGCCAAATAAAACTCTAAAACACTTTTATAAACCCTTACTTTCATAGCTAATTTTCTGCCTCCTCAGTTTCACAAAATCACGCAACATAGCTTGGTCTACCATTTCTATTTTTGAAAAATGTTGCGTCATACCAAAACAAACCCCGATTGTTTCTTATTGGAAATTTCACGCTGATTCCGATTTTTTTATCGGTTTTACCGTACCACTGACGGTTGGGGCGTAATCCGACCAAATATAAAGGTCACCTTAACGTATCAGATACGTCTTTCGGAACGTATGGCGAACGTATCAGGTACGTCTTTCGGGGCCGAAAGGTTAAGGTAATATGTATAAGCCTCACAGAGACCCAAAGCCTGTTCACCTAGACATCTCACGTTCACATCTTATCATTGCTAAGTTAAACAGAGACCAAACTCTTTTTCATTTTCATTTCCTCTTTCTTTATATTAAAAACATAAATTTAGTTTCAGTAGAGATAGTGCTCTACGTTTAAAATCACGATTCATAAGTGTATAAATTAAAGGGTTACAAAGAGCCGTTAAATTTTTTATGGTATACAGTATATTGAAAACTTCATGAGTCAGTTCTATTTCTTCCTCAAGCCATATCATTACGTCGACGTACATCCGTAACGCGAAATACGGCAACGTGAACAATACGAACGCAACAAACATTAAAAGTAGGCAAAATGCGGCGTGTAACTGTCTTTTAGCCGTTTTTACTTGCCCGTAAATTTTAATGTCGGCTTGTCCTTTAAGTAGCCGGCGGATCTCTTGGAATATGATAACGTAGGCTGGAAACATGAACAGGATGGGTAGTGCAGTGAATAATAACATAGAGAGGAAGGTGAGACACACTTCGAAGATGAGAATCCAATCTTCACCCATTTGCTCAGGTATTGAGAATATGTAAGGATACAAATAGATGACTTGGAGTATGGATGCAATCAACGGGATGAGCCAGACTGACAGTAAAATCTGTTTAAAAAGTTTGTTAGTTATAATGCTGTTATATTTCAAAGCTGACATGACTGATATGTAACGCTCAAATACGAAAGCGCATAAATGTAAAGTTGCAACTTTGGTTAAACCAGAGGTGATGATGTCTACCAGAATATTGAACACCAAACAGCTATGGCAATCAGGATCGTGCAACTCCTCCGATACTTCAATAATAATATGTAAGGCGACTGTAATAGATCGAAACCATTCACAAACGACCATGCTACACAGAATCTTGTTCGGGAAGTATAACAACAGAATTGGACATTTGTAGAACACAAGCATAATGAACATGGTTAGAACAGCAATCAGAATCGCAATTATGGAATTGGTGATGATAGATAGTTCCATGCTGATCAGCTTCGGTGGTTGTCTTCCCAGGATATGTTTCGATTATTTGTGACTATTTTGTAATCAAATCCGTGGTAGTGTCTAGCAGCGACTTTGAACGTTAATTGAAGCAGATGCTGTTATCGAAGAAGTTGTTTTATTCGTAGCTTTGCAAGCAATGATTGGTTCTCGTTCAACCGGCCCCTTTTTTATAGTTTCCCCAAAAGTGCTGATTGTATCATTTTCTCTCATTTGTTTCGTTCCCTTAAGGCTCTATTTTTTTTTTCCTTTTCTAGTTTTCTTTTGTTATGCATTGTTATGTATTTTGAAATAGAGAAATTAACTTAACCATCTTGACTGTTTCGTTTTGCATTACAGTAACGTAAGTTTACTTAAAAATTTCTTCTTTTTGGTTTTTAGCACTTAGTACTTTCTTTGTTCCTTGTTGTTACCATTCTACATGATTTACATTTCAAAAATCAATTTATTGGCTAAATTTAGCGATGATAGTTTCTTTCGTTTGCTACTTTCTGTCTAGGAAACTTATGTTCCCTTTTGTAAACTTTTCATTCTTTCTATGTGGAAAATTTCACAAGAACACTTGGTTAATATTATGTAAAAATCTAAGAACAATTGAAGAACAATCTGAGCCTCATTGATTTCAGAAATTACCAAGAAAACACTAATTTCAAGTCATCAACTAAGTGTATTAAGAACATCATAAGAACATCTCATTTTCTGAAGAAAGTAAGAACATATCGATTCCTTTTATTTTCTTTGTCAAATTTAACGAGCTCTCGTGGCTATCATCAAGGGACATGATGCTCCTACAAATTTCAAAATCTTACCAATATTTGTGTCTTTGTCTTACAACAAGTTCAATACCCTCATTTTTCGCCTTTTTTCGACTTTTTTGAAAAGTAATGTTTTAGCATTTAGACCATGTTCAGACGTTACGGTAGTCTGGATACCCAGGCTAACGTTACGGTTCCGTTTCACTCCGGTATGATTTTCGTTACAGATCGAGAGTGTTCATTTTAGTTTCAGAACGTTTCGGAACAAGAAAACGAAGCAGTTCCGTTCCGATGAAAATAATGGAGCGAAACCGTTTCGATCTGTTTTGCTTTGCAACGTCTCTCTTTTTTGACGTTTCGAATTTTGACGTTCACACTTGTTTCGGAAACGGAGCGAAACGGGGACATAACATCTGAACATGGTCTTAGACAATAACTTTTTATCTAGTCGACCAAATTTGAGAAATGACCCCGCAAAATTTAAGTTTATCCTTCCTCTTTCCAATGTAAAAGGATTGCCTCTTTAAAGGTTCATAGAAATCGAGAAAACTCACTTCATAGAGGGGGACTTTTTTCTGAGACACCCAGTATTATTATGAGATAAATTGTTTATTTACAAGTACTCGTACATAAGCATATTTTTACTTCAAATTTCACGAATTTCATGTATATTTTCTTTGAAAAGATTAATATAATACGCTACTCTTCATAATCCATACTTTTTGTTTTCTAATATTGGGCTCTTCCAGAAAAAAATTGAGTATGGGAGGGGGTGGAGTATATAACATTTTTTGAACATTGTGACTTTTGACCCCCCGGACAGCAGGTCTAACCCCCGAACAAGCATCAGTTGACCCCCCAGTTGATGTTTTTCAACAAAAGATTTGCATTGCATTCACTCCCTGAAATAAATATAGGTATGACCTGGCTTTCTATACGCTTTGAGGTTAAAAGAACCTGGTTAATTAACTATTTTGTGGCGATTCACGATTGGGGATGAGCTGAAGTTTTTACAAGATACTTCACTAATTGGTCATTTAAAGTGATAGAGATGACGCGTTCTTTTGAAAAAGTAATAAGATTCTTTTATTACATCTTAACGACCAACCAAATCAAATAAGAGCTTGTAAAAACTCCAGCTTGTCCCCACGATTGTGAGGGAGCACTCATTGATTTTTTTTTGATAAGATGTTCAATGAGATTTTGTGCAGAAATCTCCCAGGTATCTGTTTTTAGTGACCTTGAACACTCAGAGAAAATTAACGAGAAGATAATTTTTAGCTCAAACAATGAATTTCCTCAAAAGTTTAAGGAACTTGATACGTCGAATGTTTAAAGAGGGCAAAGTTATCAATAACTTCGTTTTTGTAGAGGTTGTGCCAAAGTTTTGGAGCTTTTGGCCCACACATTTGTTAATCCTATTGTAAAGTTATCATTGGCAAATTATTGACAAACAGTGATTATCTTTTGAATCTATTTTCATCCAACAATCTCAGTTGTCATTGTAGAGTTATGGAGCGTTGTTTCCTGTTTTTGCTTGCCTTGATGGGTACTTATAAACATCGTTTAATAATTGTTGTGAGGGACTTGAGAGGGCAGAAGAATTTCAACATTGTCTTTTTCTGATAAACTCCAAAGAAGACACGGTGGCCTATTCTTGTGATTAATATTATTTTTTGAACGTCACAATCAAGTTTTTGTGGTTAAAGCCAGCCAAGACTCGCCAATTTTTTTCTAGTTTCAACAAGAGCCTCCTTGTTTTCTAGATGAAGTCACGATGATGAAGCCTTTGAGGCAAAGTAAGGGCTGGGCCCATTACCCGGGGGGCACTGGGTTTGCAGACTGACGGTATGTGCGGGCCAAAAATTGGCTTTTAAAATTGCACCCTTACAGTGCAGCAAAAATCAGTGAAAATCATACCCTTAGAGTGCATTTTCCCCCACATTTTCGATCCCTTTCGGCAAAAAAATGGTCAAAATTCTAGCATTTTTGGTCAAAATATCTAGATTTTTCAAGAATTTTCTGAAATTTCTACCCTCCCTTACAGTGCATCTCTACTTTTTCCGACCCTTACAGTGCATTTTAAACATATTGGAAAAGGTACCCTTAGGACCCGCACATACCCGTCGGTCCTTTTGCCCAGCTGCCCCCCCCCCCCCCCCGGGGCCCATTATTAAAGCTTCTTTACCCGTTTGAAATGACTCCAATAAGTTAGGCCCTTCTCTCTTAGACCATTTTTTTTTTTTATATGATATGCTTATTTGATTATGGATATGTTGATGTGCGACTGGATCTTTCACTTCGAAATTCGGGTCGTTTTGTTGATTTCTGAACCATATTGTGTGTAGTATTTTTTGTTAACAAATCGTTTCTAAAATATCAAAAGATGAGGCATTCTTTCATCGGCCTTAAAAATAACAAGTGTTTAAGTGGGATGTTTTGATGGTCCTTAGGGCACTCTTATCACGGGTGTGTAATCGGCCATCATTGTCATCATTATGATTTTGTCGGCTAATGGTTAGGTTCATTTCCCTTAATCACAAATTATGTATACTTCTGTGGAATTGGCTTTCTCTCCCCTCCCCCCTCAAATATTGAAGCCCATGACCAATTTTAAAGTATATCCTGGAAGAATCCTAGAAGTTAAGAATCTTGAGTATTTTGGTTAGGGTACGAAGTTGTGCCATTTTTCATCAAATTGCTCGAAAATCTTGAATGATTTAGGTAATTAATAGAGATCAATTTTAGAGCTCTGCGCTACCTTTTTTTGAGCTAGTTTCCTTTGAAAAGGAAAGCGATTTTATATAAAGCGAATAGTACCCTTATTGCATTCATTATTCGTGCGTCTGAGGAGGGCGGACTTTTTTGAAATTTGGACAAAGTAGCTAAATTATAAATTGTCACCTTCGGATAAAATCTTTTCATTATTAATAGAATTCTACAGTTATTGATGTCCGACTTGAAAAATGCGAATCATTCTCGGTCGTCAATATCTATCATTGGTCAAAATTTCAAGTTCAAGCTTCCCATTCCTGAAATCAGGAGTTTCACGGCTCTTTTCGAATTTTTCGATGCGATAGCGAACTCGAACCCAGACCCTTTGATCGCTATTTTTATGATTCTGATTGCACGTCCGTCAGTAAAATCAAATAGTGGCTATAGATTTTTGTGATACACGCTTTTTTTATAAGAATGGTGTAAATCCATTTCATCATGGATATTCTTATCATGCTTAAATATTCTTACAGCATTCTTAGATTAAGATCCTAATTCAGACTAGATCTAATATTTAATACGAGCGTCTCAAGCATAAAATTGCATTTTTGTGTGAAAGTAGTTAGCTTTACTTACTTATAATTGAAAATGCTCTAAAAATGGCATTCTTAGCCTGTCTTAGCTTGAGTAGCAAAGTTCTATGATTGTTGTATTCTTAGCATATTCTTAATTTTTTGGCCATTTTCACCATGCGGACATTCTTATAACGCGTATTCTTATAAAAAAAGCGTGTAGTGCATCACCAGGAATTGATACTATAGTAGGTCAAACAAAACGAAACGAAACCTAAAATTACATCGATATAATCTTTAGTTTCCTTTCAACATATATTTTATTTTGAAAATATGTCTCAAATTGGCTTTAACATATAATATTAATTTTGAAAATATGTCTCAAATTGGTCGACGAGTATCTACTTTTCTAAATACTTTTATCAATAACGAAAATTTTCGCTTCCGTTATCAATTATGTCTGTAACCCGATCTCCAACATGACGTCATCGAAAGCTAATCCTATCCATGCAAGTTTGTTTTCACAAATAATGGACGAAAACAAATTAATCTGAATTCGTGTTGAAAGTATTCATCCCTCATATTGCAACTCTTATATCCTGTTCCAACTTGCCTCCTCTGTTCTTTGATTGCCTTTTAGTGAGGTAAATATTGACCGAACCTATCAGTCTTCTATATGAAGTGTTCGCAAAGAGTAATCGATGTTTATGCATCATATAAATATACAGGACAAGCAGTAAAGTCTGTTAAAAATTCAATAGTTAGTTTGATTTGATGGAAAAGTTGTAAATTTATGCATGTCAGTCTTCGTCCTTGAAAATAAAGATTTTATTAATAAAGAGAGCACCCTTTCATTGGTAGCCAAATTTTACTCAAGACAAAACTGTCAGAAAGAGTACATTGTTTTTTTCATCACGATGGCATCGTCTTTCGCATCCACGCCCATTCCGCCCACGCCCATTCCAACTGCGAGGCATCACCCAACAATCTATCCAGAAGTCCTCTACGTTTTCATCGCCCTCATTATTCCGCCCAACGTCCTCATCATGACCGTCTTCTTTCGGAATCACCACATTCGATCAAACCAAGCCAACAAGTTCATTTGTTCGCATGCTTTCTTAGATATCCTTGTCGGATTGATTTTCATCCCGTGTTTACTTGGGTTAAATGCTGAAGATAATTTAATCAAAGGTGGTATGATCATGTATTCTCTCCTAGTCTCTTTGCTTATCCTACTCTTCTCAACGTTCGATCGCTACATTGCTATATGTAAACCACTCCATTATGAGAATATCGAAACCGACGAACGAGTTCGTAATATGATTCTATTCGCTTGGTTGTTTCCCTCCTTGGTGGTAGCGCTACCGTGGATTTGGTTGGCCAAAGAGGATGACAGTACTTTTCTGAAGACAGAGCATCGTGCTTACCTAGGAGTAGTAGTGTTCGGTATCCTAGCTATATTGTGCATCATTATCTCCGCTTACGTTCGTATATTGAAAGTCGGCATCAAACATTTACGGGAACAACTCATGTTACGTGAATTTGAACACTGGACACGACGTTTACCTATGGAAATCAAATTCTCGCGCATGTTTTTTTCGCTATCTTTAACCTTCTTCATCTTTTGGGTACCGACTGGTTATATGACATTAACGGACGATATTTTACTAATCGGAGCTCCTCCCACATGGCTTCAACAGATGAATTTCTATTGGGTATTTGTTGCCAGTTTCCTTAATCCGGTCATTTATGCGATTTTTCACAAGAGGTTTCGAAAATGTATTAAAGTGATGTTCACTCAAGGCCACAATATGTCATCTGTGGTTCACCCTATCATGGATGGCGACACGTCAAATATCCGTAAAAGTTTCCGTAAAACACGACTATCGACCGAAAACGAAAGTTTATAATGGGTTGTTAGATTAGAACTAACACTGATTTTATTGAAAAAAGAAAAATATTTAAACACATTTTTGGAACCCAAAGTTCATCTTCTCACATGGTGGTAAAAGGACTCGACTTCGATATTCGATTTGGATGCACTACCTTAAGTTAACCTTCTCTTTAGAGTTTGGAATAATAGGACGATCGTTGCAGATGGAAACTTTATCTCCTACCCTAGCGATCAGAGAAAATATTATGGTTTATCAACGATTCCGACCTTCCTACTATTCCTATCTCTAAAAAAGGGTGTCGGAATTGGAAGAGGGATGTTGACATTAGACCAACTTACGGTACTCATTCCGTGTGGGTGTGTTCAATTGACGGTCTAAAGCACGAAATAGAAAGATTTTTTCCAAAATGAAGAAAAAAGGAAACTGTACTTTTAATTGTCATTATATCCTGCGTATGCTAAAAAGTTGAGTAGAGTTAGGTTTTTTTCTCCCTTAAATGGTAGGGCTGGGCCCATGTTTTATTTCTTTGTAACATTTTAAAACTAATTGTTTTATTGCTATATTTCTTCCTACCATAACATATGTTTGAAATTTTTGGAGGTCGTTTTTCGAAATCTAACCTTTTCCTTCCAAGATTTTATCTAAAAGTGCATTTATCATGATTTTCTTGTAGCTTGTAGTTACAATAAACAATCGTATACTTTCTCTTTTTCGTGACCTTCCTCGCACTCAAATTTTCTGCGAAAAATAATTTAAAAAGTTTAAATCCCTTTATTCTGTTCTAACCTTTATTTAGTAATCGATTGGCACCCGGGAATCTAAACCTTTGCAACTTATTTGTATTTTAACCTAAGGGCCTTTTTAGACTGGCATATATTTAGATAAATATATTCAATAATATTATTTCATGAATTTAAATTAAATGTCCTGATATCATTTTAAACATTTCGTTCAATAAATTCTGACTTTAAAAGCTCGTATAAGTTGGGAACCTTATCAAATTCGAAAAAAGTTGTAAATCAAAAAATAGAATCTACCGTACTATAATATACTAATATGTTATTATTATAAGGATTTCTGTCTGATTATTAAAATTCAAAGCACTTCTATTTTTAGACGTCGAAAACCGTCCAAAGTTTTTTCCTGGGTCAACTGGTATGTTTATTACGTGTGTTATTAATAATAAACATTGTACCTTATCGGGGAAAACTTCGTCGGGGAAAAATTCGTCACTTGCTGGTAGTTGGCAAACGCATTAAGGCCGGGGAAAATTTTCGTCGGGGAAAATATTCGTTACTTGTCACTTTTCCCCGACGAAGATTTCCCCGATAAGGTATTCGAATATTAAAGTTATATCCAAAAGTTATATCGCTTTATCCCTTTAACTGCCGTGCGTAGTTTTTAAGGAAAAAGTTTTTAAGGAAAAAAAATGAAAGTAGCACCTATTCGCCAGATATCGGCATGAGCGACCACAGAAAAATATATAATTATGAAAAACATCTTTGAAATATATTTTAATTATTCAACTGTGTTATTTAATGAAATCTAGTTCAAAATCGAACTTTCAATATACTTCCAAAAAAACCGTTGCAAAGAAATGGAAAGTGTTCATGTCGGCATATGCCGACATCGGTAGTTAAACGGTTATTTAGAATACTTCTAATATATTTGGAATATACGCAAGTCTTAAGACCTAAGTCTTATTATTTTTATTGAAAACTGAAAATATTTTTGTAACATTTTAGTTTTAGATTATCAACTTTATTGTCAAAAGTTAATTAGGATCGTTAAAAATATTACTTTGTCTAGGAAACTACCCACATAATTATCGCTATTTTATTGTGATGTAGATCTTATCATGCCCGATTGTTTTTCTTTACTGTTTAAAACCTTCTTTCGAAAGGGTGCTACTCAAAATTGCCACACCCTTATTTTAAAATCCCTTACTTCTTCATAATACAACCTTTTTATGTGCAGTTTATGTATATCTCTATTACGGGAATAAACATATTGGGCTTTTCCAGAAAAGGATATTACCCCCACTGTTGAGGATATTGATTTTTCGAAGTATCGAACCCCCTGGATATCTACTCTTAAAAACATGCTCAACCCCCTGGATATCCTCTCTTATAAAGATGCTTACCCCTGAATATCGTATTTTTTGCTTGAAAAGACACTTTACACCCCTGGATATCCACTTTTGGAAAAAATCGTTAACCCCATGGATATCCGATATCCTCAAACACGGACTTTTTCTGGAAAAGCCCATTAAATTTTTCCTTATTTTGCTAAATATGGCAATAGACTCTGTTACTTATTGGTTTTAAAGAAAATTCATGAGAAGAGAAGACTTTTGTCAAAACCTCAGAACAAATTAAGAACAGTATGTGACTCAAAGGAGAATATGGTGATTTTCAGCGTTTATCTAAAAGAAAAAAATGAAGTGATTAATAGACCGAGTTTAACAAATAAAAGAACATTTGTCAGGCTTAGATATCAGAAAAATAAGAACAGGGTTAGTTTGTCTAGATGAAAGCAGCCGGCGAGGCGACCTTTTTTTCCAATGTGTTCTGAGAGCATATTACAGCTAGAAATTTTGATCTGTTCTGATTAGATCTTCGAAAATTAATCAGCTAAAAAATAGATGTGTTCCGACGAGACAGGCAGTCGGAACCACTACATAGAAATGGCAACTATTGCCTTAACGGGAAATATTTCCCGAACGGGAAGGTGAAAAACTTCCCGAAGTGAATACAGTTTCCGAATCAGGAAGTTGACCAGTTTCCCGATCGGGAATGTGACCTCTGCGCACTCCGGAAATGGTCGTGGAAGGTAAATAACTGATGCCTATTGTAAAAGAGGGTAAATAAATAACTTTCACCGGGTAGTTAAGAAATCCACCGGGTAATCCCTTCTTAATTCTACTTTCCCCATTCCCAATTAAAAACTTCCCGATTTGGAAACTTCTTCTCGATCGTGAAACAGAAATCTGCTATGTTTACAAAAATTAAACTTCCCGTTCGGGAACAATGAAAAGTTCTTGACCAAAACGGGAAACAGAAAAGTGATGAAATTTTCAATCTGGAAACAGTTTCCTTTTTGGGTTATTTTCACCTTCCCGTTCGGGAAATATTTCCCGTTAAGGCAATAGTTGCCATTTCTATGTAGTGGTTCCGACTGACAGGGGTATAATCAAGGTCATCTAACGTGTTCTTGTTGTCTAGGTAACCCTAGAAAGCTTTAGAACACTTCTTTTAAGGAGACAGGGGTATAATCAAGAGAAAATTGATGTAATCTTTTTGCCTAGTAACCCTAGAAATTTTCAGAACACATCTTTTGTGGAGAAAAACAAGTATCTTACAAGTATATCGTAGCAAAACGTTTTTCCTAGATTTTAGAACACATCAAACCATAAAGTATTGATAAGTTTAGGGAGACAAATAGGTTTCCTGGAAATCAGAACACATCTTTTGAATAAAAATCGAAAGGTGACATTTGGTCTCCTAGAAGATAAGAACACATATTTCTAAAAAATCTCTCTGCCGGCTGCTTCTATCTACAGCTAGTATTAACTTATTGGCTCTTATAAAAAGAAAAAGATTGCATTTCGTAAAACTTTTTTATTACTTATTTGGAATAATTGCATTGCGACCGAGTCGAGCTGAACCTGGATTACACCTCTGTCTTATTTTGATAATACGTTTGAATACTTCTGCCTTATTGCTTCTATAAATATGGGTGGATAAAGCATCACTTAGCAATAACTTCTAACGAAACTGCGTCAATAAATTTTGTAAAGCAAAAGTTTCCCTTCTGTTACTTCTAACTTTAAAAAAGTTTTTATTAAGTATTTATAAGTTTTAAGATATCTGTCATTGATATCTAAAATACCAGGTCAAATAAGTAATATATACTCTCCCGATCATTCGGGTCACATAAAATAATTGGGTTTTCAGGGCCAGGGAATACCATGAATTAGTTTAACCCAAAATTACGTCACGTGTTACAAAAGCGACTAACGCGTTCCTTCTTATCAATATTTTTTCCTGCTGAGATAATTGGAACCTAATAGTGATATCGGCTAATAGTGATATCCGGAAATTTCCACTTTTCGACCAGCTCCTACCAAAATTTCACAAGCCCTTTGTGAAAAATTCGTGTAAAAGATGTAACAAAGAGATATCCCTAAAGAAAAGATCAGATCAATAGATTATTTTGTTTGATTTTTAAAGCTTTGTTTATACTGGGTGGCAAGGAGTGATAGGCTGTGCTAACTTCTCGAAAAAATGCAAGAGTTGAAAACGATAGAAACAAAGCCACAGAAGTTAACACAAAGTTCCTATCAAAGTTTTCTACCACTTTTTAACGCCAAATAAGGACCACAATCATGGATAAAATATTTGAGACAAAAGGGAGTTCCTGACGAAATTTTAAACACCTTAAATGATTTTTAAGCGCCTTAAACTACTTGGAAAGTAGAGTTTTAACTCTGAGTTTTAACAGACTTAATACTTAGGACCTTAGGAGCTCAGGATTTAAAAGCTCAAATTTGCTTGAATAAGGCTTGGAATATAACCTAGAAGCCACCAAACCCCTCTAAAATCGAAATATTCAATGAAAGAAAGTGGAAGTGCTAAAATAGCAATTCTCGCCCGAACTTTAAATTCTAAAAAACGTTAAAATACACTAAAATCTCAATATATTTCGACCATGATTGCATCTTTGACGACAAATTCTATACGCGACACTCGAAAAAATTTACATTAACTTGAGTTAAAAGTTGAAATTGTTGGAAGAATATTGGGAGTTGGGAGTTGGGAGTTGGGAGATTACTACCGAACACCATTTATTTAAGCTTTAAGACTATTTCTCTTTTTTATTACTGAAAAATGACGAATCTTCAAATAGAATCGCCAAGAATACTAAAGAAAACACACAAAAATATATTTAAAAATCAAAATTTCTTTCCATCTTATTCTCCAATAGAATCGGTATTGATAAGAAGAGATGGACGTTAGCAGGACGTTGTTTCAACATTCATCTGACGTTATGGACGTTATCAGGACGTTTAAAGAACGATGATGGAGACGATGACACCAATAATTTCGATAATGATCAATTTTCCGTGTTTGATAACGATCTTTTTGGCTTTCTCCAAACCTGCTTCAATCTGTGGACGATATTTCTCAATGATGGCTTTTACGCTTACACTGATCTTGTTCACCTTGTCTTCAACGAAAGCCTTGACCTTTGACCAAGCTGGAAGAAAGTGAAATGGATTCAAAACTTATTGGTATTTAATGGTAACTATATAGTTGGTACTCGTTGAACTGCTTCTAATTAAATCTGGGAGATTTAATTGAACAGTTATGAAATTGATGAAAACATTTATGTGTTTATCGACCACCGATCCCATCGATTTGTGAAAGTTATAAACACTTACCATCCTTGAAGATGTTGATTTGAGGTGGTGATTGGTCCAAAACAGCGTAAATCCTTTTCTCTGGCAACATAAAAGCACTGCCATCAGATGTCACTGCCTCACCGTTCACGAAAATACCTACAATACCATCTTCGATAATGCGAATGATGATTTTGCGGACTTGATCGATTACGACCTCACCAACAACCTTTAAGGTGGTCATGATCTGTGGTCGGTATTTCTGAAGCATCTTTTCGGCGTATGTTCTGATTTGAGATGATAAATGCTGGGCTGCGGATTTCACTTTTTGCCATACTACAAAAGGAAACGACACATTTTTTTAGCTTGAACATATTTTTCTAGATACAATAGACTTTTTCATAAATTACCTCAGGAACATCACTTGCCTCGTATTCAAACAATTACCGTGGTGATTAAGTCCCTTGAAACATTAGATGATCCTTTTATGAATAGAAAGTTAATCACCATGGCAATAATTTCAAAACGAGGCAAGTGATCTTTATGATGTAATTTATGAAAAAGTCTACAGAGTCTTCATAACTCGAACGCGCACGGGGCAAGCAAATTAGTTCGAGTCATGGAAAGTTCGAGTTATGGTGACTTGTTTATCGGGGTTTCTTATCTGAAAGAAACGGTAAACTTGTTCGAGTTAAGGAGACATTCGAATGATGGAGGTTCAAGTTATAGAGACCCCACTGTAATTTTCTGAAATTATTAGATTTATACTCAAAGATGTTGGTAAAAAACGAACTCAACTTGAAGACATTATCTAGATAATGATATTGTTTTAGTTAGTTGGTATTCCAATCAATAATATAAAGTACTCACAATCGGTTATAATATTCCTTTTGGCCAATACAATCTCATCCTCTTGAAGATCTTCAACAACAATCTTGACAATATCACCAATGATTTCAATAATGATTCTCTTTCCCTCGTCAATGATCACTTTCTTGACTCTGGTCAAAGCATCTGTTACTTTCGGTTTGTATTTCTCGATCAAGGCTCTGGTTTGGTTGCTAATCTTGTCTCCAGCTTTTTCGAAAGCATCGGTGACTTTCTTCCATGCTGAAATTCGAAAATGAAATTAATATTATGATTTCGAAAAAGGTTTTTGCATTTTAACTATTTTGTTTATTTTAGAAGCAAGCCGAGAAATAAGTTTGAATCGTCAAAATAACTTACCATCGGTAACAAAATTGATTCTTGGAATGGAAGAGCTATCAATTTCTTCATAGATTGAAAATGAAACAACAGCAAACTCTGGATGATCTTTGCCATCTGATGTTGAAGATACACCATCAGTAATGATTTTGACAATTCCATTGACAACTTCGATGATCAAATCTTTTGCTCCTTTGATGACAACTTTTTGGACATTTTCCAAAGCAGCAAGGATTTGAGGTTTGTATTGTTCGATGATTTTTTGTGTTGTTGCTTTTACTGAATCGACCAATCTGTTGGCTGCAGTTTTCACCTTTTCCCATACTAAAGAGAAAATTGATAGAGATTTCTTTGAAAGGTTTTCAAGACTACTATAACGTTTTCTCATTGGGAAAGTTTTTTTGGCTCTTTAAAAACCGGAATTATTTGAGAAATATTAGACCCCGGATAGGATTTGTGTTTTTGTGAATAAAATATTATCTTACATTCAGAGAAAAAAAGAATTCAGCATCCATCAATTCAGAATCTTCTGAAAGAGCAGCAAGTTCTTTAACAATCTCATCCTCTTGAAGATCTTCAACAACAATCTTGACAATATCTCCGATGATTTCAATAACGATTCTCTTTCCCTCGTCAATGATCACTTTCTTGACTCTGGTCAAAGCATCTGTTACTTTTGGTTTATATTTCTCGATCAAAGCTCTGGTTTGGTTGCTAATCTTGTCTCCAGCTTTTTCGAAAGCATCGGTGACTTTCTTCCATGCTGAAATTTGAAGATAAAATTAATTTTATGATTTTGAAAAAGGTATTTGCAATTGATCTATTTTGATTATTTCCTTTATTACATAGACAAACAGGAAAACAAGTTTGAATCGTCAAAATAACTTACCATCAGTAACAAAGTTGATTCTTGGAATGGAAGAGCCATCAATCTCTTCAAAGATTGAAAATGAGACAATAGCAAACTCTGGATGGTCTTTGCCATCTGATGTTGAAGATACACCATCAGTAATAATTTTGACAATTCCATTGACAACTTCGATGATCAAATCTTTTGCTCCTTTGATGACAACTTTTTGGACATTTTCCAAAGCAGCAAGGATTTGAGGTTTGTATAGTTCGATGATTTTTTGTGTTGTTGCTTTTACTGAATCGACCAATCTGTTGGCTGCAGTTTTCACCTTTTCCCATACTAAAGAGAAAATTGATAGAGATTTCTTTGAAAGGTTTTCAAGACTACTATAACGTTTTCTCATTGGGAAAGTTTTTTTGGCTCTTTAAAAACCGGAATTATTTGAGAAATATTAGACCCCGGATAGGATTTGTGTTTTTGTGAATAAAATATTATCTTACATTCAGAGAAAAAGAATTCAGCATCCATCAATTCAGAATCTTCTGAAAGAGCAGCAAGTTCTTTAACAATCTCATCCTTTTTTTGAAGATCTTCAACAACAATCTTGACAATATCTCCGATGATTTCAATAACGATTCTCTTTCCCTCGTCAATGATCACTTTCTTGACTCTGGTCAAAGCATCTGTTACTTTTGGTTTGTATTTCTCGATCAAAGCTCTGGTTTGGTTGCTAATCTTGTCTCCAGCTTTTTCGAAAGCATCGGTGACTTTCTTCCATGCTGAAATTTGAAGATAAAATTAATTTTATGATTTTGAAAAAGGTATTTGCAATTGATCTATTTTGATTATTTCCTTTATTACATAGACGAACAGGAAAACAAGTTTGAATCGTCAAAATAACTTACCATCAGTAACAAAGTTGATTCTTGGAATGGAAGAGCCATCAATCTCTTCAAAGATTGAAAATGAGACAATAGCAAACTCTGGATGGTCTTTGCCATCTGATGTTGAAGATACACCATCAGTAATGATTTTGACAATTCCATTGACAACTTCAATGATCAAATCTTTGACTCCTTTGATGACAACTTTTTGGACATTTTCCAAAGCAGCAAGGATTTGAGGTTTGTATTGTTCGATAATTTTTTGTGTTGTTGCTTTTACTGAATCGACCAATCTGTTGGCTGCAGTTTTCACCTTTTCCCATACTAAAGAGAAAATTGATAGAGATTTCTTTGAAAGGTTTTCAAGACTACTATAACGTTTTCTCATTGGGAAAGTTTTTTTGGCTCTTTAAAAACCGGAATTATTTGAGAAATATTAGACCCCGGATAGGATTTGTGTTTTTGTGAATAAAATATTATCTTACATTCAGAGAAAAAGAATTCAGCATCCATCAATTCAGAATCTTCTGAAAGAGCAGCAAGTTCTTTAACAATCTCATCCTCTTGAAGATCTTCAACAACAATCTTGACAATATCTCCGATGATTTCAATAACGATTCTCTTTCCCTCGTCAATGATCACTTTCTTGACTCTGGTCAAAGCGTCTGTTACTTTTGGTTTGTATTTCTCGATCAAAGCTCTGGTTTGGTTGCTAATCTTGTCTCCAGCTTTTTCGAAAGCATCGGTGACTTTCTTCCATGCTGAAATTTGAAGATGAAATTAATATTATGATTTTGAAAAAGGTATTTGCAATTGATCTATTTTGATTATTTTCTTTATTACACAGACAAACAGGAAAACAAGTCTGAATCGTCAAAATTTAACTTACCGTCGGTAACAAAATTGATTCTTGGAATGGAAGAGCCATCAATTACTTCAAAGATTGGAAATGAAACAAGATCAAACTCTGGATGATCTTTGCCATCTGATGTTGAAGATACACCATCAGTAATGATTTTGACAATTCCATTGACAATTTCGATGATCAAATCTTTGACTCCTTTAATGACAACTTTTTTGACATTTTCCAAAGCAGCAAGGATTTGAGGTTTATATTGTTCGATAATTTTTTGTGTTGATGCTTTTACTGAGTCGACCAATCTGTTGGCTGCAGATTTCACTTTTTCCCATACTGTAATGGTTATATGAAGAAAAATATCAGCTTTGACTTTTATTTATATTCATCAAGTAAAATTCCACAAAGGTTGCCCACAGAATCTCTGTCTTTAGGATTTACTTAGATTATTTACTACCAATTGTTAATTTCAAACACATTTGGTAATTTCTTAACTTCTTTAATATTTAACTTACAGTCATCAAAGATGTATTCTTGGTCAAGCAATTCTTTTCCTTTTGGTAAATCGAGCAAATCATTTTCTGGAATCTATAAACAAAAAAGAATTAGAAATTTTTTTTGATTTGAAAAATATTTGTTGCTTAAAAAAATTATGTCCAAAATATCTAATCATGACATACCAATAATCTGAGATATTCAAAACGACATTAAAAGTTATTATAACTTCTTTGCGTTAAGGTCAGTCAGTTAAGATCGTGGATTCGATCACGATAAGTTAAATAAAGCGAAGAAATCTAAAGCCAAATATGAAAGTATATCATTGTATGACAAAAAAAGATAGCACACCAAAGCAAATAGTCTTTATTAACAGATTCCTATTTCAACTTACGGTATAAGACTGAATGTATGCCACAAGAGCCAACAATATTATCCATGTAAGCACACGCATCTAAAAGACAATTTATACATCATCACCTAAATGCATGGTTTGAATTTTGTAGGTACCAGTTGCTGATCTGTGAAAGGTTCAAAATATTATGACGGAGGAGAGTGTTTCTTTTATTAGCCATACTCCTGATAAGGAAATGATGGCTCTCCGTCGTAAATCTTTGAACTATCCTCTCAGATCCGCCACTGTGGTGCTCTTTGTAGGTAATTTAGCGAAAATCGAGTCATAGAAAATTTGAGAGACAAAATCTTTAAGAAGATGAAGAAAAAAAATGATTTGTACTCACCTTTACTTCTCTTCTTCTTCAACTTCGAAAATGAGTGTGTCTTGAAGTGTCATGACCACCCCTTTATATAGTGCCCAACCCTCACGTGTGAGAATCATTAACCATTCGAATATGATCACCCATTTGATTGCACAGCTTTGTCAAATATAATTTTTAATTGATGAAGATTCGAAACATTTGGTAACCGGAGAATCTCATTGATCAACCAAACAAGCTGTTTAATATCGAAATCTTCATCATTGGACTTGAATTACGTTTCGGTTGACCTAGAAATTTGTAATTTCCTCCCCTGCATGTTACGTCTATTTTTCTTTCGTTTCGAAATCCACTTTACCTAGTTTTTTTCTGTTGAATAGCCCACTGAGACAAACACGTCGACTTTTACTTGTCATTATTACATAAATATAGCTGGCTCAAAACAAACGTTTGATTTGTGGTTTAAAACTTTGATTTTAATATTTTACCAAATACATTATTACCATTACCAAAAATGTCTATCCTTTCTCTAATGTAAGTAAGTTTGCGACCGCAGTTGGGGGCCACCTGGAGGCTCCCTTTCCTTACTAGAAGCTGTCTTCCCGAAAATTGGGGAGGGCGCCACCCATTTTCCTTGATTTCTTCACTCGCCCTTTATCTGTTTCTCAGTTGCTGATCATCAAGCAGAGAGGCATCAAATATTTTTTTGGTGTCGCGAGCGTGATAGGGTCAGTTGAATACTTGGTTGTTTTCGAATTTTAGGATAAAGAACGATATCCTTGACATTTTTCTAAACAAAAATAATATACAGTAAAAAATTGACGCTTTTTAATATTCGACTTTCCAAGGGGTTCAGATTTTTATCGAAAAACGATGGGAAGTTATCTAATATGATGGTCACGAAGTTAATATCGAATTACAGCGCCGAGAAAGAGAAATATAAGTGAGTTTCAATCACTTTGAATGCGAATCAAGACAACTATCGATGGTCTTGCTGAAAACCAAAGTCTTGCTGAAAACCAAACTTCTCCGTAAACATATCTTCGATATTTGCCTGCTCTGCCTGAATTTCGAAATTCTAATTCAAGAGCAAAAAAAATAAATATTTGATTGAATAACTCCGTCATTAAAGCCTAATTACACTTTAGAAATAGAATTAGAGAGCAAAAAACCATAATTTCCTCCGAAAATGCTTCATAAGAAAAAGGCTTATCGATAATAGAATGTCGAATAATAGAGCGAGACAGTAACAGTGGCTTTTAAATTTGATCGAAAACGGCCGGGATCTTATCGAATAACAGAATGTTGAATACACCTTTTCGACCGTAGCCGCCAATTGCCGCACGGGCATTTTTTTGTCTGTTTTACCACTCTAAAACCGTCCCAGTCTTTTTTTCGCACAATAGAATTTGAAGGATTGGATCGAGTTTAAATGGCACGCGCCTGACCGCGCGACTACGTTCGAAATATATATTTGTCAACTGGTATTCATTGTTATAATATGTTAAACATTGGAGAAGCCTTAGTCTAAAGATAAATCATTATTTGCAGTGTCTACTGTCCCTTACTCTTAGGTGCCAAATAAACGGGGGGTTCGAATAAACGGGGGGCGTGGAAAATAGGATAAAATCAGGCTATTAAAAGAAAAATAAGGGGCCTTCTCTTTGACAGTTGAAAATATTCTTATAAATTAATAAACGGGGGGGTCCTTATAAGGTCCGGGGGGTTGGAAAATTTTCGAAAAATTAACAAGCGGGGGGGGGCGTTTATTTGGCACCTAAGAGTAACGGATGATAGGGAAAGTAGACATTATGGACCCCCTATAGAAGAATGATCGTCTAGCTAGCAGGGAAGAAAAAGAATGCATTTTTTTAAGTTACCTAATGTCACTGCACGCTTACATAACATCTCTGTTATTTTTACCATTTTCGTCAGTATTTGGTATAGCAGATGTTGTTTTTATGTCCTAACGCGAGTAAAAGGAATGGAATTAAAGTTACCGAACGCTTTAATAACATTTTAAAATACATTCATTTCGAAATTCTTCTGAAATGCTGCTACTTTTATCCTCGTTTTGCTTGGGTCATTATTGATTGTTATTGTTTTTACTCTGCATGGGAAACTAAACTTGTTAATACGTTAATGGAAACAACCTAAAAATAATTCTTGTATTTTTTCAAGGAAAATCAAAGATACTCTTAAATCCGAATACTCTTATTCTCGCATGAAGCTTTTTCGCTGGCGATTTTTAAGCTCACGGTAATTCTTATTCGCGCTTTTTCTGTTTCCTTTTTGTAATCTTCTATTTTGAGCATCTTCAAGAGGGCTTTGAAATTTGATTACTTGTCTCTTTTTCTTTTTCTTTTTCAAATATCTAACTTTCAAATTTTCAAAGCTATTAAAAGTCTTTCAAAGTCACACCCTCGAATGACAATGAATTTCGATTCGATTTGCTTTCAAAATAACTCGATTTTTTACCTTACTTACAAAATCAGCTTGGTGAAATTAGCAAAAAATAGCTTTAGACAATTTTCTTGAAACATATTAAAATCATCTTATGTAACTTTTTCTTTGGAAAGTACAAACAATTGTACTGGTTGATTTTCCTTGAAAAAATACAAGAATTATTTTTAGGTTGTTTCCATTAACGTATTAACAACTACAAGAAATGTGTTTTATTTACTTTTCTTTTGAAAATACAACAAATTGTTTACGGTAGTTTTCCTTTGAAAATACAAACAACCCATGCACAACCTTCCTTGGAGAATACAACAAATTGTTTACGGTAGTTTTCCTTGGAAAATACAACCCATACATAACCTTCCTAGGAGAATACAACAAATTGTTTACGGTAGTTTTCCTTGGAAAATACAACAAATTGTTTACGGTAGTTTTCCTTTGAAAATACAACCCATACACAAGTTCTCAATAATGACAGGGAATTTTACGTGTAAATTGTCAATTATTCTCCAGTAGGTTAAAAAGTTTCACAAAGATGCCAAATTTGTAATTGAGGTACATATTTTTTATAAGCAATGCAATCACGCACTTTAAAATCTTAAATCACGAAATCACAAACTTGAAAAACGCCAATTACGACAGGGGCCCCTCTTGTTTTCTCCTACTAACCTATATTGAAGTACGGTATTGTGACATTTAATGTTCTTTTTACTTAAAGACCCTTAAAGACGAAAAGATGTCAGGAGAACTTTCTTGATTTTTTGTCATCGCATCAGTTTTAAGTGACTGTCTCAATGTCAGGAGTGTATAACTTTCATGTTTCATGTTCTGTTCCTGTTTTTGTTTTGCAAAGGAAAACATCATTTATGATTTCGTACAAGTTTGTTGATAACATAAGCAGATTTTTTATGAAGTGAATCTTTTTTATCAAACTGTATTTATGCTTTAACAGTCACTTGACTTTTGTAATCTTATACACGCAGTAAAAACTGAATTTTGTTGTAGATGATCGTTTTGTAGTGAATAGATTTTTATGTAATATTTGGTATATGCTGTTTATAGCTACGAATTAGTTTATCTTGGGTTGTTTATTTAGCTATGTCTATGTTGAACTTTCCAAAAAGTGATTAACCTTTTTAAGAAATTTGGACTAGAGTTCATCAGTGCATGAATGACCTTGAAAATAATTGTACTCGTTGTTATCTTGAGATATGAGGCTCATTATACTTTATCAGGAAGATATGATGTAGAACAGAATTTCTCTTCCATGATAGCTTAAAATTCACAAAAAAGAAAAACAGCTTCAAACCAAAATCTGCTGGTTCTTCAAAAAAAAATCAATGTATCGTTCTGGCCTATCGGGATATAAAAAAACTTTGATTTTGAAAGCTCGTACATTTTTGTGAAAATAAGCCTTATTTTGCAACATTTAGTATCTGTCTGGAACTTTTTACGTCAACAATTATGGACTTTAATGTTCGAGAAAAACACTGGAAAATGCTCGAAAAACAATGGAATGGTCCCTCTCATCCCCCAGTATCCCCCAGTGGCAATGGTTAGTGCGAACGGCCTTCCCACCGACTTTTCCAATGCCACTGGGGAGGGGGCCTTTGAAGCTTATATTCTACTCTTGTCTCACAATTTTCGTCCATGATTGTAACTTCAGCTATTTTTCACTTCCCTTACAGCGGTATAACGTACAGAAATGTTCAACAGAAGCAAACAATTCTTCGCGACTTTACTTCTCACGACCACGTGCATTATATTGATAGATTGTGGGTTGAACGAATTATGCGATCAGATTGATTATTATGAGAAGCGAGACTGGATTAATTGTTTGAGATACGACGATTATGGGTGCTGGTGTGGACCAGGAGGAAGTGGCCCTCCTGTGGATGGCGCCGGTAAGATGATAACCCTATCAACTACTATCCCTTTATCCCCTAGAGAGGATCATTCTGTAGATATTTTGACATAAAAAAGTTATCCATACCCCCCCCCCCCAAGTTGAAGAAGATATCAGATATAGGGGGTTAACGATTTTTTTTTCATAAGTGGATATATCGAGGGGGTTAAATATCTACAGAGAGTGGATATCCTGGGGTAAAATTTTTATTTACAAAGAGAGATATCCCCCCGGGGGGAAGTTCAGATATCAGATATAGGGGGGTTAACGATTTTTTTTAAGAATTTAACGAGGGGGTTTTTATCTTTCCAAGAGAGGATCCTGGGTAAGTTTTTTTTTATCCAGGAGGGTTGAGCAAATTTTTAAGATGGATATCCAGGGGTTCTTTACTAATGTAGGTATTGGGGGTTCTGGATATTTTGAACTCAAATGGGGTAAAAAATTTTTCTGGAAAAGCCCAATTCATGACGAAGGGGTTTTCTTTTTGCCTTATTCCTAAGGAAGGAGGACTCTCTGGGATAAGATTTTTGAACGGGTGGAGGCTCTATACCCGGAACTTTCCATGCATGCATTGGTGATCCTTGGACCCAACTAAAATATAGGTTATCTGGCGATATTAATGGAAGTTTCCAAAGTTACCAAAAATATGGTACTAGATGTCTCGCTCCTTAATGCTCAGCAACTAAGTAGACAGATCTAGAGTACCTTATCGGCCCTTTTTACGCCGGCCCTAATTTAACACCGGCCCCTTTTACGCTGGCCCTTATTACGCAACAGCCTGATTTTGGGCTTACGCCAATTAGGGCCGTAAATAACGCCAAAATTTGTTAGAATGGCTATTTATGCTTCAATTTACATTAAAATATCATTTTTCAGTAGTAAACTGTTGAAAATTCCATTGAAAATCACTGATTTTTAGATATGGAGTAAAGCAATGGATAATTTTTTATCTTCGAATCATACCTAAAATCCTTTTATTAGAGAAAAATTGTCAAAAATTAACGCCACTTTTAATTAAAATTTGCAAAATTTTGGCCCTTTTTACACCGGCCCTTTTTACACCGGCCCTTTTAACGCCGGCCCTTATTACGCCGAGAGCCTAAAAATAACGCCAATAAGGGCCGGCGTAAAAAGGGTCGATAAGGTAAGTGGAGACATCCAGGGGAAGGATTAGTGCCCTACCCTACCCTACCTTTCCTCTACTACGGTCGCAAACTTACCTACTTACTTCCATTTTTTAAATCTCGTGGACATTCTAACTCACCTGAGAATATGAACATATGCAAGCAAGTTTTGATCGAAACTTGAGGTAAAGTTCTTCTTCCTTCGCTAGTAAGTGGTTTTTGAAAGTAGGCTTTGAAAGTAATTTTCCGGAATTTAAGCTTGAAGAAACTAGTGGGACACTTTCGTGTGAAATCTGCAACATAATTAAGCCCCGGGGGAGGGGGCACTTAGGCCACAATGGGTGCTGTGTATTTGCGTGGCTTAACAGGGTTAAATGTCTGGAATTAAGTTAAAGTCTGGAAATGTCTGGAAAGTCTGGAAATGTCTGGAAAGTATGGAAAACGTCCAAAATTGGCATACATGTCTGAAAAATTTATAGGAAATAGTCCTAAATGAAGCTTAATAAACTTTCCGGAAATAGAAAACTATTATCCTGGCATTTAAAATTCCCAAAAATTTCTGCTTGCTTCGCTCGCAACCAAATCTTTAAGTCGTATTTCATTCTGATATTTCTCATTCCGTTGTATTCATCATATTTCCTTTCAATAATGACGTTAAGGAAAAACTTCCTAATGGATAAAATGTCTGGAAAGTATTGTGTTTTTTTTTCAAAATATCTGGAAATTCTCTGACATTTTTAGGTAAAAGATCTGAAAAAACATGGCTTTTCAGACTAAAAGTTTGAAATTTTGAACTTGGCAAACCTGTATAGCAACCCTGCTTAAGGGTCGGGTTTTCTGGACCTACCTCGGAGGTCCTTTAAAACAACCGATGTTCGTCCGTTCGTCCCCGGGGCTTAGACCTTAAGACCTTAACTTTGATGAATTTTATTTTATGATATTTTCCAAAAGAGAATTTATTATTACTTTGATATTTGTTGAAGTCAACATTTTTAAAATTTGACTAAATTGAGGGGTGATTGTGGCTTGATTTTTGTGAACAATTTAGTTATCAACTAATGATGAAACGACTTTGAAATTCTGACAAAAAAGATTTTTCAACTCTACTAGATCACGAATTACAGGTTTCAATGAAATTTTTGTACCAAGAGGCCCCCACCTATTCTTCCAGATTATTATTCATGAAAAAGTCCAGACCAAAAATGGTCAATTGGATTTTGATTCAATTAGACACGATTGCAGCGTAGTGGTGGTTATCATCCTTGACTCCTGCCTAGGAGGCCCGAATTCGATACCCGCCGTGTCTCTACGATTCATTTGGCAAATGAATATACCTTCGCTCGGGTCAACCCATCTCATGTGAGGGCAATTGGGTACTATTACTTTGATATAAGAGTGTGGTTAGATTAGACAGATATTGTGACGTGCCGTAGCACTCATAAGTTTCGGCCTCGCGTGAGCATCGCTCTTCCAGTGTCGTTCGAGTGTCATGGTATACGTCATGGCTTGGCAGCTCGCGTCTGACAAGTCCCAGTGTCTGTCAGCGCCGTGATTTTTACTCCTTCGTGGGTAGATGGGCTCATATTTATCTATCTAGACACGATATCGGTTTAAGCATTTAATCATCTTTTCTTCCATGCACTTAGGAAAAATAAATGTTTGTTTCCTTTTCATTATTTATTTAATTTTCACATCGTATCGAAAGAAGTTTCTTTATTTGGTAATGATCGTGAAATTAGGATTGAGTGTTCTAAATTAAAAGTTACATAGAACTTTGGCTAGTCCTGGGTGTTAGGGCATAGTCCGTATAAAACGCATTGGTCTGATTGTTTTAACTTTTTGTTTGCTTTTTCCTTTGTTAGTATCAAAAGATGAAAATCTATTTACTCAGTTTTTGATCACGTTACCAAGCTCTTCTTATGGGATTGGTTCAAAAGTTAATCACGTGATCAAAAAGTGAGCAAAACAAACTAATTTCTAATTTCTTCACAAACTAAGTTCAAGTAAGAAACAATGGAAAGAACTAAGCAAAAAGGTCCCAGACCGGGTTAATTTTTACTATGGTTTGGAGTCGTGGAAAGATAATATGTTAATTATAAATATTTTTTGGATTCTTAGACACGTGTTGCCAGGGGACATGACCATTGTTACGATCGAATCATAGCCAATGGCACGTGTAATCCATATATTGCGCAATATCATTTCAAAGATGGAAAATGCTGTGAGTATTTATTATTCTGGAGTCCTTGGGGGTTCTCGATCAGAAAACTATCATTTATGTGGACAAAAAGTAGGATCTCAAAGTCGATCCTTACCGTGCATTTCTTTAAAATTCTTGTAGTATAAAAAGAACGGACAGATCCAAAAATAACTTTTTTTCTCACTTTTTCCACCCTCAAACCTAAGGGCAGCACCTATGGTACGTCACGTACCTTGCGTAACCTCTACAAACTTTTGTTTCTGATGCTGGAAATAGTCGGGAACATTTTTTGTCCAATATCATTTTCACCCTCAAACTGTGACGATAAAGAAAATGATTGCATCAATAGATTAAACAACCAGCCTACCCTACGAAAATTTACAGGCTACGCTTTTAAGACAAGAAGATGTCTTCTAGCATTACATCACGGACCCAGCCGCTGATCGGTTGAAAGTGACGTAAAAACAGTCAATACGTCACTTTCAACCAATCAGCTGTTGGGTCCGTGGAATTCATTGTAATGGTTTTTTCTAAAGGTACGGAAAATCTTATTGTTTCATTATTTTCTTTTGTCACACGTGTTCCTTTATTTTCCAGTGGACGAACCAGGAACGTGTTTAAACGACCTCTGCATGTGTGACCAGATCATCTCGAAATGTTTGAGCACACAACCTTACCATTGGTGGTTTTATGGGTGGCGCCCTTTCCACAAATGCTAACCGCCAATCATCATGAGTCCGCGAGTACAGGACTCAGGTCTGGTTTCAAAATGTTAAAAACATTGCATGTTGACCTTGCATTGTAAGCGGAATTTGTTTTTTTTTCTGTAAAATATTATGAAACTACACAATATGATAAAGGTACTATCCCATATTGATTTGAGCATTTTAACACACACTAATGTTTTCGTGATTTCGCGCACACCATATATTTTTGATTACCCTGAGGGTCTTTTCCCTTCGTTGGTTTCGTTGGTTGGTTTGAATATTGTGTGTTTCCATGTGAGATTTCAAAATCTTTTCTTCAATACTGCATACTTTACTGATGCCCCCCCCTGGTGTCATATTCTTCCCTAAGAATACGAGACTTTTTAAAGATCATTTTAGGATCCATATTAAACAGACGAGGTAAAAATTAGCAAAACGTGTGTCACTTTTGTTTTTAGCGGGGTATGATATTTTTTAATTGAATACTTAATAATAATTATTTTTATTTCTGTAAATACTACTGATTAGAAAAGATCGATTTTTTGAAAATAATTTTGATATGATAAACAGAAAAGCCTCCTATCAATTATCCGGAAAAAGAGCAGGACTCCTTATACATACTACTGAGGTTTTGCAGAGGTCTGTCTCAGAATAAGGTTTTCGGACTCCACAAAAATTAGATTTTTTGACCTTTTCTGAATCTCGGACATTCTGCTGATCAACGTCAACGGACGTTGTTTTTTTATGAAGAAAAATAACTCGGAAAGCTAAAGGAAGCAAAAATTCTCGAGTTAAAAATTCAAAAATAACTCGGAAAGCTAAAGGAAGAAAAAATTCCCGAGTTAAAAAATGAAAAATAACTCGGAAAGTTAAAGGAAGCAAAAATTCCCGAGTTATAAAATGGAAAATAACTCGGAAAGTTAAGGGAAGCAAAATAAACCGAGTTATAAAATGAAAAATGACGTCACTAAATTCCAAAAATGACGTCATAACTCGGGATAACTCGGTTTTTTCTTAACTCGGTTTTTTTAACTCGGAAAAAATAACTCGGGAATTCCAGGCCTCGTTAAAAAGATATCTTCGGTAGAGGGGAGGGCATGGGTGGGAATGGTGGTGGTTTTGGGCGGGTTTGAAGCCTGCCATGTCACCCATTCCACCACCGCCACACTGGCGGAAATACTTGTCTCGATGTTTTAAAATTTACTCTAGCCGGTATTGGTTCTGACTATGATAATCAAGGCAAAATTCAAAACAATTTTATTTAAAATGGCGACTATTTTTTTAAAAGAGGAAGTCTCGATTTCAAAAGTGAAGAACAAATCACGACCTGGAAATAAAGTTGCTTTAATGAAGCTTTGTATATGCAACAGGTATTATATTTGTTTCATTAAGAATTAGCACACTAAGTTTCTTCGAAATCGACTGCTAAAAAACGTAACGCGTAGCTAGTGCGCTGCAGGTGTAACTATTTTTAGGGGTTTTATGATGACAGTCCTGGCAAATGAACGGGGTATTTTTCACTTGCGATTGGTGGCAAATGCAAGGGGTTGAAAACAAAAGTGATGTAATAGCACTGAATACCCCAAGCAATTAAACCGGGTTGGACATGTTTTGCTTCATTTTGAAGAACTGCATATGAAATTTTTTTTCCATGGGGCGGCAATCACAAATATCTTCATTTCGCGTCACCCGACCGACTCTCGAAAATTGAGTAGAGTTGAGTCGGTGAGTCGGTAAATTTGTCGGAATTTTTCTGTCAATAACCTTTCCTTCATTCAAAAATTTTATTATTGCCAATTTTTTGCAAGCGATTTCTAGCGGCATTCGCAGCATTTTGACTTTGTTTATCATTACATGCACCATTTTGACTTTGTTTATCATTACATGCGTCATGCACCATTTTGGGGTTGGAGATCACAGTACTCAAAGGTCATAATTTTAAACCACCCATTACACGCGGTTGTTTTGGCTGCTGGCTGGCTGGCAGTTTTCTCCAAGAATGCACTCCAAAAATTTTTTACGACCGACCAACCGAATCACTTTTTAGTCCCAACGAGGACGTGAAATGAAGATATTTGTGATTGCCGTCTGGGTCAATTTTGTCTTCGAATATTGAAGAAAATTTTAACGAAAAAATAAAGTTCCCAGTTATTCTTCCTTTTTTCCCATTTTCAGTTTGAAGTTCATTTTTATTCATTTTCATGCTTTTAGCTAGCCTAGTTAACTAAGCCCGTATTCACAAGGCTAGAACACACGGCTTATGGCAATATAGCGTTTTTATTATATTTATTACATTTTTTATATTTACGGATTTTAAGTTTGCCTTGGAATACTGGCTTAGGGAAAGGGCGCGTTCATAATATGAACGCAGGATTCGGTGAGCTTCTGATTGGTCAGAGTGGGTCACGTGGTAAAAAATCGGGAGTTTTCGTGAGCGATAGAAGTTTATAATTATTTTATCAAAAAACGAGTAGAAGAGGATGAGACTCATTGAATGCAAGATCTTTCTTCGATTATATTATGATGGATATTTGGAATACTGTATCAGAAAAAGTTTTCAAGACCTGATCCCGACCTGATAGTGCTCCTCTTGTTATTGGGAAGAATTGAACTGATGAAGAAAAAAGAATGCTATTCGTCGTAAAGACAGCAAAAGTTGCTTGTTTCCAGAATGGCAAATAATAAAGTAAAGATTTGTGATTGAACATTGACTATCGTATGTGGCAATATATAAGAGAGAGTACTTGTACAGATCCTATGCTGTAGTTCTGTATTCTGATTGGATTGCATGACATGATATTGTATCATACTGTAATGGATAGATGATAGACAGTTCTTGGTTTTTGACTGGTTGTGGTTTCTTGTTGTTTTATGATTTTGAGACTTTATGCTCGATTTTACAGACAATGACATCTTTCGTTTTCGAAGAACATAAAACTGTTGGTGCTTATTTTCAGTGACAGCTATACAAATTCAAGACTCAAGAAAATGTTTTTTTTGGGGGGGGGATTGATTACATACATTGTTTTGTATACGGTATTTTAGCCTGCTAGTCTAAAGTAATTTTTATTTACAGTATTTTGTTGAAGGTTATTTTTAAGATGAGCTTTGTAAAAATCATACAAAATACTTTTATGTCAAATCACAAAATTATCACTCAAGGAACGAATTTGTCTCTTGTTGACTTTTCCATAAAACATAACTTTTTGAAAAAAAATGAACAAATTTTTCCTTCACTCTCCATCGGCACACTTTACAATAGAATTTCATTTTATATTTTACAAAAGGAGCGCATAAACTGTAAGACGGAGAGTTTGTTTATCTAATCTTACAATAAGAGCCAATCAGAAGATAGAAAAAAAGACAAAATAAAAAAATTCTAAATAATGTTTTGATATTATGTTCTGTGTGTGGTGTGATTTCATATTTTTGATATGAAACGAATTAAGTCAACGACGAATAATTATGCAAATTATGTGAGTTTACGTTATCCCTCGCCGCGAAATTTGAATTGTCGTTGTTGTCAGTTGATAAGCTACCGAGTTTACTGTCCCTAAGCTAGTTATTCAGTCACAACTTAACCATCAGATTTATCCAAGTGACTGAATCAAACTAGCTTAGATTTCTAGGCTAGCTTTTAGCCTGAGACTTCCTATCTCATTTGTACTGGGTGACGAATACCCCATGCAAATGCTCACCCCCTTCATTTGCCAGGATGTGCCTGACTGTATGATAGGAGTTTGTACCAGAGGTTGAAGCCGCGGGCAACCTAGAACGTTCCTGTCTATGAAATTGACTTTTCTTTTATAGAATTGCCCTTTGAATCTGAATTGATTTCAGTGAAATTCAGACCAAGTTGCGAAATTTTTCCCTTTATGATTTATTTCACGTATAGCAAGCTGTTGACTCGCGTCGCAATTTAAGCCACAGTCAACAAGGGTTTATCAACGCTGGCTGGTTCAAACCTGACTTGGGTCAAAGTTTTTTTAAAGACTTTAATTTTTTTTTTCTGTAAACATTTGCACTACTATAAGGCGTTTAAAAACCCTTTATGAATTTATTATACCGTCAATTGCTCTAACTTGGGACTATCTGACAAAAAATGGAACGGCAATTTGGCCACCATTTCACCGAACCTCCAAATTCATTTGATTTGAGTACTGTAAATGAAAGGCTTGAACCGCGTAAGTGTAAAAAATACGCGTTTTCTCTTTCGCACCGAATAGGCTTTTACTGTAAATCAAAATATGAAAAAAATCCATAGTGAAACACACGCCATCAGTGTCTGTGCACTCTAAGAGGAACGAAGAAGTATGATTGATAAACTTGATGGAGTTATCAAAACAAATTTTTTGTCAAAGAGATTTAAAAGTAAGTGATAATACAGGCCAGATATCAACCAGTCCCATGATGTTTCGACGTCAATCGTCCCAAGTTAGAGCAGTTGACGGTACTGTAGAAACAAAAAGGAAGCCAGTCTAAATTCAAAAACTTGTTTTCTATTTTTTTCAAGGCCAAAACTTTTACCTCCTGCACATTTTTAAGAACACTTGCCTTTCAATGCTTGTTGTCATAACCATTCAGCATTCGGCACTTCAGTATGATTAGCCTGGGAATCCAAGCTCATAATCTTAGAAAAAAACATAAATACCTCACCTCACAAAGTTCTATCTAAGATTATAGAGCTTGGTGCAGGTAGATTAGTCTGACACAGAATATTATAAACAGTCTGTGTGTGAACCCTTGTTGATAGACTTTCTGAACTTTGGAAACCCAGGCAAACACACATAATCAACCTTTTACACGCAAGGAGTCTTTTAGTAGACTCTTTTATAATGAATCGAAAATAATAAAAATAACCCGGTTTCCTTTTGAATTTAATAAAGTTTTTTATTTAAATTTTTTAATGATGGGCACGAGAAAGTTTGCACGCGTTTTATGTTTCATTATGTTGTGTAAAATTGCTTATAATTTGGCTGCTTTTTTAATTGAAAGAATTGCAATGTTTACCGAACTTCTAGTTTGATGGATGAACTTGTTTTGATAAGAATGATACCAAGAGCTTCATTCAAGGGTTGTTTTGATTATTTTACAGATCTGGTGTCGACTTTAAAGGAGGGCTGTCGATATTAGACGATTATACGGTATTAAATTGCGTTCGCTTGCGTTCGAGTAAGGTTAGATTGCTTCAATTGATAGTTCGACTATGTTCGGTTGGTTTGATTGATTGTCAATTACATTTGATTGGTTTGATTGATTGTATTTCCCATTGGATCACTCCGTTAGAGCTTTTTAGCGTGGGCGATCGAGCGCTTACTTAATTACCGTGCGAAAGCAAACAAAATCAAACGTAATTGAAACAATGGAACAGCAAATCTTGGGTAATATTCGATTACGATTCGATTGCGTTCGACAATCGAATTTTTTCGACTGTGAAATGTTGAGTTAGCAAAAAAGTGTTTTCTTTATAAGGACAAAAATGTCAGAGATGTTTGAAATTTGTAAAATTGCATTAAGGAAAACGTTTTTTCAGATTTTTAAAAGTGATCATTTTTTTCAATTAATTGTTGCTCAATAACATAAATGACTTGTAGTAGAATGCAATGGTCTAGTATTGAAAAACTCATTACGACAGCATGAATTTTTTGATGTTAAGGTCATCGATCTTTATTTTGTAAGACTCCGGGTTAGTAAAAAATTGAGCAGCATGTAATTTTTTTACCTATTCAATGGACATGGTATTCTTCTAAAGGTTCTTTCACATCACCTAGATACTAGCATTAGGATTACCTGAAAATGTATCAATTTCTTAGCAATCAATTCTCATCTTAAAGATTTTAAGATTACCTTATTGGAACTAATTTTTGCGGGAACTAATATTTGCGTTCAAAAAAAAATTGCAAAAATTAATTTCCACAACAAATACTTTCAATAAGATTTGTAATGTTTTATGTAATGAGTCATTTAGAGAATGTTTTTTGGGTGTTTTTGCCTCACCAAAATGTGGGAGAGCTCCAATTCGGAAAGTTTTTAAGGGCAGCCTGGATTTGGCTGAAATTTGGCACACTTGTTCCTTGGGTGAATATCTGGGACACCCTGGGGGTGTTTTTTTCATTTTTTGAAAATTTTGATTTTTGGGGCCCGGGGACAAGTTTTTCGCCAGAACGAGGCTAAAACCTTGGGGCAACCTGGAGACTTCAAAAATGGTCAGATTTGGCTGAAATTTGGCACACTTGTTCCTTAGGTGAATATCTGGGGATCATTTTTTCATTTTTTGAAAATTTTGATTTTTGGGGCCCGGGGACAAGTTTTTCGCCAGAACGAGGCTAAAACCTTGGGGCAACCTGGAGACTTCAAAAATGGTCAGATTTGGCTGAAATTTGGCACACTTGTTCCTTAGGTGAATATCTGGGGATAATTTTTTCATTTTTTGAAAATTTTGATTTTTGGGGCCTGGGGCTGCCTGGGGATGAGTTTTTCGCCAAAACAAGGCTAAAACTTGGGGCAGCCTGGAGACTTCAAAAATTGGGATGAGCTGGAGTTTTTACAAGATACTTCACTAATTGGTCATTTAAAGTGATAGAGATGACGCGTTCTTTAGAAAAAGTAATGAGATTCTTTTATTCCATCTTAACGACCAACCAAATCAAATAAGAGCTTGTAAAAACTCAAGCTTGTCCCCAAAAATTGTTCTATTTGGCTGAAATTTCGCACACTTGTTCCTTGGGTGAATATCTGGGCGGGGCTACAATTGGGCCTATGAATAGTTTAAAGCCACTGAAGTTGAGCCCAGTGCATTGCGTACATTCCACTATGTAAAAATTAAAATGGTGTTAGAATTTAGATGAGTTATGCCAACATTAGACCAACTTCTGTTTATTTTTAGGCACTTCTAGCCTCAAATTGAATTGTTTTCATCATGTTTTTCTCAACTTTAGTTGAGCAGAATCTGCCTTTCTGTCATTTGTTTTCACAGGGACCAAGCCCGCCGGCCTGGCTAACATGATGGAAACATAGGGAAGAAGCTGAAACACAAACATTAATTACGCAAATCAAAATAAAAACATGATAAGATCAGTGCCAAAAAATAAGAACAGAACTTCCAAACAGTTTCAAGTAATTTTAGTGTGATAAATTGAAGGCAATCCAAAAGAGATGTATTCTGATGTATTTTGAAGTTCGTTTTAAAAGTTCACCGTGAAGAAAGGGATCAAACAGATGGACACAGGAAAACTAGATTGATAATAATAGCAAACCCCTGTCCCAATTATATTCATTCAGCTAAAGTTCATTAAATTGGAAGAATTGAAAGTAATTGATTATTTTATAAGATAAAAGCTTTTATCAATAATTTCAGCACTCAATTTAGTTTTAGTTTTCTGTAAAAGGAAGGGATTGAAAAATTGAAATCATTAAATACATTTTAGTAAGTTATTTTTTAAGAAATTTTAAAATATCCCCTGCAGTGTTATAATTTTTCGAAATTCAGAGAACTTCTCATATTCCTGATTCGGTTGTAGCAGAGTGCACCATAATACTCTTCCACCCTTTCATAGTGTCCCCCCCCCCCTTTATGAAGGGGGGAAAATGAAAATTTGAATAGTAAAGGGGGGGAAAAAAGAGGGGGTAAAACATCGGAAGTTGGCAAATTTGGTGGGGGGAAGTGTGAAATCAATTCAACTTGATCTCAGCAACCAAGGTCAGTCCACATGATATCATGTGATTAGATCATGATTGAAAAATTAACCAATTTTCGTTCTATTTTGTCTAGTATTCCTTTTGCAGCTAAATTTTACGTTTGTGTCAGGTTGAAATTTGAGAAATTTATATCAGTATATGGGGGGAGCTGATATTTTCAGAATTTTCTGGGGGGGAAGCAAAAAAGAGGGGGGAAACTAAAAAACCGAAAGGTCATAGGGGGAAAAAAAAGAGGGGGGAAATTTAAAAAAATCAAGAATTTGGTGGGGGGAACAAACCTTGGAGGACACTATGCCCTTTGTGGCACTCATTTCTGACAAAAACGATCCAGTGTTTGTAGCCATGTAGTTAAAGAATCAAGACTGAATATTTTTTCCTGCTGGGGCAAACATGGTTGCACCTATAAGTTTACATTTTTGTTGCCAAGTTTCCAGCCTTAATTGTAGAATCTTTTACAGAAGAGACTTTTAAGACTCTATAGCTCGATTGTTTTTTGTTTCAGTTTAATTGTATTTTTTATTCTTTTGAAATTACTTCTACTACAATTTTGGAAAAATTGCTTGAGAAAAAGGGGATTTCCCTGCCTGTGAAGTTTTCAACACCACAAATGATTTTTATTACTTCTGGAATGTACAGTTTTAACTCTGAGTTACATATTTCGACCATGGTTGTAGCACAATCCTAAAATCATTATCTACAATAATTGTTACTACGCAAGGTAAAATAGTTTGAGAAATTCAAGCTCACTTGGATACATCCTTGCTTTTATTTTAAAAATCTTTTTTTTAAACTTCCACAGGTTTCTTATGTTAAGCTCGGTGAACTCCCATGTTAAGAATATGTGTCATTTTTTGACTGATATATTCTTTCAATTTTTAAGTCCAGTGATTACAGTACAATTTTCAATTTTGATTTTGTGAATTATGATGCTTTTCAAGATACAGCAGGCAGATACTTATATATAGTATCAGTAGATAAACTTAGAATGAACTATTAGCATTAACAGATTCGTTTATTAATCTTTGATTTGTATTGTATGATCATAGTAATGGAGACATATTCTTCATTTTTCAGTAAGAGATTTTTGGTATTATTGAGTTAAGGTTTTTATTGATCCTCCCTCTTTATCTACAGCTATAAAAATCATCATCATTAATTATCTTGAACATTGTTTTTTGGGAGCTGGTAGTTTTGAAAAATAGTTTTTAAACAAAACACCCGATACAAACCAATTGCAATCTGTAGATAAAGATAATGAATAAACGATTTCATGTTTTGATGTCTCGTTGTTCTAATAGAAACCATTATAGATTGAAAGTTGTTTAGATAAGATAACCGTTTGAACTGAAATTCAATCAACTACAATGAAGAAATCTCTAACTTGTTTGCTTATCTATTTTTTTTCATTCTCGTTGTTCAACAAGTTTAGAGACACAGAAAGAAGAATGTCTTTTCAATACTATAGTTCTGTTTGTGTTTTTATCGTTTTTTAATTCAAGATCTTGTTTATTTTTAGAGAAGAACACATGAAAAATACTAAAACACGACAAGGTTTTTAATAATTTAAGAAGAATTAAAGAGATCTGTATTGATTTGACCTGGTTTGGATAGAAACTGGTAAAAAAATATGCTAACTGGTAAAATACTTTTACTTTCTTTTTCACATCAACAGAATAAAGCGAAAGCAACCATCAGAAGCCTAACCCTACCTTTATTGATCAGGCCTTGTTAACACATTACCAACTAACCACTTTTCGCAAGGATGAAGGCATTTTTTTTTCTGCATTTCTCTACCTTGTTTCTACAGTGAACTCTTGCTTATTCGAATCTTTCTATAATTCGAACTTTTTTTCAGTCCCCAGAGAAAAATCTAGCTCAATTTGAACAAAATATAGGATTCCCGTTTGAGTTCGAAATAGCAAGAGTCAACTGTATAAAAGATTTACCCCTCGCCTGTCATACTTCAGCTCTATAGAATATTTTACCAAATTATTTAATATTTATTCTTTATAGAAAATCATTGGAGATGACGTGAAGGTTTATTTGGCGTTAAATGAAAGTAAGTGAAAATTCTTCTTCTACTTCAACCCTTGTTCTTTTAAGCCACCAAACCTGTCATCATGTCAACAATATTGATAAGTGGGTAATTACTTTTAATAGCAAACTTGCTGCTTCCTTCATTTACCAGTTTAAAAAAAGCACAACTTCCTTCTCTATAAATTTCTACTACCAATCTCAACGAACTTTGTATAAATAAAGATTTTCAAGTCAAGCCAGTTGTTGACAACCACTATCTATGTTCTGCCAGAGCAGTTACTACTTCTTATCATCCAAACCATATGTAATGCCTCTTCTAAGGCACATCCTCTCAAGGCATACTTAAAAAAAGAAAATTTAGTATTTCCTTCATGATTCCTGCTTTGATATTTATCTCCTATAATCTGTAACTATAGAATTTGTACTTACTGACACAGCTATTCAAGCACGCATCAACGTGTTATATATAAATTCACGTTTTGTAGATTTGCACATGTTTGACATTAATGAATAATGACTCAAAAATGTCTTGCTTAAGAAACATCATGATGGCTATGCATTTATTATCGTTGTTAAATAGAAACCTCAGAACATTAAAAAGGATAAAAAACAGTTTGAATGTCTTTTTAATCTAATACACCTTATAGAGTGCATTGAGATTGAATTGTGTCAAAGAGGAAGCTAACAAAAAGCTCTATCACAAGTTAATAAGTCACCTACAAAGCTTTTTAAATGAATCAACACTATTTAATTTAAATGATAGATGGTAGGAAAATAAAAAGATTTTGCAGTCAAGTGTGGGAATCTCAGATTTAGCTTTTTTTGTCAATTGCTCGGAATAGTTTGACTGGTACCATCATGTAATGATGAGTTTACGTGACCGAAATTGTACTAGTTCGTATTTTGATGAAACATGATGTGATATAGTGCGTGTGTCCAGTGTTTTATCGAGTCCGATGACTTTGTTAATCTTGCAATGGCTTTAGGTCGCTTTTTAAATTGACTGAGGGTAGGACTGTATCAATGATTATTATCAGCTATTATGATAGTGTTTTTTTCACGTTTTCTGATTGTTGTAGCACTGGTCGATAGTCTAATTCAGATTTCGAATCACATAGTTAATTTGATTCTATTTGATTCTAATTACCAAAATCGTTCGTTTTGCGTTTGGCTTCATGGTATTTTTTATCTTCTTTAAACTGTCTGTCTTTCCTATAAATGTTGGAATAATCTGGCTCAAATTGACAACCAATTTAAGCATCTTTTTTGTGATATAAGTTTCTTTTAACAATTCACGAGAATCTCAATCATCACTTTTGAAGATTGTGTTTCTCATTCCAAAGCTGGCATAAATAAAGCTATTGGCCATAAACCAGCATTGGTTCGGAGTTGAGGAATTTTTCTGCACTATTGTTTTAAATAATGAACAATTTCTGCCCAAGATTGTAATATTTATTATGTTGTGGATGTTTTTTATATTTGAATATTGATAACTATTTGGCTCCTAATTATACATACATCTCAAGACTTTGCCAGAATGAAGTGGTTCAATATAGCTTAAATGTATAATACTCACCAATTTTCTACGAGATTTTGATTTTTGATTTTATTAAGGAAAGTATTAGGCTTGGTTGGTGTTCACCAAAGTTGGGGATAAATAGACTTGTGTATGCAGGATTGTTTTTAGTGGATAAATTTACTAATCTTGACGACAAAGCTATCTCTATGAAAGTATCTTGACCAATAATACCAGGAAATGGAATAGTTACTTTCTTATTTAATAATATCATGTCGATAATTTAATTCAACCTAACCCATAGAATGCAGCCCCCCTGGCTCTTAGGGGGGGGGGCTGGAAGCTAAAGTTCCGGTTGGGGGCTCTTTTTCCCTAAGATCAGGGGGGGGGCTACTTACTCAGGGGGGGGCTATTTGTTTAGGTCTGTTGACTGGGGGCTAACCTAACAACTTTTTCAAAGAACTAAGAAATTTTTCTTTTTACATTTTGGTATTTTGTTTGTGTAATAATGAAGTCGTACTATTGACGTTTGTTGATTAGAATTTCAAAAGAAGACATATACATTTGGTATCTCTTTCTCTTGTGTGGACATGCAAAATGAAGACCTTGCATTGTTTGAAATTTTTTCCATTCTAACATTTTTGTTTTTTTTTGTATTGTGGTGTGTGCGTGCGGGTGTGTGATATGTGATAAAGTTTGTTTATTGAAATGAATGACAAATAAAGAACGCAGCTATTTTCATGTGGTGTTTACAATTTTCTTAAGTTAGAATTGTCTTCTACTCACTTTTTTCAAAATAACAGTTTACTTTTCTATAAAATTTTATTTTTTATAGAAGGAAAATCTTCCTCTAGCTATACAAGGCCAATAAATTTATTGTGAACTTCATATTCTATGGAAAATTTTCGGTATTATACTTCTCTTCTGTGTTATAGATGAACAAAAAAGAAACTCAGAAAAGTAATAAGCCAAAGCGAGGATCCGTGAAGGTTTTCGATGGCATTCACGGAGATTTGACAGTTCAGATTTTTAAGCATAAATTAAATTTTTTTTTTGTATTTTGGTAGGGGGGGCTGTCTATTTCGAATTTTGGTGGGGGCTAAATCTCAGGGGGGGCCGAACCTTCAGGGGGGGCTTCAACCCCTCTGCATTCTATGCTAACCAGACTCGTCTACTCGGCCTGTTTGATAAATAGCAAGCTTTTGTCTGGAAGGCTAGTCTTAAGTCTGATTTATATTCCTCTAGAATTCGGAGATTTATCTCTTTCATGATAATTTACTTTTCCCCCGAAATCTTATTAACTATCTTTCTTGTTTCTCTTTTTGTAACTTGTATCAGTTTTTTTAAATCGAATCTCATTTCTTTCCATCTAAGTTTGACCTACGCCAACCTACATAATTCTATTACATCTTTCAAAATGTTTGGTCATATTATGAGATTCTTGAAACCAGTAAAATGTAGATACACTGTTGACATGATGAACCCGGTTTTGAATCCATTGGAAATATTGGTGTGTTGTTTGTAGTAAAACTAGATGGGTACACTAATTTTTGGGTTACTTTTTAGTCTATTATGCAGTATAGCCAAAATGCTGACATCAACATTTCCATGACTTGAGATAAAATCATTTTTTTTGTTTCTGACGTGTTATCCATATCCATCCCTAGTTTTTCCGCCTTGTCTACTGGAAACTCTAAAAATATGGTTTCTATTTTTTGTTTCTTGAATTATTTATCTACTTCAATGTTCATATAACACTTCACGAGATGAATAAAAGGAAAATCTAGGGACTATAAAGAAAGTTGGTCCCTTCTGTAAAAGCTTTTTCCTCTTTTTTATATTTTTGGGTCATTTTTTCATGAAGAGGGTTGGCAGTGTAATAATTTTGACTTTTCATTTTGTGTGTATTTTCAAAATCACGGTTTCTAAGTTACCATTTGTTCTTTAGCATTGTACTGTAAGGCACTTGAATTATGTTTGTAGCGGTTCCTTTTGATTGAATCGAATGCAAGGTCCTGACACGAGTTGTTTTCAACTCTCAGCCTTTTTTGTTTTTCCTACTTTCACTATGCTCTCATTTTTCTTTTACGATAAGCGCTTACAAAACCAGTCTTAATCTCCATTTCTGCTTTAAAACGAAACAGTATCCACAACCAATCTGGCTGTTCCCTTTAGAATTTTTTATTTTCCTAACTGTACGAAATCAAATTTCCTGCTGTTTGTTCACGACATGTATTTTGAAATATCTTGGCTGGACTACAAACTACATGATTATTTCGAGCTGTGTCACTTTCTCGTTTAATTCACTTATTTTATCAATCAAATAGATATTTTATATATAGGAATATCAAATTGATACTCAATATATCACTGTATTGCAGTAAGATGAGGAAATATGCTTTTGAAGATGTGATTAGCTGATATCTCTATGTTCTAAAACTTGTTCATTCAATGTCAACTCCACACCATCAGGAGACAAGTTCGTGACAAGTTTTTTTCTTGGATTTTTTACTTCCTGCTATTGAAAATCACATTCATGCTATTTTCCATTCATGTTGTTCACCAGAGTGTTCTTCTGTTCAAGGGATTCCTTGTGTGTGCTGTTAGATAAAATCAATGTCGTTGCGTGTTGGGTACCGTCTTCGGGAAAGTAATTTTTATGAAAATTTACTACAATCCTGGACTTAAATGTTTGAGAATCACTGGAAATTGTTGAGAAAACAATGGAAAGGTCTCTCCCTCTCCCCCAAGAGGCAATGTTGAGATCGGACGACTGTCCAACGGCTTTTTACTGTCCTGTCAACATTTCACGGGGGAATGGAGGTGAAGGTTAAATTCTACACTATTGATAAGTAAAGTATTTTTTTAGGATTTAAGTTTCTTACCAAGAAAGGAAATTGCTGAATTTGGAATTCTATAATCTCCTAAATACTCGTCTTACTCGAGCGAAACTCACGTGAAAATATTTAAATCTTGTGACATATCATTTGAGCTTTCTCTCATTGTGGTTGATGGAATCTTTATCTGTCAAACCTTAAGTTCTTTATGTACTCATATATGAGCCTGTCAGATGGAGTTCTGTGTCTAGAAAGCTTTCCAGTTAAAATACTAATACCTAAATTATATGGAGTATGCCTCTTTCTTTTTTACTAGTCGTCCAACAATGTTAAGTCTTTCCTGTGTCTAAAACCCCAAACAATTTGATACATTGATTCATAGACTAGCACAAGTGAAAATATTTTTACTTTTTTCCACAATGAGTTTAAAAAAAAACGAGAAAGATTTAAATTCTTTTATCATTTTGATCATCATCAAATCATTTAGTGTGAGATATATTTTTCATAAAGTGATAATGGGGGATACAAAATTACTCATTTCGTGATAAAGAATCTTAACTGCACATCACTAGAAAGTACTAGGTTTTTTTAACAAATTCGTGATTGGAGATATACAACTTGCATTTTACTGGTTGCTGATTTTTCGGTGATTGAGGTTTATAAGCAAGATATTACAATGCGTTACCACCGATATAATGTAAGTTAAATTCACTATTTTACCGACTTTTTATTATGGATGATGGTTGGCGTTGCTTGTAGAGAGATTCTATTAATATGATTGGGTAGTCAAGTAATCTTTGACTTTAACCCTATTCGGCCTAGGGGGGGGGGCTCTTTCTGTTCGGAAGTCAAACTATTGGTAATAGCTCTTGAAATAATAGAGCTTTTGCCGTGAAATTTTCTGTAAATTCTTAACTTTTATTTAGCTTCAAAATAAAAAAAGATTTGACACCTAAAAATTTTCACACCTTGAGCATGATGACATTTCTGACAGTAAGGTGTCACAAAAAGTGATACTTTTCCAATACAAATTGATTTTTAATGTCAAATATATCATTTAAACCGTAATTTATTGAATATTTAGGATAAAATAAGCATTTTAAACTCAGGCAACTTTATTCTAAAGCTTTTGTTAGAATACAATAGCTATTTATAAGAACAAAAGAAATTTTCGGTTTTTGCTCACTTTGGGCATGATGAGTGACGTCATCAAAAAAAAATTTTGTCAAAAGTTACCTTACGTGACAAGGATCTTGTGTGCCAAATTTCATCCAAAAAGACCCACTAGATCAAAAGTTAAGGGGTGGTACAGGAAAAGCCCCCCCCTAGTTCTGAACCGCCCCTAAAAGCCTAGGTTGAATAGGGTTAAGATGATGGTCTGGTTATTCACAAGGCTTCTTTGGTTTGCCATCTTTAAGTTGAACAAATCATGCATATATACATTCATCTGTTAAAAATTAGCTTTTTAAATGGAAGTTTTCAACCAGTATTGCTCTTTTATTATTCTGAGTTTGATTTTAGAGTCTCTTTACTGATCGAGGATTCCGATAAAACTCAAGCAGTTGAATAACACTTAAAGTTCTAAAACCATCGTATAATTGATATAACGTTTATGAGGGTGTTTAAAAACCGATTATTTGCTAATAGCCTATTGATTTTTAAACCATTTATGGCTTTAAAGAGTCTACCATTTTTGCATAATGAAAGCCTCAAGGCGTCCGTTATCCTTACCTTAACTATGAGTTTTTGCGGATAGAAGATCTATTTAAATTGTTGTGCTTATTTCTCGAACCCTCTGGCATCGCTCCTTTTTTAGAATATTTCGAGTAATAAATTTTTTATATAACTCGCGGTATATTCAATTTTAATAACCAGTCAAGAAAACGATCTTAATAATCAGCACGTTTCAGAAACAATATATAATTCAAGTTATAACTTTAGATTATAATTTTATATCATTAACATAGTACTGAATGCGGGGTGTTACAATATTTATTGATATGGTGTGTAGCTTGGCGAGAAGTTATCTGATTGGTTTGCTGCTAAGTGTAGTCGGGGTTTTAACTGAAGAATCTCGCTCAGTTATTTGGAATAGAAATAGCTTCAACAAAGTTTGACAATACCATAAAGTTTAACAGCAGTTTATGGTTTATCCATCCATATTATTTTGTTTAGATTGAAGACAAGGCCCAAGGGAGATTTTTGACCATGATTTGATTTTGATGACCATCCTTCATTTGATTAGCGTGCAATTTTCTTATCTCCCATCTCACGCCTTCCTTTTACTTGTGGTTTTCATTTATCTGATCACCAATATCTATTATCACCAATAATTCAAATAACTTTGACCTTTTACTTCTCTATTATGACTTTACGTTAGGAAATTTCTACCATCTATTGGTATTTTTGTCTCGATCCTACTTCCAATATACGTTTGTACAGCTCAAAACGGACAGCTACATACTATGCATAATAATTTGCCTTTTCAATAATTTTCCCTTAACAAATCTGGAAAAAATGAATAACTATATGACAAGTTGCGTTGGAGATTGGCTTCTTTTAAACGCCTTTATTACATTCTTTTTGACATTGGTCTCTTTCTTTACTATGCTTTTCTACCTAAACCTCGATGTGCGTGAAGATTTTTAGCAACAGTTTTGGTTTAACCCTCATGCATTTTATTTTTTATGGAGATAATCCTAATCCTATCCGTCAAATGAAAGGTTTAGCAAAGAAGTGGAAAATCCCCTTCTCCCTGCTTCTTAACCTAAACTATTCACGCTGTTAATGGTTGGATCTCATGAGGAAACTGAGCTGAAAATATATTTCCATATCGTCGCATCTCAAAACTAAAAAGACTTAAGTCACATTTTTAAGACTTCATCCTCTGGAAAGTTTTCAATTCTATAAAGCGTTACAACATTTCAGAACTAAAAAGCCTTTAAAATGGACGTTTTGGGACTTGAATCCATAATTTTCAGTATTTTACTACACAAAATTAAAAAAATTCAGAGTTAGAAAGACTTAAATCCAATTTTGTTGTTAAGGCTCTTTAGCTCTGAAAACCTTTATTTGCGTTTTTCTAATACAAAAAGTTTATTTTGCCTATCAATCACTAGTTCCTACGTCCTTGAGGAGATTTCTGAATCGAAAATACAATACAGTTGACGCTCTGTAATTCGACATTCTACTATTCGATAGGCTCCCTTATTCGATGAAATTTAAAGTCACCGTCAACAAGAAACTCTCATAAACGACGCTCCCTTATTCGATAAGCTCCCCTATTCGATGAAAATCCAATCCCCCTTGAAGATCGAATTAGAGAGTGTCAGCTGTATATTAAAATAACTTGAGTAGGAATAGTCGGAAATATAAAGAACTATTTTCCATGTTTCAAATCCTCTTTTCTTGTTAGCTATTGGTTACCAAGGGGAACTGCAGGTATACATAATGTCGAAATACTTTAATACCCTTTTTATTTGATGTGAGCTGACTATGTTTACATAAGTTTTAAAAGTATTAGAAGCAGAGAATTTTCTTTGTTTTACCATACTAGGGATGGAGGTTAACTTAATATTACATTTTTTTCGATGTGGTTGGCATTTTCATATAAACGTTTTACTGTACTTTGAGGCTGTTTGGTTCGGTCGTTGGATCTCGTTTTTAGTTCCTTTAAAGATAGAGAGAGCCGTGATTGTTTGATCTTTACGCTTTGACTACTGTTTCTAGTAAAAGGCACATACATTGAATCATTTTCTCAGCTATTCTTATCTGTTGTGATTTTCAGCTGGAACGTTTTTTAACTTTTTGCCTTAAAAGGAGCTCTTTTAGTAATTTTATAGTAAAAATGCTGAGGTCGTTCTTAGTTTTAAGTCAAAATTGAGCCTCATGTTCCTTTAAAATTGTTTCATTAAAAAAGCGTGTGGGAAAGGTTGTACTGACTGTGAGGACGAGACCCAAGTCCCTGGTTACTTAGCTTTAATGGCTTACTAATTGCAAGTTAATGATGGAACAGTCTCAGCGTGTGATAAAGTCAATTACGGTAATTAGATTTGCAAGTCTGATAAAAATTTAGGATAACCTTTGCATAGTTCAAAGTGACCGCGTGTTTTTGCCAAATCAATAAATAATTAAGGTTGCTTGAAATCTAAAAATGGAAACATTTTATTTATGTCTACATATAATGCAGCTGATAGTTTTGGCTTTCTATTAAAATATGATTTTCATGGTATTTTGTATGTGTGTAAAAATTAGAATATAGATTTTGATTACCATTTGCAATTTCAAATTGTTAAAACTTTTAAAATGTGTAATAGAGTCAAGTTAAAAATCGTTGTTTTGATAACGGTTTTTAACCTATGACCTACTTCAAAGCAGTATACCTACATTTTAAGAAAACTCTAAATCCGTTACTATAATGAAGAAATGAATTGGAATTGATGAAGTAATCGGATGATTGAATATTGAATCGTCTCGTAACTAGTCATCACCAGGGCCAATTTGAAATTGTGGTTGCTGATCTCACATTTAACATGTTTTCCCTTCTTCTTTAACTGATTGGTTGACCTTTTTTCGTAATATTCTTCTCTTCTCAAACGGGGAGTGACCTAGCTTCGAAAATTTTTGTTTTTGAAAAACAAGGTGGTGTGTTTTTTAAAACTCCAACTCCAAAAGAAGAAATCAAGTTCAAGTTGCTGTACCTTTTCATCAAATGTCGCCTTCCTCAGATTTTAAGGTATTAAATTTTTCTTATTGTTTTCTTATTTTCTTACTAGACTTTTAGAGATCTTTCTATCAAGTTAGCAACAACAGTTCTAGCCTGCTGGTATTTATTAACGGATTTGTGTTCCATACTGATAGCAGATTTGTAGCGGTCTGAGATTCAGACTACATTACAAAAATTCGATTTCTTGAAAGGATATTTCAGATCCATTACCTTGTTGGTATATTTTCTTTTCGAATTTCAGGTTTTTCATTGTGACCAGTCCTTTAGTCACAAATTTAGTCGTGTTGGGTCTTGACTTGCTGATAAAAGACTTTTCTTAGAATACTGTACCACAAAAAAGCACCCTAAAAACGCTTATGGAGACATTTTGCTTCTTAAAGGCTTTCATTCCGTAAATTACTCAAGCTTTCCACTTCACATGCCCAAACAAGAAAAGCAATTTTGTAAGTGTTGTTTCTTAAAACGTAAATATTGTTTCAAATATTTCATAAGATTCTATGCTTTAAAAGTTCTGCAATGTTGGTTTTGGAAAGTTTCTTTCAGCTGATTTCTTGCGTTTTTAGCTTTATATATCTTTCTTTTGACTTACTTTGAGAAAAAACTGTTTTTATTTTCTGGCGTTTTTTTCCTTATGCTAGTGCCATATCTTTTGAAAGCTTTTTTTAACTTTAGACATTTACTGGCAAGTGGGGTATAACCTCTCTTTACTGCAAAAGCAGGTCAAATCTTAAAATATGACATTTTGTTTTGAGTCTAAAGCTATTCGGAAGGAAAAACTACAAAAAAATACCTTTTTTGAGGGTATTACGTGCGTCTTGTTATTTTGATCAAAATACTTCTGAAAGTTCAATGGGTTATACAAACTGGCTCTGCTTATATTCTTTATAAGAACATTAATAAGAATTCTCTGTAAGAACATAAAGAATATTGAAATATGTTTTTACCAGGAATATTCCAGAAGGTATGATGACAAAATGAACTGGTTTTGCTGATCGTTATCAATTTCCACAATGAAAGCTTTTTTGTAGTCTTTCAGTATTTCTTAATCTTGGTTATTCTTACAAAAAGAGATTAGCTGCTACTCTAGCTTAATGTTTTCATTGGCGTTGGCTAAAAAGGGCCAATTGAAGACTTTATGAGTCAGTAAGTAGAATTTGACTAGGTAATGTCTTTATGCGTGTTTATGAGTGTGTATCAATTTTATTAGAGGGAAAACCTTGTGGGTTGTGACTACTTTCTTTTTTGTTTCGCATTTTTAAGGTCAATGTTGTTTTTCGCTTTTTTGATTCACACTTTGATTTTGATCGTCCGACATGTATTTTCGAAATAACGAACGGCGGCTGAAATTGTTTCAGCTAATTGATAAGTTCATCGAGGTTCAATGAAAGGTCAGACGACGTCGACCCTTCCCGCTCATTTTATGCAATTTTATCTATTTGGAAAATCATTTTTTTGCGTAATCTTTCGTAATAGTATAAAGCGATTAAGAAAATAAGTTAACATTTGGTTTGATTGATGATAGCTTTTTTGATCTTTTTTGAATTAGAGTTTAACCCCAATTTTTCAAACTAATGAAATTTGATTTGGACTTTCTTTTGTTGAAGTGTCTATCTCGACTTCTCGGACTCTACCGCCCTGGAATTCCCGAATTTTACCGAATTGTCGTAGTTTCACTTTTCATCAATTTGAAAATTTGAAATCTCTATCTCGACTTCTCTGACACTGTACCACCGCCCTGGAATTCCCGAATTTTACCAATGAATAGTCTTAGTTTCACTTTAGAGTTCTGTACAGGGTAATTTCTCAACAATGAGAATCCCAACGTTATCACTTTTTAAGTTTCACTTTTCTGTTTTGTTGTATTATTAGGTCATTTGCGTACGTAATCTTAGTCTTAGTGTTGCATAAGGTACTTTTTTTACATCTAAATGTTTTGATTGTCTCCCAAATCCGAAAAAAGTCCTATAAAACTGACACCACATATTATAAGGGGGTAGTATCTAATTTCTCTATTTATTGTTCATCTTATGAAATGGTCGTCAAAGTTTGAACTGTTTTGTGTTTTAAATGTTTCACAGCAAATAGAAAATTTTCAAACATCTTTTATCTTAGTAAAATTTCACATTGATACATCGAAGTATTAACCTATTGACTTGAATTCTTGTCTCAGAAAAAAGAACACTAAAAATTATCAAACATATCAGCATTTATACTATGAAGCTTAAAGTATAGAATGATCTAGCTTTGCCTTTATTGTCATATTGTGGTGAGCTAAAGGTTCAAACATCAGAGCAAATCATTCAAACACATTGGAGTTGCAATGGAAACGACTGGAAAAAAATCAAACTAGATATACAAAAAACTTGATTTTGGTCATTACCGAAGTCTGATCACTCGGACGAAATAAAGCGAGTTAACATTTTCGGACACCTTGGATCGGTAGATTTCACCAACAATTATTAAATGAGATTCATGGAAGGTTTAGGATCTCTTATCTCTCCATCACGAAATATTTACGATGCCGCCGGATTGGGTGAGAAAGCCCGCATGAACCATCCACGGTTGAGGACACGTCGTAAAACATGGGCGGGTTTCCTTGACAACCGGCCACAAAGTGCACCCAGTGAAGCTTTCTTTACCAGGTTTGCGGACATCGGTGAAGATGAAGTGCTGGTAAGTATCTTTCTCCATCTGGATTTTCGAATACCAATCTTCAAAGCTGCTATAAAAGGAGAATGGAAGCCTTGAAGCTTAATGTTCTTATATGCTTTGCTCCTATTAAGAAACGTGCACCAGTCTTCGGAGCTTCTGCGAAACATTTTGTCCTGCAGTGGCTTTCAATACTTCTTATTCCTCACTGAGACTGAGTATCATTTGATTAGTTACCAGTGGTGTAACCAGTGTCCATTATTTAGAACGATTTTAAATCAGGGTTAGTACTTATCTATCAGGTATGTATTCTCTCCTCAAAAGGTTTTTGACTTTTTTGGAAGGTTAGCATAAAAGCATTAATTTTTAATAATCGAGGAAGTTGTTGATGGTAAGCATTAACATTTATTAATGAGCTTTTTACTTTTTTTACACTTTGCATCTCGATGCTAATTCTGACCAGTCTCCTTTCTGACAGCAAGGAAAATTTACTTCAGCTATGAGTGTTTTGTTGAATGCCAAAAAGTGAAAAAAGCCTAGAATATAAGGAAGACCATTCCTAAAAGTTTTCTAGGGTGGTTTCGCAAAAATGTCTGTACATTAGAAAATAGAGGAAAAACTTTCAATTTTAAGGTATTTTAAGCAGAAAGTAAAAGGGGAAGCAATCCATATATTTAATGCTGTGAGAAAACCTTTTAAGACGTCATCAATGACAAAAATACACACACACATTATTACGAACAACTTCAAAGGGTTTAAATCGTCATTTGTTAATGATTCTCCTAAAACGATGCCAACATCAGCGTTTCTCTTTATTATCCATCATGTAATGCATTTGTAAGAAGTTTTTACATTTTGAGCCACTCTTTTCATGTTTCATAGAATTATTCTGTGCATATGCAATAAAGATTTCAGAAACACTTTTCTCGTTAAAACTAATCCAGTCCACCAATCTTCTCCCCCCCCCCTCCACTTTCACTGACTCTCACTGGAAATGCTACTTTTTTCAAGTTGTTCGATATAATAGAGAAACGCTCCTAATGTTTTTTGAGCTCTAGGGAAAATACTGTCTGCGTGGTTCGATTTATAGAGGTTTGAGTGGTTTGAATACAAGCGCAGAAGTTCGAGTTACGTAAAGGCTATTATTTTTTACAGTATCGTTCATTCCTTCAAACTCAACTGCTAATGAGTATTATTAAGCGAGCAATTACAGGAATTACACCACTTGAAAAATGAGGTTGAATTTTACATATTAAATCATGCAACATGATCATGCACGACTTCTCCTCATTAAGCAAACATTAAGAGCAATTACCTCCTTCCTTGTAACCATCTAACCATCTGATGACGTCATCATATGTTCTGTTGTTGGGATGGTACCATTTTGTTTTTTTTCTGTTTGTTGTCGTTTCAAGATGTAAACATAGCAAATTTTTTGTAGTACCAATCACAATATCTTGATGTCGGTGAGATTTCCTGTGTATAATTTCATCAAAACTTGACCTAGTACTTGTATTTATGAAATATACCAAATGGGTTAAAAAAAGGTATGCCTTTGATTCTCACTTTTACCTACGATCTAGCCTTTATAAATGTGATGAATATAAAGAATGGTGTACGCAAGTTAAGATTCTCTAAACGACATCATTCTCATTCATCATTAGCGGCTGTTTTGTAAAGGTGAGCACCCAGCTGCGGTGCAAAGATCATATACTGGTACTTGATGCCTTTCTGCATTAAGCTCAGCTATGAAAACGAAGGGTCGAGGGTAAGTTACGTACAATCGAGGTAGAAAGAGTCGCGTCCTTACTTACTTAAAATGACCTGTACCTAGCCCCTAGCATACTGCATTTTCCTTTGATTTTTTTTCACTCACTTTTCGTCCAGAGTTTACTATCGGATACATCTTTTGTAGCTTATTCATGTTTTTGCTAAAAATACACTACGAAAGAATGAGGAAAAGGTTACTTGTCTGTGACAACTCAAACATACGAAGGAAGGGTGTTCGTTCAATCGTTTGTTTTCATCACCGTGAAATTGTATAAGAGATAAAAGTTGACATAAGTAAATACATGGATCTTCCGTTTAGAGGTCTTGTATCTGTCGACGAGATCTATTCATGATTTTGTTTTCATTTCGAGTAACGAAAGATAATGTGTATTCAGTGAGAATTTTGTCGGTGATTGTTGTCGAGTTATATTTTTAGAATCAAAATGCGTTCGGATTAAGAATGTGAATATAGTTGGTTAGATTTCTGTTATAGAAGTACAGTCTTGTTTTGGTACCTATAGGTATAGGATAATTGGAATCTTGAAAATAATTTATGCTGGTACTACTTCATATGAAGAGAGATACTCGAAGAAAATGTCTTGCATAATCTGACAACTATTTTTGTAATCAAGAAATCATGACAGGACGTTTTTAACCTCTCTGCTGTAAGAGGATTTCATTCGAGAAAAATAAAGCTTTCAAAATCAATATGGCGACAGATATCTTATGGATCAATGGCTTGTCTTTTGCTAACACCAATCCTCAACATCAACAAAATAAAGTAATGTTTGCTCTTTTTGTTGACACCAAACCATATCTCTGAAATACTAAATCTGAAGTTGCATTGCCAAAGGTAACTTCGTCTTACAAAGATTTAAGATTTGGTTCAAAGTTACCAATGGATGTTTTACTTGATCGGGTCGGAAAGTGATTGGAAACATTTGTGAAGATGTATGTATGTCTCGTAGCCCGCGTGCTGAATAAACCTCGTCACGATTGCTGATGGTTTTTATGTCTATCTTCACCCTTTTCGTGCTTTTGGCACCTCAAAAATATAATTTTGCACCTTCTTTATTTATTTCTAAGCAAATATCTTGGTCCTATAAGTTCACTTAATAGATCAAGGCGATACTATAATTTTCTTAATTTAGGAGATTACACTTTATGTAAATATACATGGGATACATACAAATACAAATTAAGAGACCGCTTCCCAGCTGACACACCGTTTTTTCGACGTTTATCTAACGTTCACAACGTCCAAATAACGTTAGATGAACGTTGAAACAACGTTGTGAAGAGACCACTTATAAGAATCCATAGATAAGTGAGTGCTTCAAAAACTTTATTCTATTTTGATCGAATTATCTACAAAACCAACTCTTTAACAAAAATCACGTTAAGTCAGGTTTATCTCAATGGTCACCCCTGGCAACTAATTGGATTTTTGTGGTCCCGCTCATTAAGATACAGTACTTCGTTTATTGTTCGAATGTTGTTTCAAGATATAACATTTAGTACAAGTTGTATCATTAATGTTTAAAACCGTTTAAGTGAGGTATAACAAAAAGGGACATTCTCTGTAAGCGATCACTGGTGTGCAAAAAAAAATTGAGAAAGAGATAATCTGTTGCAAAAGAAATTTGTTGAACATCAGAGAAAAATACATCATGATTTGATCCCTAAGTAAAGTGTTCTAGCTGTGTGTGTGAAGACAACAAAATATCAATTTACTGCAAAAAGAAACTTTTTACCTGTTGTTGTGTTGTATTTTGAGATTTATTTCGTGCTTGTTACCATCAGTGTATCATCGAGTAACTTTGACTGTAGCAAAACACTCTAAAGAAGTGAAATTTAGCATTGAAATATCCATTGTTTGGTTGTTTGGTTGTTTGGTTGTTGGCCCCTTACACTTATAGAGTGACTTTTACTGTCGCGAAACAAAACACAAAACACTCTTAAAAGAAGTGGCAGTTAGAATTGAAACATTTGGTTTGTTGGTTGATTATTTGTTGACCTCTCACGTTCACGATGAGCACGCGCACAATGTACTTCAATTACAATTGGAACCAGAAAGCCCTTACACGTTCAATGTCGGAAGGGGTAAGCAGGAATAATTAGTTTAGATATGAAGGATCTGAATGACTAAATGAACATCTACCAAAGCTGTTCAAAAACTGTTATTTTTTTAAAGGGAGTACTTTTTTCTAATTATGAATGAGTTAGTTACATCACATGTAGCATCGCAAATTGATTAGGTTGTACAGTCGACTCTCTCTAATTCGAACTCGAACGGGGAATTTTGTTTGTTCGAATTAGAGAAAGATTCCAATAAAAGAAGCTCGAAATTATAGAATTGTTTTGTCTGTTGGCCTTTTTACCTTTTTTCCAGCTTGATATTTTTAAAGTCAGTATAGAGAAACATGTAACGCGGCTGATATTTCTCTCAATTTTCTCCCCAGATATTTTTGTCATGTTTTTCGAAGGTAATAAGCTTTACAACTGTAATGACAAAGTGATGAGAAAATTTGACGATCAACTTATTTTGATTGTAACTCTGATGAGAAAAAATAATTTCATTGCTCTGTTATCAAAATTCTGTATGGTTCGATTAACGAGCGGATGAGTATTTTTCTTGAGCGTTAAATAAGGAACTTCGCTTTGTGTTTAGGTATTCTTGCTCTTTCTTCGCTATTTCATCCAACTTCAAGATTATATTAATGGTGTTGGTGTTGTCAACTCTGTGCTCTGGTTTGTGACAAAGATTTTACCAGTCCTTGGTTAAACTGACAGTGTTTTTACTTTCTGTCAAAAATGATGTTTTAACGCCACAGGACCACCACCAAACATAAATTTTTCAATTTCCTCATGCTAAGAATTTTGTTTTGATCCTTTGTTTTTTGTTTTGAACGTGTTTCCCGATTTTGCAGCAGGCTTCTAAATCACCTAGGTATAATTTACCAGCTAGCTTCTTGCTCAACACTTTGTCACATTAATAAAAGTTCCGATTAAGAGTTTTCAAAGTGAAGTTTAAAAGTTTAAGTTTAAGCAATCATTTGCTTTATGATGCTGCTTCTAGCTAGATGAAACTCGGCTCTTTTGCCATGCCTTGACAATGCTTGTGAGTATCTCTGATTCGAGCATCAGGCTCGTCAACTAACCCAGCTATTCGTAAAATTTTCTTTTATTTAGTCGATTCTTAGTTAAAGTCTCTACATACTCGCTCAGCCAGTTTTTAAATACAGACTTCTGTACTAAAACTTTCTTCTTACTGAAAGTGTAATCGCGTGATGAATCATCCAACAACTGATTTGGTGGCCTCGTTTATCCAGTCTTTAAATACAGACTTTTGTACTAAAACTGTTTTGGTTTTCTTTACAGTGCAGTCGTGCGATGGGTTTGGTTGGCCTCGGTTAGCCAGTCTTTAAATACAGACTTTAGTACTAAAACTTTTCTTCTTTCTTCTTTACAGTGTAGTCGCGTGATGAACCATTCAACGACTGGTTTGGTGGCATCGAATCACAATGTGACCAGTGATATCGATTTTGGAATCGTAAGTCTAATTTTTGCGGCAAATCGAAATCGTACAGGAGGAAGTTTGACCCGGATCACGGAAATAGATGATTTTGGGGAATATAGTCCGATGACTTTGGGGAATATAGTCCGATGATTTTGGGGAATATAGTCCGATGACTTTGGGGAATATAGTCCGATGACTTTGGGGAATATAGTCCGATGACTTAAATTCAAGAAGAGCTAATAAGTCTTAATTGGGGGAATTGTCTATTGATTTCTTTTCCAATACATAAAATTGAAAACTTTTGGAATTTTAAAAAGAGACATTTTGATTGAAGTATTTATTTGTTCGTCTTCTGAGATCACTTTCCGTCAAACGGTAAAATGTTCCCGACGGCTGTCTTTGAAGCTCAAACACATAAACATCTTAGAGTATCGTTCATGTTATTTGGAATTTTTTCACTATTTCGTCATCTGGTCATCATAACATGGGATCAAAATCTCAACACTTCATCTAAATAATTCTCGTTAACTCTTGTGAGAAAGCTTTCATCTGTTAAAGTGATCAAGTTTTCACGTTTGAGAGTATGGTTTTGTATTTTCACAAGACCTAGTCCCTGATCTTTCAGAAAACGGTCTCCTGACTTCCTGCCAGGATATACAGCCTATTAACTTTGAATTCGTTTTTCAAATAGTACAGTGGATCTATTGCCCAAACATAGCACTGACTTTATTTAAAAAGGGCTTTTGCCAACAGTCTTGGTCTCTGCTAACCTAAAAACTCAAAAGAAACCATTTTATTTTATGATTTTCCCAACACATTTTTACAGGATAAAGACGTGACGTTAATCGAAGACAACCGCGAATACAACCCCGTTGTTTTTGACGTTTTGAAAGTGTCCGCCGATGAAATCGCAGTAAGAAAGATTCGCATTTTTCTCTTAATGTATTGGAAACTGTCTTTTTTTCAACAAACTGTCTTTTCAGGCATAAAGAGATATTCAGCTCTATGCGTGAAGGGCCTATATGTATGCTCATTTTTCTGGAAGATGCAAATTGAATATAATTTTCAAGGCCAAAATTAATGAATTTCATCTCTCAGAATTCTTATGGAATCTGCATTTAATTGCTTTTGCTTGTTAAGGACCCCTAATGTTTTATGGGTATTACTTTTCGCTAAAGGTTATGACATTTCTACTAACCCTTGTTAAAGAGTCACGATATATTGCCAACCTTCGCAGAGAAAATTGATTAAACCGAATTGCATTTTTGTTTCGGTTGTTCTTTTTCATCAAAGTAGATTAGGACCCGTTTCATAATTGAAACATTCCCACCACTAAGAAGCATACTGAATTGGTTGCTTATTAAAAGATTGTTAACACTCGTTATTTAACAAGGCTTACTTAGAGTCTAATTAAATCTTCAAATCAAATTCTAATTGAGAATTTACTATTTAAATATTTTAAATTGTGATCTCTTAAGATCGTGTGCAAGAAATTAAATGGGAGTTTATCCAAAATTGATAAAGAATTTCTCAAATTTGAGCTCGCGCGGTGCCGAAAGTGGAGAAAGTCCTTTAACGAATTCATAGAACAAGTATTTTTAACTCTTCCTTTTTTCCGTGTTTGTCCCAAATTCTATCGAACAACCAACAATTGATGAATCTTCTCTTTTTGTCTTTCCAGCAACAATTGACGTTAATCGATTTACCTTTGTTTCAACACATTGAACCTGAGGTATAAACAAACTGTTCTTCCCTCTCGATTATCATTCATCATTTCGGTCGCTTGTTGAATCTCGGACAACAAAGCACCATCATGAATAAATATAGTCATATAAAAAACCATTACTTTTTTGTTTTATATTTCACTAATTCATCAGAAAAACTTTGAAAAAGTTAACATTATGACATTTTAATTCTACTCATAAAAATTATTATACACTTTGGGAAATGCTACTCATTTTTTCGATATTTCATTTTGAAGGAATTGACGAGTTGTTCGTGGACGTCCAAACGAAAACATGACAATTGTCCCAACATCGTCAAAGCTACCAAACGATTCAACCAGGTAGTTAAAGTGATTTTTTTTTGTATGCATAGTTTATGAGCGCCTGTGTGTTTTTGATACTGTTTCTTAGTAATTTCATTACCAATCTCCTCAAGAGCTTACCACACCTATAAAGGTTTTTAGGTGTTTTGGGGATGTACCAGTACCAGTACCATACATCTTTCTTTACTAATTCATTACTTTGACGAATCACACTTTTTATTTTTTATGATGTTAATTTTTAGGTCAGTTATTGGGTGACACGTGAAATCCTGGATACAAACACAGCCAAGGGACGCGCAGAACGAATCGCTTACTTCATAAAAGTTGCTAAGGTAAGACCCTCGATTATGTCTGTCCAAAAATAGGAGAGATTCTCGTCTTTTTGTTTGGGTCAAGAATTCGCTTCCACAATTTGTCTTGTTCTGTTTGGTGGCATCTTTGAAATTCTTTTCCTTTTGATCAATTTGACTCATTTGAAACCGCTAACACGCAAATTAAGGACTAATAAATAAGGGTGAGGGGTATAATCTCCTCATTACATGGTACTTAAGATATTCAACATAGACTTTTAAAATTTGTTATTTTGCCGCAGTGAATTGTGCAAGCTTGTTTTGACGTCATAAAAAATGCTTGTAAACTGAATCATTTCGTTTTATTTTTTTAGAAATTACAAGAATTGAATAATTTGAATTGTTTGAAAGCAGTAGTATCGGGCTTACAATGCACACCAATATACCGTCTAAACAAAACATGGAATGTGAGTTTGTGTATTTTTAACCTCGGAGTAATGATCACATATTAGTTTGCTTAATTTGATGTCATTACTTTTGGCATTCTTCATATTATGTATCAGTAGATTCTTTGCATTCTTTCCGTGCCTTTAATGCTACAATTACTTTTTCCCTTCAGGTGAGAACTCTATTTCTCTAGTTCCAATTCCCTCAGAGTTCTTACTCTTTAGTCAAGGCCTCTCCTTGCCTATGATTGTAAATACCAAAGTGTATCGTGGTTTTGAACTGATCTTATATTGATTGCGTAGTCAAAATTCCGTATCTTCCAATAGCATGTCACACATCCCTTTATATAACGCGAAAAACCGTATATCTTATCTTTCCTGGAAGGCCCGCCTTTCTTTTACCCCTTGACGTTTTTACATTGATTCAAACAAGATAATAAAGTATAGAGAAATAACAGTATTTTCTTGTTTTGTTATTCGCGACATAATAGCTTCAAAACATGATCACCCGAGAAAAATGTGGTGACTCATTAGTATGGAATTTTGATTTCTGAATCTGTAAAAGATACCTGAGCTTTGAGTGATTTTATCTGAGACTTTAGATTTATCATCTTTTTCCTCATCTTTAGGTTGTACCAAAACGGGACAAAGAAAAGCTAGAAAAATTAAATGAGCTTGTATGCGAAGAAAATAACAGGTAAATCACGTTAAACCATACATAAAGCCCTTTCCCTTCTTTTGCGGGCTTTCTATCTGATGGCTATCGATTTACATCTAATCGATTCAAGGCTCGTCAAGAAAATAATTCTTGACTCTCGATTAAACGGTTACAGCTTGATTTCGATATTTTAATCTTCCATCAAGAATTTCAATGTTCATCTTTACTAGTAGTTTCACCGCATGCTATTGAGGGGGCGAGGTATTTCGATGTCTTTCATTGCTCAATTACTGTAGTTTCCAAATGCTTTTAAAATGGCATGTAATTTAGCATCCTAAAATGTCTTTTTGGCATCATGAAACAAAACCTTGTTTTATCGCAATCAAATCTACATTAGAACATAATTACAAGTTCATTTTCGACCACTAAAGCATGGTTTTGTGATTAATTACCAGCCCTTTTATCTCGTGACACGCTCTAACGGAAATGAAGATTCCATTGGATTTCATTAGACATATGTTGTTAATTGCTGTCATGTAATCTGATTTTCCCACGGGAATTCGAGCGTTTCCGTAATTCAATGATTTCTTCGAAAAGCTGACTTTAAGAACCATCTAAAAATTAATCTCGACGAAAGAAAAACTGTCATATTTGGATTTGAGATAGTTTGACTTATATAGTTTGGGAAGCGCCACACGTTTTGTATGACTGGGTGGCCGCCCTGTGAGTCTACTTTGTCCATAGCCCAGTGTGCTCCCTGAGTGGATGGAAAAATTTTAAATTATTTAATATAAATCTTTGAATATCTTTACAACGGTAACACCTTTCTTTGGTCTTTTTCTATTGCAGTTCCAAACTACGGCTTCACTTGCAAACGACAAAGCTACCATGTATACCTTACTTAGGTTTGTACTTCATTCCAACTTGTTCGAATTACACAGAGATTCAAATCATAGAAAGTATTTTATACTGTTTTCTCCTTGACGTGGATAAAGAACACAATCGGGTTATAGAAAGATTCGAATAATAATAGCTCGAATTATAGAGATTCTACGTTCAATTTTACGTTGAAGTTTTCAAGTTTTACTTTTTTCAAGTTGTTGTTGGTGGTTTTTGTTTTTTTTGAAAGTTAATAAATGTGAAAAGAATCGTGATTTATTTGCAGGAATGTATCTGACAGATTTGACGTATATCAACACTATACATCCTCCAACTGGTGGATTGGATGTAGAAAGGACCAATAAAGTACGCATTATTCGTAATTTAATGCTAATATGCACGGTATTAGTGTAAAATCCTCTCAATTCCATTGTGCTACTAGTTGCAAATAGCTTTTTTTAACAATATATACCTGCTCTGCCAGAAAAATCTGTGATATAGTTGGACAGAAAATTCTTATTTCTTCGCATATACTCAAAAGAATATTTTTGAAAATTAAATAATGTCAATTTTAACCATTTTGCAGATGAATGAAATACTAAGGATCATAGCAGACTACCAACAATCTTTATATGGTAAGTTCATTCAAAATGTATATTCAGCCTTTAGCTTTTGCCGATGGTAGAAATATTTCACATATTGTGTTGTTACATTTTCTTCTAGTATCGCTCCATACGTTTTCTTTATAAGAACATCCAAAATTTTTGAAGCCTTCGGATGTTGTTAACTTTTTGAGTTTCCTGAACATGTTAACATGTTCTTATTTATGCCATTTTTTGAGTATTTTTGTCCATTTTTCTAAGAAAGTGCTTTTGAGTCCGCAGAGGCTTAAAATAATTGTTCTTATATAGTTTGTTCTTATAAAAAAACGGGTACTCGATCATAGGGAAATGAGCTACTCAAATTTCCCTTCCCACAAAACCTTTCCCATCCCGAGACATCCTTATCTTCTACATCGTAGATGGCTTAACAGCTCGTGAAGGATTTTCTTGAAGTGACCCCGCATTCAACGTATAAGTGGTTTATAGAAACTTTATCTATCGTCAAAAAATTTTATTAAGCAGATCAATGACCACTTTATAACGAATCCTCATCATTTAGCAGATGATATCTAAACATTTTGAATGATTAGATTTCATAATCTACTTCTGTGATTGTACTAGTAAATCGTCTCTCTTTTCTATTCTTGATAGCAAACTGATAGAAAGCCCTGTGTTAGTTTAATAACTCGAGGGGTAAAGAATCCTCCATTTACTAAAAATTAAAAATAGATAAAAACAACGACAAATTTCATCAAAATCGACAAATTTCACTGTCCACAACTCTGACCCGGTTCCATCCTATTCCTCTTTGTTTAGTGGGGTCGTTTAGCATAATTTACAGGAAAAAAATAAGATCTAGCTGAAACTTTCTCCATACCTTCTCTATAGGATGCTTATGCCTCAGGAAAAAATCCTCTAGTGAAACATCTCTTTTTCGGGTGATTTCTTTTTTCATGCGCAAGTTCCACTTTTCGCCACATTTTGGTCTAAAATTTACCAAAAATTGCATCTTCTGCGTGAATTATCTCGAGTTAGGTAATGAAATCGGCTATACCCGTCTAAAAGTCTTCTATATAGTTTTTTGAGAGCTTTCGAATGGTATACATGATGTTGTCTCAAAAAGAGTTTGAAATTTTCAAAAATTTTTGACCTTAGGGTTTTGCCTGGGGAAAAAAGAAATTGCCCAAAAAAGGGATGTTCCACCAGTGGGATTTTAGGGGATTTTTTCCTGAGGCATAAGCATCCTATAGAAAAGGTCTGGAGAAAGTTTCAGCTATATATTTCCTACAAACAGCCTGTACTTTTGTAACACGACCACACTAGTTTATCACGCAGATTAACTACATATGATTCAAAGAACGACAAATTACGCATGCGTGTTATAATGCAGGATTCTTTAGAGGAACATACTGTCTGGACCGTTATGGCTTTTAAACTTTTATTCCTGGTCAGTTATCCAATCCAAAATGAAAAATATGCTAGCGAGTCTGGATGTAATTTTTTTTAATTTTATTTCCTGTAGATTTCAAACCGATATATGCTGTACAAAACTATTTGAACTCCGTAAAATATATCGATGAGCTGCAAAAATTCATGGAAGATGAAAATTATAAGTAAGTTATGCCATATATTAATATGAGAAAAGAATCTTACGTTTAAGTTGTATAGGCTTCACCTTTGATTATGTAATCTTTGTTTGAGTGTTCATCGTTTGTAAGCACTTCAAATTTTACCTTTAATGACAGAAACACCTACTTTTAAGGCCAGGTTAACGATATTGAGATCTAAATCGCTATGAAAAATATGCTGAACTTGCACAAACACTGCAATGTTTAAAAATAAATAATCAAAAAACCAAAAAGCACACGTTAGGTCCTTGGTTGTTCAATATGACAATTATAAAATGTCTTCTTTTTGGACCTACCTCCGGGTGCCCCGGTGGAGGTTCTATAAATTAACCCATGTCCGTTCGTTCGTCCGTTCGTTCGTTCGTCCGTCCGTCTGTTACCAGCTTTTCTCAGGATTGGCTCATTAGTTTTTTCTGATTTTTTGCACAATGATGCAAAATGGCAATGCCCAGAACGTGACGGAGCCCGATTTTTGAGAAAAAATTTATTTGGGCAAATTTGGGCCAAAAACTACCTAAAAATAGGGTTTATTGGACTTGGTTCAAAATCCTGTCATTACTTTTTTCTGATTTTTTGTACAAAGATGGAGGGCAAGATTCTCTAAAGAATGGCTGAAGTGGTTTTTCCCGGAAAATTCTTATTCGCCTTAAAAAACGGATTTTCGTATTTTGGGGGAAATTCCCTTTAACCAAATAAGAAAATATAGCTTTTAACAATGTTGACTCTTTGTTTTTTTCTGATTTTTTGCACAATGATGCAAAATGGCAATGCCTAAAATGTGTCGGAGCCCGATTTTGAAAAATAATATATTTTGGCAAATTTGGGCCAAAAACTACCTAAAAATAGGATTTTTTGGACTTTGTGCAAAATCCTGTCATTACTTTTTTCTGATGTTTTGTACAAAGATGTAAGGCAAGATTCTCTAAAGTATGGCTGAAGTGGTTTTTCCCGGAAAATTCTTTTTCGCCTTAAAAAACGGATTTTCGTATTTTGGGGAAATTCCCTTTAACCAAATGTGACTCCCCAAGCGATTTGAAGTACATAAAAGTCCGATCGGTAAAAAGACCGATCTTCTTTGGCCTCTACTCGACTGGTCTTTTTACCTTTTGGGCCGCTCTGATATTGAAGAAGGCCGATGCGAGGCCGCTTATTAAAAGTGGCCACAGTGAAGCGGCCACATAGTAAGTTTTAAGCCGCTAACAGCGACCCTTAGCGGACATTAGCGGCCCTTAGCGGACATTAGCGGCCCTTAGCGGCCATTAGCGGCCCTTAGCTTTGTTTTTCAATTTACTTACATTTTCAAGTACATTTGGAAAGATTTTTTCAGAAATCAAAAAGTGCAAAACAAAAAAAAAAGATAAAAGGGAGGGCGCTCAAAATAAAAAGGACCTAAGAAGCCATCAAATGTTGTAAATAAAATAAAATGATTGCTTCCCCAGTAGAGGAGAGGGAAAGCTTCCAAAAGGGCATCTCGCAGGCTTTGCTTTCTTATAAGCTCCTGATTTGACACAAGCTCCTGATCTGTGACGTTTCGAATGTTTGATACAACTTTTAGAATGCGAGAGAGAGAAAAAGTGAAAATCATGTGAAAAGAAAGAGAACACACAGAAGGAGTGTATTTCATCACTATTTTTGGTAAAAGTTCACGTGATAACACGAAGGAAAGCACGCAGAGGGAGCTCAATGTAAACAAACATTTAGTAAAAGTCTACACTCTGCTTCGTTCGTTGTGGGTCATGCTGGCCCCATGCTGGGCTTGGCTGAACCTCAGATATTTAGTCTCTCGAGACATTTTTCTTGCTTTCCAAATCTATATTATGATTTGAAAAGAAATGTAAGAGAGCAAAGTATTTCGCTATTCAAAAATGCTAGATAAAAAAATTCAGAATCTGTAAGTAGTTAAAGGAACAATTTTTTTAGGATAACCCTGTCTCACCACGAACGATCCTTTTGTTAATATCCCCGTCTCAGTCAGTGGAATTCTCTATTGTTATTTTAGACAATGAAAAATTCTTTATAGTCGAAATTTGGTAAAATTTTTAACTGAATTCCACAAGCTTAAGCCGAATTCAATAATTACTTTTACTGAATTTAGTTAAACTTTCTACCGAAGCGATTCAGTTAAACAGCCGAATTTAACCGAAACCATTTAACCGAAATTCGGTTATATTTTTGAGAATATCCCTAAGATATAAGGCATACTGGAGAAGTGGGACGTGGGACGGTGGGACGCTCAGGTGGGACGCTCGAGTGGGACGCTCAAGTGGGACGGTAGTGGGACGCTAAGGTGGGCGTAGTGGGACGCTAAAGTGGGACGGTAGTGGGACGCTAAGGTGGGACGGTAGTGGGACGCTAAGGTGGGACGCTAAGGTGGGACGGTAGTGGGACGCTAAGGTGGGACGGTAGTGGGACGTAGTGGGACGCTCTTTTATATGTATTTTGTCTTTTTCTTTTTATAATACAGTGAAGAGGGACAGGTCAAGTACTTATAAACAATACACAGATCGATCGAAATGTTTTTGACTTTTTTCATAGTGAATGGATTATAAAATAATAACATATCAATTTGATCGAAGCTACAAAGACACAAAAAGCTAGTCAGTCAGATAAATCAATTTCTGGCTCCTCCTCTTGGCTCTTTTTGTGTAATTCAATTGTGTAATTTACAGAGCAATTTCAACAATTCTAACGCTCTTTTTAGCCTAGAGGCTAAATGTCTAAATCAGAGTATCATATAAAAAATGAACATTCCAATCACAGGGATTTCCCCAGACACAAGATGTTTACTTTTCGAATTCAAAATTCGAATGAAAGGAAAACATTCGAATCGACAACAAAGGGTTACACCATCAGCATGAATAATAAAAGTATCCACATTGTTCACGTGAAAGGGAAAACCCGTGAGGTGAAACATACACGTGGCGCCCAAAAACTTCTTTCATCAAATTTTATGAAGTTGACTAGGCTAAAGATTTTTAAAGTCGCGTGTCCATCGTTGAAAGTTGTTTTAGATTTTTATTGAGTTTTTTGGTTTTATTTTCATTTGTTTTGTGCATCATTTTTTTTCGAATACGTTATCGCAGACTTACAGTAGTGTTCTATAAATTACTAGCCAAACCAAAAGAAAAGGAGCCAGAAATTGATTTCACATTTTTCATTAAATAATTATAAAGACAAAAAGACAATATTCTAATAAAAGAGCGTCCCACTTGAACGTCCCACTACCGTCCCACTCATGCTGAGGGGAAAGCCCTTTATTACAATTAGAATGTTTTCTTTTCATTCGAATTCAAAATCGTGTTTCTGGGGAAACCCCTCTGATTCGAATGATTACTTTGTTATTCTCAATAAATATAAACTCTTCGAAATATAGTCAGGCTGCTGCTGGACCACTTTTGTAAAAACCTTAGTGTGAAGAATCTAAAACCTATTGAAACCTGTTATATATGATTAAAGGGGGTATTAGGTTTTCCCAGATTTAGCCTAGACAAAGTTGCAAAGGATTGAAAGTGTTGGAAAATAATAAAATTGTTCTATAAATTAGACAATATGAGCCTGAAGATAAGGAGCCAGAAATTGATTACACATTTTCCGGTGTTTATTTCTGACTCGCACGCATATTGCTTGGTAGCTTTTCGATCAAACATCCAATTTGAATATTATTATTATTCGTTTATCATCCACTATATGATAAAAAAAATCAATATATATATTTTGGCCGAAATCCTGTGTAGGTTGAAAACTGAAGAACAGATCATGTATATGTGTTTTGTGAAAGTATTCATTTACTCATATGAGTTCTTTTTTACTCGTACATAATTATCAGAGAAGCAAAAATACAAAAGCCTTACGAGAGAGCGTCCCACTACAGTCCCACCTGAGCGTCCCACTACCGCCCACCTTAGCGTCCCCTACCGTCCCACTACCGTCACCTTAGCGCCCCACTACCGTCCCACCTTAGCGTCCCACTACCGTCCCACCTTAGCGTCCCACTACCGTCCCACCTTAGCGTCCCACTACCGTCCCACCTTAGCGTCCCACTACCGTCCCACCTTAGCCCCCCTACCACGTCCCACCTAACTACCCACCAAGCACCCCAGCGTCCCACTACCGCCCACCTTAGCGTCCCCTAGCGTCCCCACTTACGCGTCCCCTTAGCGTCCCACTACCGTCCCACCTTAGCGTCCCACCTGAGCGTCCCACTCGAGCGTCCCACCGTCCCACGTCCCACTTCTCCAGTATGCCAGATATAAGCGAAAAAGGATTAATTAATCAAATACAAGGATTTAAATACAAGGATTTAAATAATCGAATATGGGAGATTAAAAATAATCGACTATAGAAAATTAAATAGTCGAATCATTAATCGAACTTCATAAACGAAATCATCGATTATACTTTTGAGAAGATCCCTAAAGAAGGCCGCTAATAGGCCGCTGGCGGCTTGGCCGGTCTCTCGATCAAGAAAAAGCCTCTAATAGAGGCCTTGAGGCCATTCTTGGAAAAATTCCATTGGCCGCTTCATGGCCGATCTTCTAAAATGTTAGGCCGCTTGAAATTTCACTTCGCCCGCTACGAGACCGGTCTTTTACCCGCTTTAGCCGATCGGACTTTTGTGTACTTCAAATCGCTTGGGGAGTCACAAATAAGAAAATATAGCTTTTTTCAAAGTTGACTCGTTATTTTTTTCTGATGTTTTGCACAATGATGCAAAATAGCAATGCCTAAAATGTGACGGAGCCAGATTTTCGAAAAAAAATATATTTGGGCAAAATTTGGGCCAAAAACTGCCTAAAATAGGGTTTTTTGGACTTTGTGCAAAATCCTGTCATTACTTTTTTCTGATTTTTTGTACAAAGATGGAGGGCAAGATTTTCTAAAGAATGACTGAAGTGTTTTTTCCCGGGAAATTCTTATTCGCCTTAAAAGACGGATTTTCGTATTTTGGGAAATTCCCTTTAACCAAATAAAAAAAATATAGCTTTTCTCAATGTTGACTCATAATTTTTTTCTGATTTTATGCACAATGATGCAAAATGGCAATGCCCAAAATGTGACGGAGCCAGATTTTTAAGGAAAATTATTTTGGGCGAATTTGGGCCAAAAACAGCTTAAAAGGTTTTTGGGCCTGAATGGTTTAAGTGATTTTCGTATTTGGGGAAATTCCTTTTTACCATTTTACATTATTCAACACACAAGCTTTATTTTTCCATTCTGAATTTTTGTACAATTATTGTCACTTTTTTCTTATTTTCATCTGATGTTAATCATTAGGTAGGTCCATTCAGCATGTTGCTTGTTATAATTTTATTATGCTTTTCATTGCTTTTTCAAGATCCTAAATCTATCTCCGTTACAGTAATCCTTTTTCATTGTTTTTCTCTTTACTTCAGATTATCATGTCAGATTGAACCAACGGAACTTCAAACGCGCGCTGAACGAAATGGAAGTACTGGAAAACGGGAAACTGTCTCAGGTAATGTGTGATTTGCTCTCTACCATTCGAACCTACTACCAAAATTCTAGATTTTATGTCATATCTATTTAGGTTACAAGTTTTTCATGCAGAAACTCTTTCGTTTTCTTATTGGAATTTGCTAACTAGAATATCAGATCACTGTGTTGGTCGAAACTGCGGGCTATTCCAAATCGCTTTAGTCACTCTGCTGTCCTTAAAAATGCTAATACATGAACTTGCTGCTTAATCATGCGCAAAAAAACTAGATGTTTACATTAATCCTTCTATAGATCACCATTACTCATCATTTTCTGAATCTCTTTCACAGAATCGGATGACACGTATCGTTTGTACCCTAAACAACCAGCCTCGAAGTCAAACAGTTTGAACCCCAGGAGGACTGGATCAAGCATCAATCCTAAATCAGCCAGTCTGAATCTCCCAAGCACACCTTTCAATCAGCACCGTTCGCCTTCACCCAATAGAAAAGACTTTGTTCCTGGACATCGCAAAGTCAAAAGTCTGGGGAGCACGTAAGCTCACTTCTTATCTGTAAACAGACCCGATATCTACGGATAATTTCAAAATTCATTCATGTACTACGCTACGTCATACGTGAGATATACTCTGATACAGAATAGTTCACTTCCTGAGCTCAAAATTTTGAAACAGAAACTTTGCAAAATATCTACCTTTTTTCCTTGCTTGCATTTTCCGACATTGCTTGGTGAAACTTTCAAAGTAACTTTTATTTCGCTTTTAGGCAAATCTTTCTCCAATCGATAAGTGGAATGAATCCTAGTTCGTAAGTATTTTATTTAATTCTCAGTCTCTCAAAATATTTTGTAGTCTAAGTCTATTTTTGTGACATTATCCCTAACTAACTGAAAGTTATTTATAGGGCTTCTCAAGTAGCCTAACCCTATTCCAATATTATCAAAGAGATGACACGTATCCTTTCCATTCAATTAGGCGCGATGAGATTTAATACAGTTATAGTTGACTCTCTAATTCGATTTTCAAGGGGAAAGAATCTAATTCTTCGAATTAGAGAAAGATTCGGATTACAAGGGAGTATTGTATACTAATTTCTACTAAAGGGATCAATGTTTTAGTTCGAATTACAGAAAGATTCGAATAACAGTGTTTTGGATTGGGGAGAGTTGACTGAATGTTAAATCTGTTTTTTCGTCCATAGAACGTCAATATCATCAGGAAGTAACGTTTCAACTGGCTCTCGATATAATTTAGTGGACGATAGTATCTTGGAAGATAATTTAAACACTGATATACGGTCGAGTACGTCTTACGATTCCGGGCTAGATCATGATGAACCCGAAACTCATCCGATAATCCGATCGAACTATATAAGCGAGGATACGAAACCGGAATTTTATTTTAAATTACAAGGATTTTTAAAACGAAAGACATTAAAACGAAATGCGACCAGTCCGAAAGTAGCGAACTGGCAACGGTATTGGGTTGGAATTACTTGTTCACATTTGGTATATTTTTTACCTAAGTACAGGGCTTTTGGTGGTCATGATCGAAATAATGTAAGTTCATGTTTTATTAATTTCAAAATTTTATCCGCCAACTTTCTTTATAGATAGTTACAATATTTTTTTAACCGGAATCAATGAATAATGGGAACGACTCCTCAGTTTGATTTTGAAGAAATAGACTTTCCATATATTACGTTACAAGCAACGCTTCCCTCATTTTCAAAATAATTGTTATAGTAATTGATTCCCAGAGGAGTTCATTAGAAGTTTACTCTATTCAAAAAGTAACACTTGAAGACTCGAGGGTATATCTCCATGGCAATGGTTTCAAAACGAGGCATCTCATTGCACTAAAAATAATTTATGAAAAGGCCTATTCTCAGAATGCTAATTTATTTTTTTCAATTTTCAATTTTCCTATTGTAGTTTAAAGAAAACGCAGAGAAGATTCTTCCGTTGTTTGGTTCCGACGTCTGTGAATGTAACGAAGAAGGAAGCTTCCAGCTGACGGACGAAAGCGGTGCCAACGTATACCGGTTCCGTGCGGGAACGAATCTCAATCGGAAGCTATGGATGGATTTCATCAAAGAAGCTTCAAACGGTGGCATGAAAGAACCGGTAAGCTCTTGAGATGAGTTGAGGTTTCAAAATTTCCTATTTTGGTCTCAAACCATACTATGAATAGCAATTCTTCATATGCGTAAGTTATTTTTCAAACGGAAACACCCGAAAAAAACCTGTTACTAAAAACAGAAACAGGGTAGTCAAAATCCAAAATTTTTTTCTTTAGGTGTTTCCGTTAGGATATATGATGTTATCTTGGCTTGCGCATATCAAGAATCCCCTCGTTTTTTAACAACATTACCAAATTTAATACATAGTGGACTCAACCGTCAAAATCGATGTGACCGGGTCAGATTTTAAATTATGAAGTAATTAATCCATATCGACCAATGGGTACTTGATTTCGATGTTGAGCGAACTTTTGGACAAATAGTCGTAAATAAGGTACTTATGGACTTTGTACGTCGCTGTATATTAAACTCAATTTTTTTGTCTTTTTGCTTTCAGCCTCAAAATCTGATAACGTTTGACGATGATGATACTCATTTATGACGTCAGTGGACTACTTTCTCTTTCTGAATGTTTTCCAACCGTCATCTTTCGGTTCCACTCCACAGTTATCTCCAGTCCACGTCCGCAGATGATTATCTTCAATCATGGATGTCGCTTAATCTCCCAATTCTGTTATGGAATAACCAGTGAAGTGCAACCAACCAACTCATTATCCGTACACAAAATGATAGTTCCTGGTTTGAGACTCTGGATTCTTTTTACATCGTCACCAATTGCTTACAAATGTTTTCGATGCCATGAAAATAATAATAAATCAAACAACAAAATATTCGCTACTTAAAGCAGTGGGCAACTGAAGAATTTTTATTTCTTACATTCATTTCCAATACCATGAAAACTGCGACAAAGTGATTTCCAATAAAATACCTTGAAGTAAACAAAGGGTGATGGATAACTGAAGAATTTTTTATTGATACTTAATTATATTATATATTTACTTTGAACATAGGAAAAAGTTAATAGAATCAAATTTTTATAGAATATTGTCTAGAAAACAGAGAATACTACTATCAGTATGATATATACGTAGATACATGTTGTATTTACAAAATCTACGCTAAAATACCTTTTCAATGCGAGCTTCAACGAGATGAATACTATTGACCAAGCTCCCAGGGAGCTTCCTGATTTTTTCTTTTCGCCCGGATTCTAATTTCAATTGTTATGACATGGACATAGCAGATGAACCTAGGGCGAAAATTCAAAAAGTTTTGTGAAACCCTGTTAGTGATGAGATAAGATGATCCCAAAGAGAATTTTTTCATTTGTTGTTTCAAGAAAGGAGAGAATACTGAGCAGGTCTCTCAAAGGGCTTTAAGGGCTACATACACTACACAATATATTGTCAGGCAATATATTGATGATATATTGCTGAATGTCGACAATATATTGAAAACGTGTCCGCAATATATTGTCAGCTCGATTTGCAATATTCCAACAATAAAGGGGGATTGTTTACAGAGAGAAAATTCCTTTTTATAATAGAATACCAGTTGTTTACTTCGTACATTACGGTCCGCAAACCATATTGTCGAATATTGTTCGTCAATATATTGTGTAGTCTAAGTAGCCCTTTAGGCATACAAACTTTCGCGAGCAGAAACTTTTGCGATTTTCGCGAAAGTAAAAGTCTTTAAAAATTCTTGGAAGGGCCATTCGCGAAAGTTTCTGCTCGCGAAAGTTTGTATACCCAAATGGTTTAATATCATTATGTATAGTGATTTATTATTTCGAAATGGGACTTTATATGAAATTTCTGTAAAATATCCGTCTTAGAGTCCCGTAGAAAATTTATTTTTGTATATAGGTCCTCTTTTGTCTCCTTGAGTTCCCTTTTTTGGAAAAAGTTTGGGAGATGAAAGTTTATATTGTATAAAAGATGGAAAAAGTGTTCAAAATATAATGTTTATTGATGATAAAAACTCAAGATAAAATTACAAAAATTAATTTGTGACCCGTTGCAGATTTTTCGTACATTTTCGTACTCCAAACCTTAATCTATATAAACCTGATCGGTTTTACCAAGCGAGCCAAATAACTCTGGGTTTACTATCGAGCCTTCTTTAATCGGACATGCCTATGCTCAGCCAAAACATTCAAAACTGAATTGCCTTTCGTTTGAAAACGAATACATCTGAGTATTTTGAGTCCTTCGAAATGCGCTCATTTTCCTTGAAAATGACAAAAGAAAATTTCCCCAAAATAGAAAATCCGATTTTTACGGCCAAAATTTTCTGGGAAAAATGGCTTCCGCCACGTTTGGTGGTGTCTTTCTGCCTAAAACTGGAAAAACTAATAAACCAATTTTGCAGTTCAAATTTGCCCGAAACAATTATTTCTCAAAAATCGGGCTCCATCGCATAGGGTAAAAAATATTGATCAATATTAGCTTTCGAGTATCCGGCTTGCGAGCTGAGTATTTCTAAATTTAAGTTTTCGTTTCCCCAATATTATCTGACAAAAGCAAAATTTTCAACATTTAATTCTAGGCTTTGAGGGATTTTATGTGGCTTCGATAATTGAATTGAAGTAACTAGAAAGTCTTACAGATCAATGGCATTTTATTGGAAACAAAGAATTTCGTTACGAATTAGTAAAACGCTTTTGCATTATGTTTGAAGTAAAAAGCAGAATTTTAAAGTATATATACATTGCTCAAAGAGGAAAATAATTTGTAGTAAATATTATTGAAAAAAATATATCGGAGAACTCTAAACCATACTATTAAAAATCTAAAACCTTTAAAATATATTATTGACAATCTTGATTAATACTTCTATGATACATTCTAGCATTTGATTAAAATATATACAAAAGCTCACATTCATGACGAAAATTTCACGTCAATCATAAAAAGTCTTTCTAGACCTAATTTGCATTCTCTCAGCAAGATTCTATCTCCCTTTAGCCTAAGACATGCGGTTGCCTCCCACGAAAGGAGCTTTGAAGACCATAGTAAGGAATACTCGAGCTTTTTTATTAAAAATAGCGAAAGTCATTTTGGTAGCAAATTTTTAAAAACTGTAATTTAGATGGCAATAAGTCTTATCAACCATTTGATTTGACCCCTTTTGCGAATTGTCTCTTGTAATAAGAATCAGTTTACAAATAACCATAAAATGAGGCAGGTTATGTATGCAATATGAGCCGAACGAGCCGTATGCGACAATAATCAAAACCTGAAGTCCAATCAACAAAAATATCAACGCCTTGCACTACGAGGTCGACTTCTAAGGCTGTTACTGCGAACTTTGCGTTCCCCACCAAGGGCCGTGGCTGCTTCGTCGATTTGATGGAGGACATCCTAAAAAAGAAAAGAATATAATAAGAGGCATACTTGAAATGTTTTTGTCCATTTTGACTTTGTTCTTCGAGGTGAACAAACGTACTGTCAAACGCAATCAACCGATTGAAATTCGAAATTGAATCTCAATCGGATATTTTCACATTCAATTGACATTTGATTTGTTTGAGATTTGAAGATTGCGTTCAATTGCATTCAATTTTGACGCACGATTGAGATTCGATTGCAAAAATCACTTTCAGGGAATGAAATGATGATCAACATCACCTTTTGTAGAACGCGATTTTGAATCCAAGTATTAGTATATACGTAATAGCTCCAAAAGCATTACGTCATGAGTCCAAAAGCATAGTATAATCTTTGCGCTTTTCATCTTTAAGATAAGTTAGTGTTTGGAGTCACTGTGTAATATTTTCGCCGCTAATTATTAGATTCAAAATGGTATTGCGTCCTACAAAAAATCTATTGAGCGATTATCGAATCGAAAGAAAACAACTGACTTACTGGATTCAAGGCGAACTTCAATTGGATATCTTCCAAAGCTTTGTCGAAATTTCGAGCCTTCATTTCATTCTTTAGCTCGTCTGAAAAATGAATATCAAAGATCCCAATGTACAAACTAGCGAGCGTAATGGGTGATTAACCAAGGTTACAGTACGTCAAATCTTCCTTTGCTACTACTGCCCTAAAAGCCTGGAGCTTTTTCTTAAGTGTTGACAACATTTAATTTAAACACATTTGAAGCTATAATAATTACACTAAAAGAGACTAATGATAATTTACACCATGCTTAGAAAAACATTCAACGAAAGATTAATTTTCTAGAAACTTACAGTATTGTGCAAGCTCTGTGACACAACACGCAAAGTTTTCCGCTACCTCCTCATTCTCTCTATGATGTCTGGAAAGAAAAAAGGCGAATATTTTTAGTGTCCCCTTCTGAGGATATTACTTTACTTTCGCACAATGCTGAGTGAATTCTGCTAGAGCATGTGCAGTCAAACTTCGTATCAAATTCTCACCTTCTCCCTCTATCCATTGAGTTTAAGACCCCGAAAAAGCTAGAGAGAATAACTCTTGGATGGGAAATGAAATTTCCAATCTAATACGCATGACCCACGAGGTTCCACACAAACGTCCGATAAAAAACATTATCTTTCACTGGGTTTCGAAAAATGTACCGCGTGAAAAACAAAGAACGGTGGGAAGAATAGAACAAACAAAAAGAAAATAACTGATGAAAAAACGAATAAATACAACTGACGTGAAAGCATCCAATAGAATTGCACACCCGGGGTCGTCTTCATCTCCACGCAGAACGTCGTATGCGTAACTCTCTGAAGAAACATTGAAATATTCAGAAATCATCAGAAAAAAGAATTGCCAAGTTTTTAAAATTAAATTTTCTTTAAAGGCCTTACCATCAGGGGGGGGTCGGTATTAAAATCTCAGACATAATGACGTTTACTACGGTGGTGGGTGTGACGAAAAATCGAAAAAAATATTTACTGCCCAGGGTAGTTAAATACTAAAATGGGTGGTATCTATGTGTTAAATGTTGAAAAAAATTTACTACCTGGATAGTTAAAACTGGTAAAATTAGCAATTTTAGCTATTTTTGTGATTCTTTTAATTTTTTGGATGACTTTTTTGAAAAAATCTGAAAAATTTTATAACTTTTATAAAAATTTTCTGTTGGAAAGTTGTTTGCTGCAAACAAAAAATTCTCGAGATTTTTTGTCAATATAAAAAAGACTTTAATTCTAAGGGCAAAACATTAATTTTTGCACAAAGTGAAAAATGTGTCACAGAAATAATCATTTTTTAGCTTTTTTTGTAAAATCAGTCTTTATGACAAATTGTCTCAAAAACTTTTACTACCAGGGTAGTAAAATACCTCTTCCCAGAGTCTGGGTGGTGGTATGTAAAAATTCGTAAAAATCCTTTTACTACTCATATATGTCTGACATTTTACTACCGACCCCCCCCCCTTGTTGCCATAGCTTAAATGTCATAAGTTTCCAAAACAAAAACCTTTTCGCTAAGGCGTTTTGGTCTTCTAAACTCGCAAAACTTTCTATCGTGACTTAAGTAGATTCGAAGAAATTGAAGTATTTCTTTGGTATCGGAGAAGTTTTTATTCAGTATTAATTCGAACATGAAAGAGGTGTTCTTCATAACGAATTCCTAAAAAAACTTACAATTCATGAATCCACTCTTGCAATGTCTTCGCGCGTCATATTGCGTAACATTACGTAATTTATCCAGCCGCCATGTTGGGTTGAATAAAAAAAGGACAAAACACCTGATTTTTTTCCCGAGGATTTTTTTATTCAACCCAACATGGTGGCAGGGACAGATTATGTAATGTTACGCAATGTGACGCTTAAAAACATTGCAAGGGCGCATATCATGAATATCATCATGAAGTCAGAAAAAGTCTTCGTTCTGAAAAAATTGACCCATTCAGCCTTGTTTTAATTTACTACAACTCTCGCCCGACTTCACACTTACCATCCGCTTCAACGATAGTAGCGAGCGCCATGCAGGCATTCTTCACCACCCGGGCGTCTTCTTGATGTTTCTTCAACGCCAATAAAATCAAACGTATCGTTCCAAAGTCAGACATCATCTCAATATTTTCCTCTATGAACAAACAAAACAAAAGAAATATTTCGATCTTTGAGAAATGCAGAAAACTTATGAACATACTCTTGTAGCCGCTTTCACCTAAAGATACGCTAACGTGAACGTGGTATTTCCTAGGGTACAATTTGGCTCTTTTGTGTCTAGAACATTTGTTGACGCATGTCATACTGAGTACCCAACAAGAACCAGGATAAAAACAAAGCTGGGCTGAGGGTAAAAAGCGATGTATCAAAATTCTTGAAAAAGACATAAAAAGACATCCCTTTAGATTCAGCACACCGAAGCTAGATATCAGATTCTTTTCATCTAGACTTGGGGAGCAATTACCAGATGATCAGCTTCAGGGCATTCGTTCATTTCGGCAAAATATATCGTTTCGTTCTTTGATAGTTAAGTTTAGGGTTAGAGTTTGAAATGTGACGTTCTCTGATAGTCAGGGTTAGGGGCTTGTCGTTCTTTTTGTCGCTTTTTAATAGTTATTTGTCGTTCTTTTTAGATGGTCTGGAAACGTTAGATGAACGTCTCAGATTCTACATATTCAGTAGAAGTATTATTCGTAGTGTAACGGTAACTATATAATTTACCGTAACTACCAATATAGTAGATTTGCGGATGCTTACATATCTACACATATAGTAGAAATAAGTGCGCGATTGGTCTGGTCTAAAAGTCCTAGATTATTGGGCTATCTACATAAAATATCGATCTATCAACCTTCCATAGACAAACTCCATATAGCAGAACATGCAGCTTCCATGAGATGTGGAGTATCCATATGAGTGTCCATAGCTTGACAAATATCCTGAAGACCTCTCTCCTCTGTCACAATCTTCGCATTTGCCTCTGTTTTTTATATGAAAAAACGAAAGTGAGAATAAGCATCCTTTTATGTGAATAGTAGTACCTGTTCATAAATTACGTAACGAAAAACGCTTACGTCGCTTTCAAAACATAGCCATTAGTAGATTCCCAGAGGAGTCAATAAGAAAATTATTCTATTTGCAAAAGTAATTTTAGACACTCAAGGGCTTTAATCACTTTAGCAATGGTTTCAAAACGAGGCAGTCGTTGCACTCAAAATAAGCAATCAACTGAGTACAATGAATTTCAATGTGACAGATATTTATACAAATAAGTTGACAAATCTATGTGTAGAAAAATACTGTTATGAGAAAAGAAAGTCAACCTTCAAAGAGAACCACTTACCGTCGATACAGAGACTCCAGAAAGCAGAACAACAATTAACAGCAATTTCCACATTGTTTGGGAAATTCCGCAAAGCAGCCAGAGTGTCTTGAACACCACCAAGGCGCCCGATCTCCGATGCTGCTGATTCTACAGGAGAAAAAAATATGATTCAATCTTGTTCAAATGCTAAGAATAATTTTATAAATTTCTCGTGCGATTTCGCGATATTGTTTCCACGAAAAAGGCAAAAATTCTCGAAAATTAATCCGATTAGGGTGAAATCTTGGGTTTCATACATTTTATTTACACAAGCATTTCAATTCAACTGTAAGCTAATTAAAATAATGACAATCGTTTTCGATGTTATTTGTTTTGTGTCTTTTGTGTTTATAGAAATCCTGTCAATAGACCTTATCGGAGATTATGATGTTTCTAAAAAGCGATGCATTGTGGCATTATTTCGAGTGTATTACAACAGCATTCCCTCGAAGAATTCCTGAGAAATTTCTATTGTAATACACTCGAAACAATCCCACAATGATCGCTTTTCCAGAAAAATAAAAAACTCCGATAAGGTCTATTGTATTACCTTGATATCATAGTTGATAATAACATCTGGGATTAAAATGAAATTACGAAAAATGAACTAACCGTCAGCAGAGAGAGCCATCAACAATTGAGTAGCAGCTGCTTGCAAATCTACTGAAGATGGGTGGGACTGAAATTGGAAACAAAAATTTTGAGCTTGATTTAAAGATACTAAGAAGTGTTACACAACCTTCAACCATTACGTGGCTCGTTATAGTTTACTGCACAAAAGATTATACATACTTTCATGGCCAAGGCGACGGGAGAGATGACTTGTCGCGAGTAGAGAATATCATTTTCTTCGTGAGCTGAAAATATAAAAGATGAAGAAGTTTGGTTCACAAATAAAGAAGTAAACGCACGTGCCCTTCATTGACCGGGTCCACTGATCTCTAACTACTTGACTGGATCGGGCTTCTCGTATAAAAGAAGTGTATCTAGTCCGCCATCTTGTATTCTAATCTGGTTGTCAACAGCGAGATTCGAATGTTCTGAAATTGGAGCGCTCGGAAATTTAAAAATAGACATTTTCGCAGGAAATCTGTAAGCAGTTAGCCTATCTACAATGGGTGACGAAACACTTGGCACAAAAGGGAAATCCACCGGGAAGTTTTGAAACCACAATCGATTTGCAAGTGCTCTAAAGTAGGTTAGAAGGGTAGAGTTTTAACGCTAGACTTAAGACTTGGACCTTAGGATCTGAGGATCGAAAAGTTCAAAAATGGTCCAGTAGGGCTTGAAATATAGCCTAGAAACCAATAAATCCCTCCCAGGTCGAAATAATTGATGACATCAAATTGAAGGCCTAAAATTGACACTCTCGCTCGAACTTCAACTTTCGAAAGATGGTAAATTAGTCAAAAGTGCCAATATGTTATGGCACCGATTGTAGTGTGTAAAGGAACATGATATCTGTGAGCAGGACAAACAAAAACACTAAAAATGTAAGATTCAAAGCTAAAAAATTATACCTTCTGTAGCTAAAACAGCAAGCAGCCTGCAAGCCAAGATTTGAATGTTTACTTTTGTGATGTGTTTTCTCATTAGCTCTGAAACCAGTCTCTTTGCATCTTGAGATAATTTCAATTCTTCAGAGGGATATTCTAACAGGGTTTTCAATGCGTTAAATAAACTATTTGGGTCATTGGAATTCTTCTCCATGAACGAAAGAATACCTTCGATCCCTTTATCTGTGGGGACCTAAAAATTGAAGAAGAGATATTTTCACAACTTGTCACAACCAGCGACATACACTCACTTTAGTGAAGGAAGTATGTTTTTGGAAGGATTGAATAACTACTTTAATCGGATTAACTTTCACGATTTCGCGAATTTTTGCCACTTTCTCAAAATTAAAACGTGTGAGATTCCTGACTCGCGAAATTAAATCCAATACAAAAATCGCATTTTCTGCGGAGAAATAAGTCCAGAGTTTTTATTTGTGGCAAAAAAATGGCTCTTTTTCAGCTGTATTCAGGCTTGTTCGCGAAATTATTTTTAATCCGATTAAAGTATGAAGAGATCCAGACTAAAATTAAGAACTGCAACGAGGAGTGTTTCATTTTGCTCAAATTGGTCCCGTTTCTGTCAGGATTTCTCAAATGATTTTATACCCATCTGGTATAATATTTCACTGATGTTTCGTTCATCCATGATTTCATTGAGCATAATATTTGGTAGACTAGACCTTTGAAGAAACACTTTGACGCACGAAATTCAATCTTCGAGAATAGAGATTTGAGCAAACAACTCACTTCAGAAGTATTTTTCTTAGTTTTCTTGTCAGGGCTGTTCTTTTTACTCCCAGGTAGAAGAGGTGATTCGTTAAGAGCAAGACATTCTTGCATGTATGGCAACTCTATCAACTCGCTGAAAATTTAAAATACCAAAAGATAAATACAGCAAATATTAATAAATAGCTCTAATACGCACGAGGAACACATATTTGTTTGAGTTAAGGAGATTTCGAGTTGTAGAAGTTCGAGTTACAAAATAGTCCTCTGTATTATGAAAGGTCGAGTTGCTTGAAATCTTCGACCGTAAAGTTTTGTATTGTGCATGCGTATGAACTAAAAAAAAACTTTCTTTGTCATTTTTAACCTCTAACATGTCACCATTACTTCCAGCCCAGACGGGAAGGGGGCTACACCTAGAACTTGAAGGTTTTGGGCTGAGTTTTTTCCACTCTCACTGCTAGGTCAAACAGGTCAAAGTCATTGATTAGGCCTATGTCCAACACTTTTCATTGACTATCAGTCGACTATCAACAGTTTTTATTGACTGTCAACTGCAAATTATTGACAACAAAATATTATTTGCATTGACCATCAATATTTTATTTTCTGCAGTCAATGCTTTGTATTTACTGTCAATAGTTTTTTACCAGTATAGCTGTCAATATAAGTAATGAACTGTCAATGCCAAAAATCGTCTGTAAATATTGACAGTTGATATATAGTAAGAATTGTGCACAAAGGCGTAAAAGCATGAGACTTTGCACAATTGTAGTTTAGGGGTCAGAAATGGATTTAAAATGTAAAATACACAAACAGGAGCCATTTTTTTGGGTCTTACATTTAAATTCCATTCTTGATCCCTAAACTACATATTTTGCAAATTTTCATGCTTTTACGCCCTTGTGCACAATGTTAATGACTTTTGGCACATCTAGACTGCACTTTGTCAATAATTTGCATTTGACAGTCCATAGAACTCCCTGACAGTCAATGAAAAACATAAATATTTTCTATAGGTTCAGTTTAGACGATACAAATTTCCATTTGAATGTCCAAATGAGATCCCCTTTCAGGGGGTAATCAACAAACCTTTGTTCGTCAGGAGGTAATTAAATTTTAGGGGGAAAGAATTCTTAGGGGGCTGAAGTCTGAACCTTAATAGGTATCATGTATTACCATTACTGTTTTAGGAGTTTGTGATTGATTTGAGATTAACTCATATATGGCGTTGGTAAAAACTTACGATGCAGTCGTTCTTTGTTGAAAGTTTAATCGTAACATTGTTCTAATGGCTTGACACAAAGAAGGATTATAAATCTGAAAAGAAAATCAAGAAAAAATTTTAAGGTGTGCGATTATTGAATTTTCGAAGAATCCAAAAGTTGATTTCTTGGAAAAGAATTAATACATGAAAGCATTTAATACTTAAGCTTTAAATGTTTAAATCAGTACTTTTGCAATTTGTTCCAATATATCTTCCAGGGCTTGAGGTTTGGTTTTTATATCCATCAACAAATGTGTGATTTGTGCATACTGAAAAAGAAATCAAAATAAAAAAGGAGAGAAAGTGACACAGTACTAATTAGGATTCAAATTGCTTCCATTTATAAGACTGTAAAGGTTTTGTTTTTAAATAAGACTTCCAATTTGCTTACTCAATTTTAATTTGTAAGCTTTTTTATATTGAATTGACACGGATGTGGAGCAAAATTGGTCAGAAATAGGAAAAGAAAAACATTTTTTTGCTAATATCAACACAATATAATGATAGACAGACAATGTCCTGATATGAAATATGTGTCTCATATGAAACGAGAACACTTATGTAAAAATAAAACCTTTAACACATAGTAAAATAAAAAAATTAAACCTATATATTTACATCTAAAAGACCACATGTTGCCATTTCCAAGAAGATACATCCCATACTCCATACGTCTGAACGTTCATCATAACTATTATTTTGTTTGTATTAAAGAATTTCCTCTATACGAATAATGGTACAGCTTTTCTTGTTTGACAGCTGCAACAAAGATGGCCTGAGATGGCAGCATTTTATCAAGTAGTTATATACAAAAATAGATACATAATGAGTAAATATCTTAATCATTGAAAAGATACGGTCTTTGTAAAACTTCTGGAGCCATCCAATTCATACTACCTAAGAAAAAGATTGTAAATTGTATATTCAAGGTTTGTAATATATTCGAGTAAAACTACAGCCTATAGAATATTTGTTGTTCAGTATCAAGAAAAGAGGGGAGATAATTTTAAGTCAATGATTTGGCGAACAGGAACAAATTTGGCAAAATTCGATAACATTTTGCAAGAAATTCACCAAAATTTCTTCCACCAAATAATCTTCTTTAAAGTTAACAGAAAACTTACAAATTCAAACTATTTTGGCTCACTAAGTAAAAAGGTAATGGCCAACACTAATAGAGAAAGGCGTACCTACAGTTGTTCTCGTTTTTGTTCGAGATTCACTCATTATGGTGGAAACACCAAAATCACCTGTGAAAATACGGTAGAAAATATCAATTTTTGTCATAATAATCATTGGCAGAATTAATCAACAAATTTACCTAGAGATCACAAGAGGCTTTTTGTGTATCTTTTTAAAGTACCAAAATCGAATATTTTGTTTTTCTAAATTGATGCTGTAACATATTTAGAAATTTACATACCTATTGAGATATCAAGATCTTCAGTGACAAGGATATTGCTTGGTTTCAAATCCCTAAAAAAGAGAAAAGAAATAAAAACTACAAACAATACTACCCTGGGGATACTAGGGTTGTGAGCTGACGGGGTGTGCCACCTGACTTTCAACCCTCGGACCCTTATTCTAGACAAAACACATCCTTAAATTCATAAAAAAACAGCTCCAACTAAGGTAATTTGAGGCCTTGATTGGGTCTAATCGGTTTGCAATTTCTTCTGCTAAGGTAACCACTGTTTCTAGGGACCTGACTCGACCTAATTAGTTTTTTAAATGGTATGATAGAATGCCCTCTTGGCATTGGGTGGATATATGATGGATATTTGCTCATTAACAAGCCCTATACCTGTGAATAATATTTTTCTGGTGAACAAATACAACTGCTTCCAGAATTTGACCTATCCACTTTTTCAGTACCTGAAAAGACATCATAAAAAATGCCATTTCAAAAATAATCAAAATCTAAGCAAGATTAACTTGAAGCATAAAAACATAGTATAGTGAGGTTATTTTTTGAAGATTTGCTACAATATTCAAGAAATGGCAATACAATATCTTAAAGTTAGTTAAAAAGTAGATACCATTTCTTCGATTGAAGTATGCTTTGAACGATTTTGTTTCAGAACTCTATCCAAGTCACCTGATCAAAAACAATAGTTACAATGGAGTAACCTATTGAAAATTTAATGTCAGATTGACATTTCACATTTTGTGCTACTGCGGGGCATGAGGGATGAAAGGTGTTCTTTCTTTTTGTTCAAAAATAATATGTAAGGAAAGTAATATAATTGATGTCCTTCGAAGAGATAACTGTGTAGAATCATTTGTGTACAAAAAGTAGTAAAAAAAAGTGTGAGGCTGAGATTTGTAAAATAGTTAACTTACCCATCTGATAATAATCCATGACGATACAAACAAACATGGCTGATTGCTAAAAAAGGGTCAATTATGTGAATAGTGAAATTCAAAGGTGAATTATGTGTGATGATTTTCATCATGTATGATGGTAGGAAAATTATATCACCTAAATAAAATTCTAGTTCTAAAAAGAAATTCAAAGTCATCTTTCTTTCTTTTAATTGAACAAACTCTGATATCATCAAACACTCTCGACAGATAGAAAAAAATAGACTCTTGTAGTTATATTTTTACATAACAAAATACATAGCAGATGATAAAAACATAAACAAAAGAAAAATGTATATACTTCTTTATCCCAGGTGACAAAAAATTCTTTGTAACCACATATGAAACGATGCTTCAAAACATCTAAAGCTTTGGCCTTGCAAAATAAAGATTAGAAGAAATCTACTAAAAAATAATTCTAATGCACAACAGAAACATATGGTTTGCAAATTATGAGTAACATTTTTTCCTTTAAAGCAATAGAAAACCTTACATAAATTTTTCCAAAACTTAACAATGCATTACAGAAGAATATGATAAAGATTTATTAGCCTTGTATGATAATGATCTACATAAAAAAATAAAGCAGCAAATTTCCAAAAAACAGCCTTCATTGTGAAAAGGATATTCCAAATCAAAACAAACACAAATTTATACCTCCATGAAGGCCTTATTTGCTTCGTATTCATCATTGCACTCAATCTTTAAGAAAAGATATGGCATCTAAGTTAAAGAAATCTAATTAATGTTCTTGAATATTATTTCCAAAGTTCTTTTTGAGTTTTAAATGTTATAACCAAAGATAATATTATAATGAAAAATCCTTCCCTTGAGGAAATAACGATGAAATAAAAACAAATCATAAAATGGATTAAATGAGCATGGAATTACTAACCAGTAACACAATTAGCTTTAACTAGGAACTAAGAATATTATCCTTTTTATAAAGTATCGAGTTTAGAGTACCTTTTTCAAAACATAGTCTTCTCCATCATCTTTATGTTTTACAAGATAAACAGAGCCTTGTGATCCTTTACCAAGTCTCTGATTAATCTACAAAAATATATTTATAAAAATCAAAGTAAATTAATAGCCAATTATCAAATAACTATTTTTAAATTTCATCTAACCCATATTGGCTTGAATGTTATGTTTTTATCAAGAACCTTTATAGAGAATAATTCAAACTTACCCTATAGTTTTCCATTGTGTGTAGGGTAGGGTAGAACTTTACATATTTTTCTTTTGAAACATCTCCATTACTAAGTATTGAATATTAATTAAAACATTGGTTTCATTACTCTTTTTTACCCCATGTAAATTTACAATATCATGCAAGTCCTAAAAATGAAATTCATGTGTTTTTTTCACCCTTTTTTTCTTTAGCCGCAACACTGCCTTTGTCTTCAATTTTGATTGAAAGTGAAACTGTCAAAAAGTCAAAAAGGTAAAAGAGTGAAAATCAGCGTTTTTTAACTCAGCTTGCTTAAGACCATTATGCTCTTTTTCTAGTTTACACAATAGACAGGTCTAGGCTTTTAGGCCCTACGAAGAGTAGGAGTTTTACGCTTGAAACGAAGGAAGATATGACTAGCCCGCTCTTTTTCAGAATTGCAATTTTATCAAAAACTTTTCTTTCATAAACAATTGTTGAATTATTTTTTTCTTATATATATGGAATGATAAAAGACTGAAGTTCAAGATAATTTGAAAAATTTAATCATAAAAACAAAGATTTTTTAGTGGTCAGTTGACAAAAATAACAAAAAATATATTTTGCTTTCTAGGTGCATCAAATTTTTTTGTTGGTTTCGAAATTTTAACCAAGGTATCCTCTGACTTTGTTGAACATAAAACCTTCTAATATCTTTCGTAGATATGAGGGGATAAAGGAACTTCACACCTCTTTTCCATTACTAACAGCTTATTTATTTTTCTCCAGTCAAGATGGTTTTGTGGAGACAAATTTATGGAGACTCAGAAACAAAAAACAAAACTCAAAACAAAAATCAAAAAATTAGAAGCACAGAGAGTGGGATCAGGTGGGATTAATCTATCTTGGTCACTTTCTTGAGATTTTATTTTATCCCCTAACTTGATATTCTCTCTTTCAGCGTTTGAAAAATAAAGTTTTTTCTACATGTCGTGCTGTTCATAATAAGACAAGTACAAAAGACTCGTTTTAACAAAGTGAGACTTAAACACCATTTAGTAAATAAACAAAAAGATTACTTTCAATACACAACTTTACGAAAGAGTTTGTTAAAAATTTACTCACACACGATAAAAAAATTAAAAAAGACGAATATAATAGAAACTGCCTTAGGAATATGAGAAGAAGGAAGTTGTTGCAGTGTTAATCTTAATTGCAAAATTAAAAATTCACTCTTCTGTTGAAATAATTGATGCAAACAAACTAAAAGCGGCCAGCAAAAACAGCAAACCGGTAACTTGGCCAATTTATAAAGCCGCTCTAAAGGTCGCTTTAATAAACCGCTTTCTGTAGCGAGCGGACTTTTATCTGCCTTTAATATGGCCCGAATGGCGCCTAAGTGGGCAAAAAGTCGGTCATGGATAGATAAAAGAAAGTGCCGTCTTTGGGTCGACTTAAAATTGCTTCTAGTTTATTCTAGGTGGCGTTTAGTTTTTTTGCAAACTTAAAAAAACTGATTTTGGCTCTTTTGGGACTCTAGCTTAAGTGCTTGCTTGCGTGCAGCATAAGGTACAAAGTCCAAATATGCGTTTCCCATAATTTTTTTTTGTCTTTTTTGTTTATTATTAACAAAACAAAAAGCTAATAAAACAATAGCCAGCCCAGACAGCCAGACCTTGGTTTTTTATAATGACTATGGTTATTCATTAGACTGTTGCGTTCTTCCAAACGACTAGAATATATGACTAATCTCAGACAGGTCAACTGGGCCGAAACTTACGGGTGCCCCTCCTTAAGTTAAACATTGCTATGATGAACGGGATGAACGGTTGGGCATTGGGGGGGGGGGACACTGCTAAGTAGAAAAGCAAGTTAATAGCTCACTGGCCAAAGAAGAAGGAAACTCAAAATAAAAAAAGCAAACACAAAATAAAAAGTTTTACCTATGCTACTTTTAGGTGATAAAAATGATATGGTGTCAAAAGATCAAGTGTGGAGTTTACTGTTTAATCGTGAGTTTGTAACCTGGTGAAATTTAGCATTTAGAGAGCAAGATGAGAAATCGGAGCTTTACCACTTGACTTGTTCCCGACCGGATAGGAATCAATCTCTCACAGGTGCTCAATCAATCAGCTTCAAAGAATTTGTTTACATTGGAAGACTCTACTCGCGGTTTCTGCTTTCATCGTTGGTTTATAGGCTAGTTAGTATAATGCGCCAAATCTACAAAAATACAAAAAAGCACATGGAAGAGCATCATGAACTGGAACAAGTGTCTGGAGTAGTCTGGAGACCATACTCTGTTACAAAAATATTTCTATCCTGTCAAAATCCCAACAACTTCACTGAAATACAGAGTATGGAATTATTGACTCAATTCAAATCACTTCAAATCACAAAAGAAAAAACCGTTATCTTTTCAAAACAATTTAAAAGCTCGCGCCACTTCTTGAAACAATAGAGCTGTTTGACGTCATACTTTTGTTTATCAAATCATAACAATAAAATATTAGCCAATCAAATTTTGCGCTGATTCTTACATCTTCAATAATTCCCGGCTACTATGTCAAAACTCTGATATTTTCTGCTCGAACTAAATGCTATACCTCAAAACCACACGGACATTGTAGCCGGGTCTCCCAGCTAGTGTCTGGAGCAGCTAGGTACACAGGTAAAATTTTTAAAGTTTAATTTTAGAATATTTGTAGACAGACATTACACGACTTGACACTCACAGAGAGCCAACAAAACGTACAGTCAAATTTTATATTTTCATTTCATTTTGAATCTTTCTCTAATCTCAAGAATTTCATATTAAGTGTCTGTCACACCACGCAAGCCAAGCAAGATTGTAACAAGATGTGATTTCGAATGGTTTTTCAGGGGGTTGATTCGAGTAAAAAAAAGAAAGAGGGATTCCGTGCAGTTTTGAGACAAAAAAATCTTATTGTCTTTTGAATAAGCAGTCGATGGTATATCCACGATCTCAATCGACACAAGTGTTACGCGTAAGCCAAATCGCGTATTACAAACAACCTCTAAATTGCCGAGTACAGGAGAAAAAAAATCGAAATTCAAAATGGCGGCCAAGCCTGAGCTGATAAAACTATCAAAAATCTTCGTTTTTCAATCAGCTATTGCAGCTCAATAAATCAATGAAATAATTTGAAATAAAAAGTAAACAAACCTTGAACCTGTTCATGAATCCAAATAAATAAAAGTATTCATCTAAAGTGAAAATTACATTTCAAAATAAAACGATTTCCAAACCAACCTAAAGTCAGTGTCTGCCAACTAAAAATTTCTCTGCGTGGTCACTGCACACTGGCAAGGAGTTACAACTTCAGACTTTAGATTCCAATTCTTGTATGTATAGGCTGCAACTACACTGCCAAATGATCTGTATTACAAAGACTTCCAAATGGGTCCATAAGTTAAGAAAATGAGATTATCATCTAGCACAGGGGTTTTGTTTTTAAAAACAAACTTCAAAATTAAATTGTTAATGAACAAATTGTTACTTAAAATATCACTTACTTACAGTATACCGTGAAAAAGGGTAACTTGCATCTGTGGAGGCTAACATGCATATACCCCAATTCACAGACTTGTCTGGTCATGGTTTTCTCACCTTGTATATGGAAATCAAATTTAAGAAAACATGTAATTAATTGAGGAAAGATTAATATAATTACCATAAATTGCGTTTCCCAAAAAAAAAATTTAGAATTTTCAAAAACCGATTCGAGATTACGTCATTAGTCCAAAATATGATTGGTTGATAGATATAAGCCTGGTTTCCCATCCACTCGGTAAAATATTCACCACCCTTCAGCCACCCTGGAGAGAAAGGGCGGCAAAAAGAAGTGAGTGCGCATCCTTATGGAAACCACCCCATTTTGACATTTTTTTTAAACAAGCGGCGTAAACGGGGGAGAGTGTGCAGACGTACAGAGGAGAACTGGGGAAAGACATTTACAATCACGCTCTTCGAAACTTGCGACATGTTGTTGTGGGAAAAGAAAAGTGATTCTGATCAAAGGTACATTTTTCTATTGTCAAGTAATTTTGTCATAATGTTTCCATGTCAACACTTTGAAGAGAAGTAATACTGCTCTAGTTGGTCTGTGAATTGGGGTATATGCATGTTAGCCTCCACTGATGCAAGTTACCCTTTTTCACGGTATAATATATTTATGATATAACACCCCTTTCTTAAATAAATGGTCTCGTAAAGTCTTTTATCTTTGCCGCAAGAAGTGATAAAAATTTAATTTGACCCCCAGTTTTTTCTCTCTTTTTCTAGCCATTTCCCGCGTGTTAGTGTAGACACAACTTTAATCCAGGGAAATGAATTGTTTTCATTAGTCTAAAATCAGGGATGGTCACGTGACCAGAATTTTTATCCAGGGAAATGCTGTGGCCACAATGTTTTGCTTTAGTGAGATTGACCATTTTGTTGTTTAGATTTGAGCGGGCAAAATTTCTGTACAAACCAAAATATGGCTTTGTTGGAATACCGGTTGAAACCATAGACACATGAATAAAACCATGGTTTTATTCATGTGTCTATGTTGAAACACTTGTGAGGGATAAATTGCCGAATTAGGTCACGTGACGAATCATATCCTTTCCATACGGTTGAGAAAATATGACTTAAGTGGTGGATTGTATGTTTTCCGGACATCAGAGGGTGTCAAACACTCTTTTTTGATTTACGATGGAAAATCTGCCTTCTTTAGAGCATAGAGCAATCAAACGCAGTCGAAAGACGATTAAACGGCAATCAAACGCAGTCGAACGACAATCGAATGCAGTCGAACAACAATCAAACCAATCGAATATTACCCAGAATTTTGACGTTCGATTGAGATTCGATTGCATTCCACAATCGAATTTCAATCGGTCGATTGCGTTTGATTTTGTTCGACTGGTTCGATCGTCGATTCCGTTTGATTGAGATTGTCTGGATATATATGTCATTATTGGTTATTGTTTTAATTTTATGTTTAAAATTTCCTTTTCATCTATTCTATGATTGGATTGAGCACGAAAATTAGCAGGACCTTCCAATAAAACATCATGATAATAATGTATGTTAGCGTATTATGTGATTATTTAATAGAACTAGAACTAGAAAACCCCAGTTCAAAAAAGGATTTGATGTTCAAACCCACTTTTTAAAAATAATTCTGACAAGTTCTGACGTCAATTATTTAAAACATCACAACGTGACCTAAATTTTTTTTAAGGCATGACACTTTCTACGAAAAAGTTAGTAAAAATTGAGTTTTTAAATGGTCAACCCGCGAGTAAATAACAAAGGTCTTGCTCGAGAAGTGGATATAAAATGTGTTGTCCCATAACCAGACGGTGTCAATCGAACAAATCGAACGCCGAATCAATTGAACGCCGAATCAATTGAACGCACTTGAACACAATCGAATAATTGCAATTCGATTTTCGAACACAATCGAATCGCAATCGAATATTACCCATGGTTTGCCGTTCGATTGCTTCGATTACGTTCGATTATATTCAATTATGTTCGAGTACGTTCAAATGATTTAGATTTTATTCCCTTTCGTACGATACTTATACCCACGCTAAAAAGCTCTATGATCCAATTTAATTTAATCGCAATCAGACTCATCGAACATAATCGTAATCGAAGCAATGGAACATAGTCAACTATTAATCGAACCAATCTAACCTTACTCGAACGCAATCGAACACAATCGAATATTACCCAGGAATCAGTCGTTCGATTGAGATTCGATAACATTTGACAATTGAATCTTAATTATTTGATCGCGTTCAATTACGTTTGATTGGTTCGATTGCGATTTTTGTTCGAAGTTGTTCGATTGACACCGTCTGGTCATAAATTTGTTCGGATATGCTGATATGCCTATGATTGTTTTGAAATCAAAGTATTTATTCATGGGTCTTTTAATTTCCTCAAATTCGTAAATACAGACTAGCAAAGGTGTTTTTGGCAAGGGGGACAGCAACATTATTCTTTCTTGCAAAGCAAGTGCGGCATTCATGTCACTTGCTAGCAGGCTTTACCTAACTTGATAACAGCTGTTCGTAATTGATTTATGCGCACCCTAAAACCTCTGAAGGCGCTTGAAAATTATACATCTGAGGAAAATAGTCCTCCAGCAGAAAACTCTACAACAAGAATCTTGTTGTGCGCCGGAAAGTTAAAAACTGATACAGCGCCCTATTCATAAACACAACGCAACTTTGTTGTCATTCCTAGTCCTTTTAAACGAACGCAATCCTTACGATTTGGAGAATGCATATTCGTCAGATTGTTATATTTTCACACATCCCTTTAGAGCTTCACTTTGGTGTGCAGAAAACATTCACAATCTGATCTCAGGTTAGCTTTACCCCGATCACACAAATATTTTGGCGAAATGTTGCGCATCCCTTTGAACATCAACAGTGTTTTATTGTAAAGGCTTTTTTTTATAAGAATAGTGTACTTTGGATGAGGGTCAAGTATTCTTAAGAAAGTGTCAAAATTGAGAGTGAAATATTCTTAATGTATTCTTACTTTTTTAGACTTGACTTTTTTTTACAAACATGAGAAATTATAAATTTGAATGTTTTGGACTATTGAGTGAATATTTGGGTTAAAATTACATTTCTGCCTCAAAGCTTCAATTTATCTCTAGCAAAGGAAGCAGTTTTTTCTGTTAACCAAATACGAAATGACTGTATTCTTATCAAATTCTGTGAAATTCACCCTAGAGGGTATTCTTAGGGTGTTCTTGCATTTTGGCCAATTTTCACCCTGATATTTTTATAGAAGTTATTCTTATAAAAAAAGCGTGTATTCAATGATCAAATGTCTTGTTGATGGGCAGGTTTTAGAGATGTTGTTCAAAAGCGAATCAAACTTGTTGTGGTTTGCCTTTGACATAGGGCTCCAAGAATTGGAGCAATATGTAATGTGTGGCACAAGAGCATTTATAACATTTTTTGTGTGGTTGTCAAGAAAGCTAGAGATGCCTTTTATCTTGTTTAGTTTGAGATAGCTTTCCGGTGAGCACTATTGGCCTGGGCATCCCAGTTAAGGTTTTCATCAAAAATGACACTGAGATATTTCACTTTCTTCTTGCATTCAAGAGTGTCACCTTGAATTTGGTTAGGGACCAGACTTTTGCATTCCTTCAGTTTGTTTGCTCTTCCAAAATATATGACTTCGGTTTTGCCAGTGTTTACCATAAGTTTATTTTGGCTGAACCAATGTCCGACTTCAGAAAGTTGGCCAGATAGATTTTTAAGCCTCATGAGGCAGTCAGAAATGACAGCTATGATGGTATCGCCTGTGTAAAGATGGTGAAACACAGAAGGTCGTATACTTTGACCAATATCGTTTATGTAAAGGAAAAATACCAATGGTCCAAGGACCGATCCTTGTGGTCATCTTATCCGAGCAAGTATCTACTAGGAGTGTACATTGAAGACGGTCCAACAGATAAGATTCAAACCAGGAGAATGAGGTGTCCCTAAATCCATAGCAGAATAATTTCTTTAGAAGAATGATCTACTACTGTGTCAAAAGCCTTTTTGAGATCTACTAGTACAGAATAAAAGAATTTTATATTTTGTGTCTGTCATGCTAAAATGGTAGACCAGCTGCGATTTCAAATGGTTTATAAAGGGGTTGATTTAAAGTATGAAAGCAGGATTTCATGCAGTCTTTAAAGTCTCATTTTCTTTCGAAAAAGCAGTGTACAATTAGTCTTTAATTATATGTTTACAATTTTTGTCTTAATCCATAATTGAGAAATTATTATCTCCTGATAAAACCCCGGTCCAAAAAGCAATTTGACATTCGAATTGAAGAAGCCCCTACAGTAAATTTCTAACGAAATAATTCTGACATCAATTATCATGTGACGTCGTTGCAAATTTTTGAATTTTTAGAAGGCATGGCACTTTCCAAAAAATATTTACTAAAATGAGTTTTTAAAAGGAATGTACAGAATATGAATAAAACTGGGGTCTTCCGCGCAAGAAGTGAATATGTTGTTTTCTCTTGATGTACTCCCCGCAATTGCTGAAAACTAGTTCAGAAGATAAAGTTAGAGATAATCAACAATGTCATCTTTAGCATCCTAAGGGCTTTTGATGTGCAAGCTAAACCAGTGTTTTGGGTTCGCGACGACGTGCAGTAGAGTCACACAAATTCAGAAAATTGAGACAAAGAACATCAGTTATCTACAGGATGTATTTGCAAAAAATGACAAGGCGAGAAGGATGATAGTTATATACCTCAGTCAGGCTCCAAAGAAGACAAAATAACAAGCAAAATTGTAGAACTTAGCATCTAACTTAGCAGATAATTTTGATGGAAGTTGTTGGAATGTTTCTTGAAAGGTTCTTGACATAAAATTCTTTGTTTGAGTGTCCAATGATGACAGTGCTGTTATTAATTTTGTTAGATCTGACAAATTGATGTATGTCAGTAGTTTTGATTTCAATTGAAAAATCATAGTATGGTTTTCTAGATGTTCTTTTAGAGCTTTTAAAAAAATCTTAGAGTTCGATTATTTGTTTTACTCAAACTTTAATCGATTGATGGAGTTTGATTAGTTCAATTGTTTGATTGGTTCAACAAGCTTAATTGGTCGGGTCTGGGTTACTAGATGCTGTTTTAGAGCTTTAGAGCTAGCCCGTTCAATTCCCAAGATAGCGCATCAATTTGTTAGGCCTTGATTACACACTAAAGTAAAAATAACCCTGTCGTTTTAAATGGCAGTGTTTGAAAGTTCTGCAAAATTCCCAGGAAATAGCCTATCCCAGCGTCTCGCGCGGATATAGGTAGGTGTGTTCTCCCCTCCTTTGGATGTAGGAAATCACTTTTGGTGTTTTTTCCACAACTAGTGTAGTAGAATAATTAGAAAGAAGTGTAGAAAGTTAATAAATACAAAGCTGTACAAAGATAAAGTAAAAAGTTTTACTCTTTGAATTATAACGACAATGAACGAATTTTGTCAGAAATATTAAAAATATGAAGAAAGTATTCAAACAAAACTTAAGAGTTGCTCTGGAACTCTTACTAAATATTTTTATTTTCATATACAAGCTAACTTATATAAAAAAACAAAAAATGTCAATAGAAATTGGTCCACCCCTTGAGGAGGCGCAACTCCCAATCTACGTTCCATTTGAAGAGAAACATTTTGTTGTACCTGGAGATGTAATTACAGAAGACAGCGGCTTCATGAAAGGCCATGGAACATTTGCAGATGGCATGGAAAGGTATTTATTTTGATTACAACAATTTGATTTAAGAATTTTGAAAACATTTCTTCGTATTTTTTGTTTCAAAGGTTTCACTATAAATATTGGGCTGTAATCTTTGTTAGATCTACACACCATTTAGTCCTTAGCTCTTTTTTATGCTTGTATATTGTTTTCGATTTTCTTGATTACATTTTTATAGACTGGCAGCATCAGTGGCAGGCACCGTTGAGAGAGTCAACAAACTAGTGTCAGTCAAACCTTTTAAATCAAGATATGCTGGAGAAGTGGGGGATGTCATTGTTGGCCGAATATCAGAAGTTGCTCAAAAGAAATGGCGAGTTGATACTAACGCTAGAATGGATTCAGTTTTGCTTTTATCTGGTGTCAATCTACCCGGTGGTGAACTTCGTAAACGGTCGGCTGTGGACGAGTTATTGATGAGAGATTATTTAGTGGAAGGAGATTTAATCGTGGCAGAAGTGCAATCTGAGTTTCAGGACGGTTCATTATCACTGCACACTAGAAACTTGAAATATGGTAAATTACCTCAAGGAATAATGTTTAAAGTACCAGCTTCATTGATAAAGCGTTGTAAAACACACATGCATAACTTGCACTGTGGTGCCACCATTATACTTGGAAATAACGGCTATGTGTGGATTGGTCCTGTAATGCACGATATGGACTTGTCTTTACGGGAAGTTAAACGAGAGAAAATCAGTAAAGTTGATAGGGAATCAATAGCAAGGTTGAGGAATTGTATAAGTGCCATGGCAAGTCATGGAGTGTTGTTATATGATACTAGTATTACATTCGCTTTTGAAGCATCATTGAAATATGATATCAAAGACCTATTGAAGCCAGATATCCAAGTTGAACTGGTGGATGCAACGAGACGAAATCTTGCACAACATTTATGATTCTTTTCTTGGTATCAATCTTTTGAAATCACTATCACTATTACATTGGATAAATGGATCTGTCTATTTAGTGTCTGTTTAATCATTTGGATAAAGTATTGTATTGATCTTGATAATTACCAAGAAATCGAACAGTTACCGAAAATAAAAAAAGTGATTTCTTTGTAAATAGATAATGTTAATGGAGTTCCCTTCACAATCAAATCTTCATAGGTTCCTTACTTCTTGCAAAAATTGGTTCTTGTCCCTTGAAAGAACCTCTTGGTAGCTGGGTGACTCTTCTTACGTTTACCCTTGACCATAATGATAAATCTTTTTCAACATTATTCAAAATCTTAACTAATTAAATTCGTGACTTAAGAGTGTAATTACTGTATTTCCTTCTTAAGAGAGAAAAAGTATTGATTGATCTCATGATCCCCTTTTGGGGACTAATTTTCACACTGACTTCTTTTAGCGGAACTCAATACAATTTTGTGTAGTTTTGGGTGTCTACTGCAAAATGTCAAGGAAAGTGAAATAAAAGTTTATCTGGAAATCTTAAAACGGATTTTCTCACGATCCCTTATTAATTCGCATGAATAATTTTGGTCCGGGGGATAGGCACATTCGCGTATTATTGACGTTATGTTTTCGAATCATTATATTTCTTTCAGCAAAATGAAAATTAAGAAAATAATAGGAAAATATTATGGAAATACAGATCACTGGCAAGACAAAGTAATGACAAGTCCTTGGAGCATGATAAAGTCTGTAAGTAAAAAATCTCTTCGTTTTATATTGGTTTTATAACCCCTCTAGGCATAAGAGGTTCTTAACAAACGATGGTATGAATCAGGTTTCTGAATTCGGGTTTAGTTTTTCTCTTGACAACTTATCGCTATTTTGAATGAACTTTCGATTAAAGGTATTGTATTTTCTAATGGGCAAACGAAAAAGCAAAGGACATTAAGTTGTGAAAAAAGAATTTTATTTATCTTTTAACTCATAAAATTGTTCATACCTTACATAAGAAGAATATATTATAATAAATTATTTGGCTGGTGATTGTTGTTCATACTATAAATAGTGGCTATTACAAATTGTTATTCTCAGCTAGTTGGTACAGTGAAATGTTTTAAGAGTAGCTTATTATACTCTACAACAGATTTGACGCTTTCGAAGGACACTGATGATCCGATATACCACATCCCGTGATTGCCTTGCATCTCCAAGATCCTCCACAACATGCCATCAGCGAGATCTTGATGCGAAAATCGAGGAAAATATCGCCATGTCTTCATATACAGAACATTAACTGAACTAGCTTGAAGGTCTGTTTTCATAGCGTTTAGCAAGGTATGTCTCAGCTCAGTATAGACAGGTGCTTCGTCACCCATTTGATAAGTGACTTGTGATCTAGTCTGCTTGCCATCGTTACCGCTCGGGTATAATTTCGACTGATACATTGCCCCTGAATATCCATGAAGGGCGCCATAGGAATCTCTTAACGCCCAAAGGGAGTGTTGGCGTTTCTTATTGATGTTATCAAACCAGTAATCAATCGGCGATGGCGCCCTTAATTCCCCATCCGTGTCAACTAGGGCGGTTGTAAAGAAGGCAGGTTTTGAGCGTGAAAAGTAAAATCTTTCCTCAACGTTCGCATCCCATAATGGAAGACTCGTTTTCATCTCTGGACTCCAAATCAAGAAATCGTACGAATTGAATTTTCTCGTTCCACTGCTCTCAACTTCAAGCCACACTTTTGGTTCGGTTTTACTCCGATACAGTCGGTAAATTTCACTGCTGAAACGCACGTCCAGATTTTCAGCTTGAATGATTCTTTCCCAGAGTGTTTTGAAACCATGTCTCAACATGTACAAACCTGAAATACAGTGAAGTTTCATTAACTTGAATCTCTATATGAACGTCTCCTTAACTCGAATCGATGCTCTATAATCCTTAATTTAATCCCCGTAACTCAAAACTCCCTTAATTTGAACAAATTTTACTTTCCCGTGTCGTACGTTTTCGCGTTACGTGGAGTCCACTGTACTAACTAACATAAAGTCTAGAACCGCATACTTGCGTGCCCATTTCAATGATTTTATTGTTCATCGTGCTTGTTCTTTTCATCTTTCATAACTCGCAATTTCGTCCGTTCACTCACTTATGAAATTATTCGTTCTCTCTCTCTCTCTTTCTACATTCACTCGTCCAACTTACCTGGCATCCAGATGCAGAAATTTTCATCCGACACGCTAAAGCTCTAAAGGTCGGAAAATTTTTCAACATCTGGAAGGTTTAGATTACGAAATTTTGCAAGACCGCCTCAAAGATTTTGCAACGGGAGGTCTGGTAACCCAGCCCTCGTTTTCGGGGACTGGTGGGTCCAACTGAAATAACTTACGCGCAGAGGTAGTTGAACTCGACTGGGTATGCGGCACATCAAAGGCCCACTATCATTCCTCTACGATGCGAGATTGACCCGCTCCTTTAGAGCTTTAACGTGGGCGGCCGCCAATCCGCCATCGGAATATCAGATAATCATCCAACTTACCTGTGCCATTCGTGTTCCCTGAGAGCCTTTGGAGAAGGGATGCCATCAATTTCGGTGTATTCCACATCAGTCCATACAATGCTGGAATTTCATCGAGGCGACCGTAACCTTGCACGGAACTGGAAGCGTACAGAATGCATTGCATGGCCAACATATTGTTTCTTGATAGAAAGTCAACAAAAGTTCCTTGGATTTTCACTTTATTCTGAATTTTATGGAAGGAAAATAGATTAATTTTAGCATGATTATTGTCACCTTTTCTCCCCTTAATTTTTGGTTTGTCAGAAAAATGGACACTCTTTCAAATAAGACGCTACGGAACTTAACAAAGACTTTCACTTTCGTCCCTTCAGTCAACAATGCTTTATAAACCTTACTCCATAACTCGAAAGCCCTTTACTCGAACAACTTTTTGTTCCCCGTGCTAGTTCAAGTTACGGAGAATCAACTGTGTAAACAAACGTACATCTGGTGTTGGTTCAGGCATCAAGTCACCTTCATAAGCACCAAATATTTCATTATGTTTGGCGATATACTGCACGATTGTCTGCCCCAACTTTCCACCTGCCACTCTGATGTCGTTCGTACCGAAAAACTTCATCGCATAACCTATTATTGAAAAAATGACGCATTTCTAAATTCAGTTCTCATTATATCTCAGATATTTTTGTTAAAAAGCCTATCTGAGCCTTTCTATAAATAATATTTTCGGCACCTTCCATTTTAAGGTAAAAAGTCAATGGTTTAGTCGGATATCGCAAGTAGAACACCTTATGTAAGATGCTTTAATTTGTTTGCAAAAATTTCGCTAAACTGGGAAACTTAACAAACAAACTTACCAATCAAATATTGCTCGTAAGGAATCGGTCCCGGCAAATCATCCATCCAAACAGCAGACGGGGGTAAAATCACTAAATCATTCGGCATGTATTTATTAACCAAAGGGATAACATTGTCTTCGTAATCAGGTGCCAGATAAACTGATCCCATTTCATGGGCGACGCCCCGGTGGTTGATAGTCCATGATTTACCACCCACGAAAGAATTCTTCTCCAAAATGACAATATTGGTGAAACCGCGCTCCTTCAAACTTAGCGCCATGTGAATTCCTGACGGTCCGGCGCCGACAATGCAGATTTTATCGTGTAGCGACTTTGGACCTTTGACCGTGAGTGCGAAAGTCATTGATACCATGAGTAAGACACCAATACCTACACGGAAACTCATTTTGAAATCTCCCTATAAAGACGACAAATAGAAATTTAAGTTGGTTGATTTGGTACAATTAAACATAGTCTTATATTGTAGTAGAGTTGGGGTATTATTATTTGTCCTTGTTCATTTCGGATAATGCTGATAGTGTCAAAGAAAAGATTTTAACCTTTTTTGCAGCCTTGTTTAAAGAAATGTAAGTGATTACCTTAAACGATACTAGGCGACTCTTCCAAAACCAGCTAAATTCGACCGTTCCCGTTGAACAAATTCAAAATTCTTCCGAAGAAACTTTCTTCTTCGCTTTTTCGCTTTAAATCTAAAATCAACTTGAACTAATCGGAAAACAATTGAAATCGCAGGCAAGTGCGAAAGAGGAAGCGAGATATTTTTCCCCGGCAGGTATCAAATCGAACACAGAGATTCCTTAGTTTTGACTGTTTGGATGACTTTTAGTTGGCATGGTAACGGGCTCATATTTATTCATTTCACAGTTTCACATGTCGTGAGCATCTTATTTTCAGAAAGGAGAAATCTCCGTCATAAAAACGCTTTCAATACCTAAAGGTATTGGTACATCATAAAATTTAATGTATATAGCTCTAATTTTAAGTTTGCCTTTCCTTCTCTGGCGTAGAAAAGATAATAACATTCCTAGTTTGCTCAGAATCTCAGTTTAAACTTGAACACCTTTTTTGAAACACACGGTATCTTGTCAGTCAACGATGTAGTTGATATTTTACAGAAAAAATACTGGAAAACAATAACTTGTACGGCCTCAGGAGTATTTTTCACAGTTTAACATTATAAAGATTTACTCAGAAAGGTTTATTCTAATTCTCTTCAAACTTTCAGGACCAATTGTTAATTTATCCAAAAGAAAATACCAACTTAATAGTACCATTGAAATTCTACCTGTAACATAACATGGCCTTCATCCTTCCTTATAGAGGAAGTACACCAAATGCTTTCAAAACAAATGTATGAGCGCTATTTGTTACCCACACCAAAAGAGGGTACATTATTAAGGATAATTAAAAGATTAAACTTAAACACGAAAAGTGTTTATTCAAGGGAGGTCTAATTTGGGCCCACTATTTATTGACTGATTTGTAAAACTACGAATAAAACATGTTTTGAATGGTTTTGTTTGCTTGCCTTCAAAAATCAATCTGCTAGAAAAATGTTTTAAAATTTGAAATCCTTTTTGAAGATTTAAAAAACCCGTTCTCGATTTATAATACTTTTTAAAAATATTTTAAAAATGGCCATAAACGAAAACAGTATATTCTTCATTTCAGAAATTCTTTGAGGCTTAGAAAAATATTTATCAGAAATATAATTTACGTTTTTTCTTTTTATTACAAAAATTCTGCTAAAAAAATAGCTAATATCAAAACTAGGCCTGATAGGACCTCTCCAGGAAATCCATTCTCCTGGATTTTCGAAATAAATAAGCAGCAAATCAGCCATGTTCTTTGAGTTCAATATACATCTCTTATGGTTTATTTTTCGACTTCTAATAAAAATGAAAGCATTTCTTGTACTGTCTTGTATTGATTGCTAATAAGTTGTTCTCTGTAGTTTCCTTTCATAGCATTACAGTACAGATCTCCTCAATTAGTATTAAATAAAACCATGCTCCGTTTCAAATGATTTATCTCCGTCGCAAACCGACTCGAAATTCCATCCATTACCCAACAGACAATCGCCTCGCATTCATTTAGTACTTGGTTGAATCAAAACGATTTTGATCTTTCTCTTTGTTCTATTTCCAAACGAGTTCCAATTTTACGAATATCTTTGTTATTGATTGTAATTTTAAATACGCTTTTCGTCGGAGAGTTTATTGGTGATTGTTTTGAAGGATTTTTCCAATAAGATGTTTTACGTCGGGCGTTTGGAGTCAGTGGTCTCCGGCCCTTCAGAGTCTGTTTCAGTTGTTTAGGCGTGCTGGCGGACATAACCCGTGCCCTCATTTCAGCTTTGGGCGAAATGGGCGTGGGTGGAGGCATCAGGGTGTCGCCATTCAAAATGGTTGCTGAAATGAGAAAAATTAACGGTTAGTTTAAATTTAGATGTGAAGAAAAATGCTTCAGATTTACGATCGACCAATTAACCCTAACTTAGAAGTGTTTTTTTTATTTCCATTTAATTAAATAAAAATTAAATCAGCTCCCTAGACTACAAACGGAAGATAGTGAAGATTTATTTTACCATAGGGATTCAAATGAGAGATGGGAAAGTGCGTTTATATGTGCGTTATCTGATACTTAAAAGAAAACATCAATGAAGGAGCGGAAAAACTTACGTTTTAACTCCCTCCTTCGTGGGGTGCTCTCCATATTTGGTGTGTTGATGTTCTTCTTAGCACCACTCCCGACTCTCCACCTTACTGCTTTAAAGATCTTTCAAAAACAATGAGTGTAGACTAAGACCGTGTGTCATGTTGTAAATAGTTTCGGTTTAACAGTGAGTTGTCTATGTTAGAGTTTTTGTGAAGGTATTTTTCGTTAAAAGCGTGTTAGTAATAGTTAGACTCAGGAGTAGTAGAAGGAAGTATGTACCGTGCAGTGTATGTATGTCGGTCTAAAGCTAATAACTCTGCGTATATGTATATTCTACATCTTCAAAGTACCAACGGTAAAGATTTTTCTGTCAGTTCGTGTTTTTGAAAAGAAAATTCGACCCTCCGTCATAATGTTAAAGAAACACAGCAAAAGAACATCAAATGTCATTAATAGTTTCGTTATAATTATTATTTCCCACTAATTGACTCGAAAATTGATTATTTTATTAAAATACTATGGTAAGACAGAAAGCAGAACTATAATACAAAAACACAAAATATTAAAACGATCAACAGTATAAAATCTTAACAGAACTTTTCGTCAAATAAATTAATAATTTTTTATCGATACTTTTAAAACTTGTTTCTTTTAGGACTAGCTATCTAGTATACCATGCAACACTTCTTGAGTAATTGAGTGCTTTACTTAATATTATCATTAAGGGATATATGTGCGAGTGTCATGCAGTGTGGATACAGAGGAATAATGCCATCACGCTTTAGTTTGTACCTTATTACACTCTTATAACTAACCAAATATACGCAGGGAAAACATGTTACTAGTGCGACAATTAGTCGGTAGTGCTGTCGAAAATTATCTCGGTTCAAATCCTGTTAAACGTTTGTAACTAACGCATGGGGAGCCTATTTGCGTTAATAATTTGACTTGTTAAGGCTTGGGGACACAAGAAGTTTTTTTCGCGTTGGTGCAATGCAACATGCTCCATCCCACCAACACAAGAAAAAAAGTGTGTTTCCTTTTTTGTTTCATGGGACAAAAAGGGAGGGGAATACCCAAAACTTCTCGTGTCCTGAAGCATTTAAGTGTTATAAGGTATTTTTCAGATTTCTACAGTTTCCTGTACTAAAGCTCTCACTGACCCACCAACATCAAAATCATCTCGCTGCGAACAAATTTCAAAACCTCGAGACTTTCTCATGCAGTTGCCTTCTCGAAAAACTCTGCTCTCCAAGTCAATCGATTAAAACCATGCTGTAAACGAATGCTGTGTCAGATAAATATCAAATATTTCACCCACTGACGAAAGTTTTCTCGAAAGACAGTTGAAGTGCAATATTCTAAACACTCCTTCGAATGTCTCATGCAAAAACCCTTAACTACTTTGAACAGCTCAAAGATTCCGGGATGCATTAGCCATTCTCATGTGTAAATTCTACTACATGAAGAATTTTGAGAACAAAACGTTTATCACCACAAAAAAAACACCAGCTATGATCAATTTAGTATTGGATAAGCTCATATAAAATTCATCATCCTCTTGAGATAGTTTATCACCTCTGATAGTGGAATTTCTGGCACTGAATCGATTCCTCATAGCTTTGCCACGAGTCATTTTTCGTCCTTTATCGCCATTGCTTATGTAATCTTCTTCTTCTTCTTCCAGACGTTTTAGCCTGTATTCCAATACTGTTGTTTCGTAGTCAGTCTAAAAGGAGAGTGAAATACGATTCTTTCTGTCAAAATTTCCAAGAGGTCTCAGGAGTTACATTCGACACTGCGGTAAATTCGAATCCATCTCACCTAAAGTTTTTCGGGTCATGTTGATATAGACTCATTACCAGCCTTGTCCCAAGTAAGCTTTAGCAGTTTTCAAAAAAAGAGTTGACGTTGACCTTAGCGTTTTTATTAGTTATATCAAGTTATCTCAGATTTTAATGCTCAGCGTACTTAGGCTGCCCCCAAAAAACAGAAGCTAGCTTCTAAATTCAATACGATTTATTCATTGTAAAGAAGTAAGAAGTCATTAAAAACATGGAACTTGAAAAGTTCACTCAAAAATACGTTGTTAACTTTACCTTTGCTTTGTCAAACGCAGTCAGCCATTCTGCTTGATCCTTGGGGTTAATTTGAAGAACGAAGGCGTTCGACATCACATTGTATTCATTAAGGTAGATGACCAGGAAAGAACCAGCGTCTTTGAGAACTCTGATCACTGTCTTATCCAATCGGAATGGTTGACGGATGACTTTGTATTTATCTGTATTCTTCTTTGGTCGCGCCAGAACGAAAACGTCGGAAAACAAATAGCCTTGAACCTCTTTCTATAAATATAAGACCAAGTTGTCTTCCAGAAACCTTTGGGCTTCAAATGACAAGGGGATTTCGCTTTCTTGCATGGGGATTCTTTCATACGGAAGGACCTTAAAATATATAGGTTTTTAAAAGTTACGTAACTTTCGTCTATACAGATTCGAACGTTTGATTCCACAATGACAAAAAAACGTAACTTAAAAAAACAACATGAAAAACCTCATACAATAACCTATTATTTGTTTTAATTTCCTGTATAATGTCTCTTTCCATTTCCAGATGCTTGTCCGAACGATTTGGAAATGATTAGATATCTTGGGCTAAATTGCTTTTAGTGTATTTTTTTGTTTCACCACTTTCGTTTTCGGAATGTTTTGTTCTTTTAAAATATGACTTGCAGTCATGAGTTGCAGCTTTGTTCAAACTCGAACCCGGTCCCTTAGTCCCCACTTTTAAATGATACTGAAAGTGCCCACAAAAGGTTGTATCACGTCCATTAGTAAAATCAAAAAGTTGTACAAGTGGCCTGGGTACGAGATTACTCCTCACCTTAACTTGTTTTTCAACGAGCCTCATTGGACCTTCTTTGACGATCAGTCGCTTTCGTTCTAGAGGGAAATCTGGGATATTTCCTTTCAAATCCAAACTACTATATTCGTTCATTATCTAAAAAAAACAAGTGTTGCTCTATGAAGAAAATATTTTACACAACCTAGAAGCATTTTTTTGTCATTGAAAATTATGTGTAACCATATTCCATTTCTTGACAGAAAAGGCCTACCTGCTCATGACACGAATATTACTAGGCAAGTATTCAACGGCCTTGAAATTAATACGCAAAAAATTAACACGCATTTTATTTGCTTTTTCAAGGACACCACGGCTGGTTTTAATGAAGTGGGTTTTTATTAACACGAAATTTTTCAATTCGTGTTAATAAAATGACTAGTAATATTCGTGTAATACTTAGGTACTTAGTTTTATCAAAACTAAACATCAACGTAGAATTATTCGTATTATGAACAATTTGCTTCACTTTCAGGACTTTCAGGGAAGGCAAGTGAGAGGCCCACAATCTTCAATTTTCAAAGACCTCTATAAGGTATAGCCTAAGGTATAGCTTAGTTACCGACCTTTTCTGCTTCTTCATTTACAGCTTCTACTGGAGCATAAGTTTCTAGTCTAGCTAAGACAGCCAGCATCTTTTCATGTTCTTGTCGCATGTGAACTGCCGAATTAATCTTCGATACGAACGTTTCAACACGGTTGCGCTGAAAAGAAAATTGGTCGTCGGATGATATGAGGAAATGTTATATAAATAAATGTTATCGTTTTGCCAAGCCATGGGCATTTGATATAACCCTCTGTTGATTCTTGTTTCATTTTAATCCAAAGAACTCTAGACTAAACAACCAAAACATGTCACTGTTTCGAAGGTAGATAGGATTTTGAGGCATTTTTAAATGGAGGCCTGGGAATGCAATTTGACAAAAATGATTGTTATCATCTAATACAGCATGAAATTCTGAGCAAAAAATACAATTGGACGGTTAGTTGTATTAACACGAGAGCAACACGTCTCTCTATCTGAATAACATTGTATGGACGTCAAAAGAACGTTGTATTCATACCATTTTGCCAAGCATTTCCTTTTCATCTTCGTTTTGTGTCTTCCCTTCGACAGCTCGTATTAATAAAGAATATTTTGTGACTCGTTGTAAGGGCTTGATCAGGAAGCCTTGTAGTTTGATTCGTTTACACCGGGGATGGTCGTCACACCACTGAAACGAGACGCAAAACATATAAGATAAGATCTGTTGAAGTTTATTCTTTGAATTTTCTTTCAGTAGATGCATGGCCCCGCAAATAAAAGCACGTGTGTAAAACATATTTAGAATAGCTAAATCACTTATAATGAAAAAATTTTCCATCATTCATAATCTGCTAAAAATTGCAACTGTAGCTCGTTAGGCGTTAAAATTAAGTTATAAAGATGGGCTATTACCATAGATAAACCCATATAGTTCAAAAGGCCTTTTTGTTCCGCAACTTCTTGGGCTCAACAGAGCATCCGTGAAATAGCAGTGAAATATCCCTACCATGAAGTATTCTTTGACTTGCTCGTTGACAGCATCTGTGTAGTTGGGAAGATTGATGTTACTTGTGTCGTGGTTACAAAATGTAATGTACGGTTGAAACAACACTTCGAACTACGTAAAAGAAAGAATAAAACAAAATGAATATAAGCTATGCCGGTTAGCAGTGTGAAGTTATACGATCACAGACTTGCAATGTCATGGAGAGGCATCTTCAAGAAGCTCTTCCAGAAAGGGACATAACACATGCATGTGACATAGTGATAAACTCTCTACTGTCACTGATATGTCACTCTCTCTCAAACTGACTGATGCCCAAAGTATCGATTGTAAACCTCAAATTGCAGATATAGAACGATAAACGTAAAACTTTGTAATACATCAAAATGAATACTGATGTTTTCTTTTCCTAGGTAGCTTTCATACGCCAATATTGTTCGGAATATAGGCTCATAACTATAGTTTCAACAGTTTTTCCGCGAAAATAAGTCGCAAAGAAATGTATTGAAAAGATCTTTGTGCGAATTCGAATTCCAAAATGTGGCCCTATAATGTCGAAATTCAGTCTCTACACAGCCTTTAGGCTTAAGAGACAGACTTGTTACTCTAGTCTAACTTACTCTATCAAAAGCATTTATTAAATCGCTTGGTTTAATAGGTTGTCTTGATTTCCTGGAATTTTCGACCACAGTTATTAAAAGTTTCCAGAATTCCACGTTGAGGTCGTGAATTTCGTCGATGTTGGCGAAAATGAGGAACGGATCAACGTCCGTCAAAAATCCGTCATCTTTTAGACGACTGAAACATTTCTTGAAGACCTGAAGTTAAAAGATGTGAATGCGGTATAATTATAATTTGTTATAAAATGAGGGAGAAAAGAGTGTAAAGTCGCAGAGCTATTCGAAGTTTATTGTGAATGAAGCAGTCACGTTGTTGGGAATCTCAGATTAACGATTAATGAGTACTTTGAATTGAAATTTCCTGTAGCCTTAATAAATATTTTGCTGAGAATCAAGAACGAATGCACTTTATACACTGCCAGGAACCTGCAACCTCAATGGAGGCCTGCCTGGGAACGACATGTCTTAGAATAATATCTGGAGACTTTGTGGTTAACAAGGATTCGAATACTTACCTCAGTGACCACCCTCAGATCAGCGATGTATGTTTTCTCAGTAGTGATGAGCTCCCAGATAGCTTCTTGTTGCACTCGATCATGTCTCTCCATCTCCTCATTGCCATCAACGACGTCTTTCCAAGAAGACTCCAAGTAAAAATCACGATTGAATATTTCTTCGTCCGTTGGCGCTCCACCGTCGACCTCATCCTCCTCGAAGCCGTTCAGTGAGTAGTGGAGTAGAAGATTTGAGAACCTCTTACTTTGATCCTATGTGTGAGAGGGAAAAAGAGTTTCTGATATAGAGTTTTAAGATTTCTCTCAGGGCTTTCTTCAATTGCCTAAGATTGAGATCAAATAACGAACAAGTCACTCCAATGTTATTAGCGAGGTTTAAATATCACATGTCCTTTTGATCAATTTGAAAGTCATTTACTTTTCAAGAGCAAAGTTCAAATAGTATGGCTGCCCATTTTTTTTGGAATACTACTGTAAGAGATAGTTTAAAAAATCGGAGAAAACTTACAGGACTTTTCTTATCACCATCTCGCATGAGGGTCATGATTCGTTTGTCAACTTCAACGTCTTCTGTTGCTATGGTGATGAAAAAGGGGAAAATAGCTTTGGGAATGGGAGAAAGGAATGCCTTTCTGATTGCAAATTGGTGATGAGCGATATCTACGGAACTTTCAAAATTCATTGCCGTAGTATGCCGGAGATACAGGTACAGAGTATGGATAGAGTTAATCTCATAGAATTTCTATTTTATCTTCTTGTAAAAATTATCAAGATTTTTTTTATTGACTTAGATTAGAATTTTAGTTGATGAAACTAATTGAACATAAAGTTCGTTTATTTTAAGGGAAATGTTTCTCTATTAGGTAAGACCTTTAAAGGGATAACTTAATCAAAGCATATGTTTTAATATTTCTATAGAAATGACTCAATAAAAAACAAACCTCTTATATTTAGTGTACAGCCTCCGTACGGGAAACAGTCGCTTGCTAACGGTAACGGTGTTTTTGAAGTTTCCAGGAAAACTGCATGTGAGTCAAAAGTGAAGTCGTATGTTTGAAAGACATTCTCTAATGATTCTCTGTTTAAAATAAAGAAAAAAATCGTTGATAAACAAAGCTGGTTTATTCTTAGACTGGTACGCCAGTCGGGCTGGAACGGTATCACGCGGGAAAAGTGAGCGTAGGAGTTAGGTAAGCGTAGGAAGAAATTCTGTCGACAGCAAGGGCTGAAAGCACCCTCTCACCAACTTTGCTCGTTCTCCTACGCAGCTCCTATTCTAGCAAACGCCCGCCGCCTTTATGTTTATCTTTCTGACATGATTAATTAACTGTCTAGTTTGCTAGTCTAGTTTATTCTAAATCAATGTAACGACAGTCTATCTAACCAACTTCGGTTGCAAGTGATAAATTATAAGTGAGTTCATATATTAGTTCTTTTGAGAACGGCAAAGTTTCTGAAGCGGTTTGGAAAGAACCGCATTTCTAACCCGCACAATCAAAGACGATAAAATTGCTAATTTACCGTCGTCCTCAGTCAGTCAGGATCTAGACAAATCAGAAACTAACCGTCTCCTTCGTTGAAAAATCACAGATACATAAACTCGCTATTAGCGAGGTTAAGCAAGTGTTTATTTAGACCGTAAAGTGCGATACCGTAGGCCTGTACATAACTTGCCAAAGCAAACCATTCAAGTGAAATCTTATGTACAGGCCTGCGATATTACACTGAACGGTCTAAATAAACACTTGCTTAACCTCGCTATTGAGTATAAAAACAGTTGCATAGTTTTATGAAGTCATTTCATTGGTGGAATTCACGACCATTGGTTGAAATAAACACGAACACCTTTCCTACCCCTTAACCAATGTCTGTTTAATTAAAGTGAGGACACTATATGGCTCAAACATCTCTGTTCATCCATATAGCTTTATTGAATTGTCGAAACAATCTATTAATAGTATACTTACTTCAGGGATTTTCCTTTTTTAGCTGGTATTTTTGTTGTTTTAGCCTCTCCACCATTTCCAGTTTCTGAGTATTGCACTGAGAAGAATTTGTTTGATCCGGAATCCTAAAAGTGAGCAAAGAGTTTCATAATTAGAATGTTCCTTTAATCTCTGTTGTAAAAAAGGGAAACTTTAGCCAGAGTTTCTTGCGTCAAATCTGAACCAGGAATCCAAACTTGATCTCTGTAGTAAGAAGGGAAACTTTAGCCAGAGTTTCTTGCGTCAAATCTGAACCAGGAATCCAAACTTGATCTCTGTAGTAAAAAAGGGAAATTTTAGCCAGAGTTTCTTGCGTCAAATCTGAACCAGGAATTAAACCTCATTCTCTGCGTATTGTCGGCTTTTTGATGTTTTACTGATATCACCAGATAATCTTCTCTGGCGTCCATAAGTAACGTAAATAAAGCCTGGGATACAGAGGGACGCGGTTGCCAGAAACCCTTTCAGTGTGGTTGTGATTTTCTCCTTTTCGTAAGAAACAAGGAAAGACGGAAGAATAAACTTGCATTGGAGATATCTAAAATCAGGTCTTCCTCATCGAGACTTTGATCTTCACTGTGGATCAACAAATTCAATTTGCTTTCATCCAATGAGAGAGATTTGACTTTTACGTTCCTGATCTTTTTCTGCATTTTCATGAAATTGTTTTTATTTAAAAAATTATTGCTCATTTTGTTGGTCTTCATTTTGACTAACGCTACAGTTGACAAGTCTAGTTTCTCAATCATTTCGCTTCCCCAAAAAGCTCCAACCCTCTCACTAATGAAAACCAAAAATCTTCTTTTCAAAACTTTCTCTTTCTCTTCAACTAGCACATACGAGCATTAATCCAAAAAAAACAAATATTTAATGATTGGCTCAAGAGGAAACTTCAGGTTAGTTTTATGAGAGGAAATTACATAGATTGTAGGAAATAGCTGTAACTAGCTTCAAAACATGATGTCTTTATAATTTGATCAGGATTAAGAGGGAGAATATCTGATGGTTTATCATGGAAAATACGTTATGATATAAAAAAGTTATTTCTGACATCCAGGAAGTATTATTAAATACAAGGCTGTCATGTCAGATTGTATGTCAAGCTTCATTACACTCGCCTTTTGGACCTACCCCGGTGGGGTGGAGGTCCTATAAATTCACCTCTGTCCGTCCGTCCGTTCGTTACCAGCTTTTCTCGAGATTGAATCATAGGAATCATCTGATCTTTGGTACAAAGGTGCAAAATGGTGGTGGCCAAAATGTGACGGAGCCCGATTTTCGAAAAAAAAAATTTTTGGGCCAATTTGGGCCAAAAAACGGCTAAAAAACGGGTTTTTTGGACTTTGTGAAAAATTGGATCATTAATTTTTTCTGATTTTTTACATGAAAGTAGGGTACCATCATAGGTAAAAGATGGCTTAAGCAGATTTTTGCAAAAAAATTTATTTGGCTCAAAAAACGCATGTTTATCTATAAGAATCACTATTAATAAGCATACATCAATGTTCTTGGTCAAATTACTCAATTTTTTTTATATATGTTTTTTTTGCTCATGAGGGCTTACTTTGAAAGAATATGTGTGTTAGCCATGAAATTTTGGTTGCTTTGCGTGTTTTTATAGAAAAACTGGCCAAATTCGATATTTTTTTATAAGCACATTATCAATTACTTAGGTACGTTAGCTTTTCTCGAGATTGGCTCTTTCATTCTTTATGATTTTTGCACAAAGATGCATAATTATAAACCCTCGGATGTGACGGAGCCCAATTTTTGAAAAAAAAATGTTTTAGGGCAAATTTGGGCCAAAAAACGGCTAAATAACAGGTTTTTTGGACTTTGTCAAAAATTGGATCATTGATTTTTTCTGTTTTTTGCATGAAAGTAGGGTACCATCATAGGTAAAAGGTGGCTCAGGGAGATTTTTGCAAAAAAGATTTGTTGGCTCAAAAAACGCATGTTTATCTATAAGAATCACTATTAATAAGCATACATTAATGTTCTTAGTCAAACTACTAAATTTTTTTATGAGATAGATGTTTTTTTTTCTCATGAGGGCTTACTTTTGAAGCAATTGTGTGTTTAGACATAAAATTTTGGTTGCTTGGCGTGTTTTTATAGAAAAACTGGCCAAATTCGATATTTTTTTATAAGCACACTATCAATTACTTAGGTATTAGCTTTTCTCGAGATTGGCTCTTTGATTCTTTATGATTTTTTGCACAAAGATGCATAACTATAAACCCTCGAATGTGACGGAGCCCGATTTTCGAAAAAAAATGTTTTTAGGCAAATATGGGCCAAAAAACGGCTAAAAAAAGGTTTTTTTGGACTTTGTGTAGGTAAAAGATGTGCCAAGCAGATTTTTGTAAAAAGAACTTTTCAGCTCAAAAAACACATCTTTATCTATAAGAATGTTCTTAGCCAAATTACTCAATTTTTTGATGAGATAGATGTTTTTTGCTAACGATGTCTTGAATATGAAAGAATATTTCAAGAGCATGAAATTTTGGTTTCTAAACGTTTTTTTTTTATAAGAAACAAACGACTAATTTTAATAGATCGTCACTTTTTGTGTTCTGAATGATTGTTTAACGTTCATATGCTCACGTAGATTAAGTTTTCGTTCGTTGTTGTCATTAATTCTGCCCTTGCAGTTTGATTATTAGCCCTCTAGTGCCATTTGCGCCCGCCGCTTCGCGTCGGGCCCAAATGACACTATCGGGCGAATAATCATTCTACGCGGGCAGAAAATAACAACAAGGACCTCAAACTGAACGCTATTGTTACATTATAGTTCAAATCTCAATTATCCTCGTATGAACGTCATTCATTTTGTAACCGCAAAGGTTAAGTTTGTATTTTTAATTCAACAAAATTTATAATTTTTTTATAGAATATTGGATATTGTGCACTTTGTCTTGTCCTTAAAACAACCATGATCTACGACACGAATCCTCGTATATTTCTAATCTTTAGTCGTGTCAACATCTGCTGAGCCCTTACGCCACTACCTTCCCAGCTAGCACACAAGATTGTTTCAACCATGTTATGTTTCTTTTGGCCCATCTAACGTTATATGGACGTTAGGAACGTCGGATGGACGTTATCATGGCATTTTTTCTGTGCGCGCTGGGTTCTATACCTAAAAAGCCATCTGATCGGACTATTCCTAAATTGACCCCTGGATTATGGTTTATTATTCACTTTTTTTATAAGAGCAAACTATAATAAAAAAAAGCTTCAATGGCTAGAATATTAACCCGGGGGGTACTACCCTTGTCGACCGACAGGGGTGCTCCGCTGAGGTTCGAAAAATGGACCCTACGTGGGACTCGAAATTTGCGACAAAAGTGACCCTGAATGGGACTGAAATTCCAAAATTTTCTCACATTTTCTACTTTTTCTCCAAATTTTCCAAAAATAGGCACCCTACGAGGGACTGATTTTTCTATTTTGGTGTTTTTGCGACCCTACCTGGGACTCGTGGAGGTTAAAAAAGGTACCCTGACCAGCGGAGCATTCCCGTAACCCATCTTGCCCTAGTACCCCCCCCCCCCCCCCCCGAATATTAAGAACAAGTGAAAAGCATTTTAAGGCTTTGCGGGCTCTAAAACAACCGATTTCTAATGAAAAATTTTACGAAAATACTTACAAAAATGGCGAAAATAAGAACATCCAAAGGCTGCTTCAAAAAGTTTTGGTGTTCTTATAAAAAACGTATAGATTTCGAATTCATATAAAGGATGTATACCTTCCGAGTGGTGCACTTATAATATACAGGTATCTAAGACAAGTTAAGGTCACTTCGTCAAAGCACGGAAATATCTTTATAAAGCTTTTTGATCCGTTGCAATAAAGACCGGATAATTGATTGGGTTTAAAATATTAGTGAATGATATACCATCTATTGATTTCAACGATTAAATGGAATCCTTAATTATCAGAAAAATCATCTAATTTGATTCGCTCAAGATTTGTTTACTTCCAAAGGAGATTTTCTTTGATTGTCAAAATCAAATGTTATGTCTTTCGGGTAGCCCCCTAATGACATACATTTACCGTATGACCTGATAAAACCAATGTACACCCCTGTCTCAGTGTCCTTGTTGAGATTTCTCCCACAGTGGTAAAGAAACCCCAAAATTCTATCGTTATTCCTTTTTTTTCAAATTGTAGGGTATTTTGCCCACCGGGGACGAAATATAGGCAAAGTTTTCAAGTGAAGCAGCAGGGGTCCTACCGGGTCTCTGACACAGGGGTGTCAGACTGTGTACAGGACTCGTTTGTGGTTTCTTGTAGACCAGGCTAGTATAGTTAGAATAAAATCCGGGGTAAATATATAAGTTGTTTAAATCCTTCTTCAAACAGTGTTTCAGATCAATTTACCTTTGGATCAAAATATCATATTAATTACGTCTCGTATGTAAACTATAAATTTCACACTTTATCAAAAGTATCGAGTTACAGATGATAAGAGGCCTTGAAATACGAATCTTTCACTTCAGCGGATGATTAGCTTTTTTGATTTTCTCCATATGCAGCAGTTTCCTCAAACTGGCACACTGATAAATAACTCAAATCTCATTGGTCATAAATCAAAATTCAAAAATCCTTGGTGCGATGTAACATCAGGTTCATATGTGTCTAGACCTTTCATTTGAGACTAGGGAATAATCTCCATTTAGTTTTGCTCCTTTTGTTTTTTAACAAGGTCAGTAAGGATGAAAATTTTATCCATTAAGATTTTATATATCTCAAAACCAACTCTTTTTTTATTGTATCTATCTTGTTAATTTGCACCCTGTCACCAAGAAAACTCCACCCTTTAAATTTCTCAAGTATTGCAATCAGCTTTTGAAGGAAAAAAACTTTTTGGAAAACTTTTTTACTTACATCTAATAAATCAGATTCTGATCCAAACCTCTTTGCTCCTTTCAAACTTGTACTGATTTTCCTCAACTGCTGTTTGGCAAAATTATCTGAATTCAAAGTATTACTCGAAGACATCTTTCCAACGTTCAAACGTGTATATTCCTTCACCAAGGAAGTTTTTCCAATACAGAAAACAAGTCACTCTGATCTCCTCTAGAGTTTATGTTGTTGAAAATCGACGACAAAAAAAATCATTATTGATAATAGAGAGAGTATTATGGAGGACTTGAAATAGAAAGATTATGCAGGAGGCTGGATGCTTTGAACAAAACAAAGATGCTTTATTAAATGCAGGAATACTGAGTTCTGTATATTCTCTTCATCGCACTTTTTATAAGAACTTCGTCGTGAAATAAACTGATTACATTGGTGGTGATCTTATGGGTCTTGGCTATGTCGATGATGTTTTTTAGTTTGCACGTTTTTATAAGAAGAAGCAACTATATAAAAACATAAGGCTTCAATGGCTAAAATTTTTGAAAAGACAAGTCAAAGACATTTTAAAGCTTCTTGGACGATTTTCATTTTTTATGAAATTGCACAAAAATGCTCACAAAATGGTGAAAATAAGAACAATTTAAGACCATATTTAGGCTTTAACCCTATTATTATCAGGCTTTTTCGGATTTTGTATTCTCAAGGGGGGGTGTTTTCCACCAGCCATGCATAACTTTTGATCTAGAAAAGATATGGACTTGAAATTTGGCAGAGATGTTCTCTACCATAAAAGGAGTTCATAGAAAAAAATTTAGGTTGATGACGTCATCACAAAAGTTTCACAATTTTCGCTGACCAATGAAAAAGTACTATTCAATAAAATAGCAATTAAAGTTGAACGAATGGAGATTTTTCCATTCTGTTTTGAATTTCTAAAAGCCAAAAAGAATATCTTTAACATATTTGCCGGTTTTTAACATACTAATAAAATTGAGGTTTAAAATCTATGCAGAAAATGAGTAAATTTTTTCAAAAAATAATGAAGTCATTTTTGATGACGTCAGCAGTTTTTGAAAAATTTTTAAATATTTTTTAAAATATATTATTGATACCTAAAACCTGTCAAAATTTGAAGTCAGTTGGATGCCTAGGTCGGTGTTTTTTACACTTTTGGCAAAAACGTGAAGTTTTTTTAAACAGGTTTTAAAATAAATACAAAATGCACCTTTTCTTAATATGACATCAGGGGGATCGGCAAAGAATCGAAGATTCCATTCCATTTTTCCCGAGCCTTCTAGAGAAACTAAACCAGTACTTATAACCTCTTAAAGTTAGGAGCACGTTAGGATTAAACGATTCCATAATGAAAATGGATTATGGATTCCATGAGCAATAACTTTTGATCTAATGGGGCTTTAGAACTGAAATTTGGCAGTATAGAGCATTTATGTATTTTCTATTCCTAAATAAAAAATCTTCCAGCTGGGAGCAGTTCGGGATCACTTATTCGTAATTTTTCTTTGAGTTCAAGCCTTTTTAAACTGAGGATTGTAGTATGTTTATTTGATATTAAGTAGCTCAAATTTAACTATTTGGAAGGTTTAGGCTCTTAAGAACAAGAAAATAAGATTTTCCACTAGAATAGAGCATCTAAGGATTATCAAATCCTTCATTGAAAGTAACATACTTTGCCTTATCCGAAATGAGCGTCTTAGTCTGGAATGAAATATCCTACAAGGCTCTAAACTGATTTTTTACGTTATGCATGATATGCCGTTACGTTAATGACCTAAAATAAGCTCAGATAGAGCCCCGAAGGATTAATAATTCTATTTTGCAACAAGTTGGGGTTGGGGTAGGTTCACCACTTTAAAATGAAAGTTTTAATCCCAAAACGCTCGCGAAACCGCACTTTTTGGTATCTAAGAATGTTTTAAAGTTAAGTGGAAGTGACTTTTGATTAATTTTAGATTGTGATCAGTCCATTTTAACGATGAAATGCATCTTTTATAATTGTTCAAGTTCAAAGATGTTTTTCGGATGGAATTTCGGATCCAAAAGTGCTCTTCGTCATTGTTTCATAAAATATAGAGATCGTGTAACAAGTTCAGACCATCAGAATCAATCCAAGAGCCACCTAACTCTCATAATTCCAAAATTCTTAAAATCTAATATTTTGGAATATTGGATCCTTCTTCGCTCCTGGGACCAAAACCAAAAGTTCTAAGCTCCTGTGTCACACTTTTTTTGAAGATTTCATCCCAAAATGCTCGTTCAAATTCATTTTATTCAAGAAAAACCGTTTTTTAGAAAATTTAATGTCACGTTTTTGCCAAAAGTGTAAAAAACACCGACCTAGATCAAAAGCTATGCTAAATTTAAGATTTTGGGATTTTACAGGTTTTAGCTGGATTTTATGATATGCGTGCACAAAAAAGTCATAAAACCTGATCTGGTCGGTGTATAATTGTAAAATTTGGTATACATGCTGCTAATAGAATTATATTAAAAGTCAAAAACTTGCAGAGTGTTAAAAATTTTTTTCAGTGAGCTATTAGCAAAAGAGTGCAAGCCTGGTGGAAAACACCCCCCCCCCCCCCCCGATAAAAATAGGGTTAAACTCAGAAAGTTAAAAACATTCAAAAATCTTAAATTTTTTTATAAACAAAAAAAATGTATGTGCTGGTATATGTGAGAATGTATCAAAACTTTAGCTCTTCTTCGTTTCTAGAAGTATCTTTCTCCGAATCATTTTTGAACTTAAGTCAAAATTTAGTATTTGAAATTCTTATAAAAAAACAAAGAAATAAAAACTCCTCATGATACAAACTGTTTGAAACCTTTGCTCTCTGTCATAATAAGTTTATTATATACTTATCTGGTTTGAACTGAGAGAATAACCTCTACACTTTCGCTTCATGGACAGTGCCATATCCAACGCCAATACAGGAACTTCCCTGTGCCAATTGAATAAAAAACCTGGTTCGGGAAACTTATTCAAAAATATTGATTTTTTTTTTAGGTGACGTGGTCAAACATTGGCATTCCACTATAACTATCTCCCAAAATATATTGGCCACTGTCTTACACGAGTTTTGACCATGTGATGAAAACGCCTGGGCAAAAAGTCCACCTCTAAGTTCGAAACAAACCGACTTTCAGACCAGGTTTGTTATTCAATAGATATGAGACGGTACATTCAAAATTAATTTATTTTGTATTTTCCAATTTACAGAATCACCAAAAGGTCTGAAGTTTCAAATTTTGGTTAACTGTTCGACAAGTTTTTGAAGGCATCTAGAGCCCCAAGATGATGGTATTGAATCAGAATCAAATGTACGAGCAGAGCAGAGCAGAGTGTTGAACAATAAAGAGTTTTTAATGGTTATAAACACATTATGGTCGTATAGCTTGTATAATTCTGAATGGTTTTCTCGTGGACCTTTCCATGGTCCTTTATCGATATTTCATTTGTTTTGCTTGTACACAAGGAAGCTTATCTGTGACTCATGGCCCTTTCGAAGTGTAAAACTACAACGATATCGTTTGCTAGGTATTCCTCGGCCAATTCCTTTCAGGATGCAATCAAAAAACAAACTTACCCTTTTTGAAGACATTCTGATTCAAGAATCCTCAATAGTCCACCAGAAGAACACCAATTACTTGTAGCCAGTAATCATATCATTTTCATATCATTTGTCCACACTGTCATCAATCTGTCATTCTTTTTTTCATCAACCAGTTCATAAATTGAACTTTCTCTGTTTCTCAACATACAGATACTACATTTATATAAACATTGAACTCTGTGTATGTATTACACTATAAGAAAAAAATGTTGAACAAAACGTTATATCAATCAGTGAGGAGAAAGCTATTAACATTCTCTTTGCGTGAATTTGTGAAAACAGCCACCGATTTATCGAGTTAACAAATTCTTGTGAAAATACAATTTTGTGTACTTTTCGTGCAATTATTTCTATCTACTACACACTTTATAATTTGTTTTAAAATAAGACTGAAAAGTCGTCGATCTTCCTGTCTGTATGTCTATTTGTCCATCCTTTGAGTCCATATCTGGCTGCGAATTAGAGTTAGGAATGCTCATTCTTGTGAATGTTGTTACTCCAAGGGTACATCTAAATAGACATTCCCTTCGAATAAGAACAAGAAGTCTGGTACTTAGAGATCATTTTTTCTGATAATTAGCCTTCCATCGAATGTTGTTAAATATTGGAGAAAAGTAACAAGGCCATTTTCACCAGGAAATCATCTTCAAGATTTCCATTCATTACATGATAATCTGAACTAATCATACTTCTAACCTTTCTTATATCAAAGTAATATTGCCAACATGACTCAAAAATGTATAAACCTTTGGTAAAGCAGGAAAGATATTTATGGACCAGGTCACTGATATCACGTTTGACAGACCCAGTGGCAGTGGGACCTCTAAAAAGTCCACTGATGAAAAGTCAAACTAAAACAATTAAATTTCATCTTCATTTGAAAAAGAATAAACTGCCTTAAAAGTCTAAGGCCAATTAATCATGAAACTACTACCATCCTCGGTGATGTTTATTGTTTCCCACTGGCTTAATCATTTAACGAGGACAGGGATGTATAAGATACCAAAAAAATCAACTTCATCCCCTCATATAAAGGATCATTATTTTCCAAACTTTGCATGTATAATTACCAAATCTGTGCAATCCTTGCTCTATTACACACTTATAACTTTAAAAACCGCATTCATATCCAAAGGAAAAATATTTTTATCAAAACAAAATATGATTTGTTCGTTATCAGAAGATATAATTACTACCACACTGCACATCTGATAACAAATCGAAACTGCTTTCTGCTGACGAGACGACGAATATTTTCACTTGTTGTCTTTGCTAAATCGCAGTCAATAAACTATTTGTTGACAAGGCGATAACGTTTTTTTGTGTACATTTAGTTGATAAACCCTGGAACATTACTAGCTTTGCAAACTGCCTTTCTGAAACTGGTTACTGTACTCGATCTACGAATATCTAATTAAAATCGTTCTGAATTCTAGTATAAAAATTTCCAAACATTTTCCCACACTCAAGTGTAACTTGTAAACGTTATTTCACGAGAATTTTTTCCCCATTTCTGACTAATAAAAACAATAAACAAGGAAAAAATATTTTTCTAATTTATTTTTATTTTTTACTGAACACAGACCAAAGAAGATTTTTTTTATGTTGTTTAACCATTATTTTAGTTCGCCTTTCCCTAAAAAATACGTCCCCTTTTTTTAGTATATATTCCTGTTATGACTGTTTTTTTACGAAATATTTTCTCCCATTATATGAGCTATCTTTTACTCACAAAACTTTTAAGCTCTTTTTCTCTCTATAAATTACAACAAATAAGCGAAAATTTTATCAAAGCAACGACCCATGTCTACTATGCATGATAGCTAATCTCTTATAGCTCCCCCATCACATAATATTTCTTTTTATCGAACGAACGAACGGTCAGTTCTAACTGTGCTGAGAATTGCAACAGAAGCTTCAGTTTTCCGTTCCCTTCAGCGATAATGAACAGCCAATGCAAGAGAGAAGAAAAATTCCATTTTGAAAAACTTGAATTATGAATTAAATATACACAAGTTACAACTGAATCAGTCGAATACCTTTATAGACTTTATATTATGAAAGGTATTTCAGAATGAAATCTCCACTATTTTGTATAGAATTTGTTATTGCATTTTTATTTTTATTGGATTTCTTGATTGAGGTTATTCTTACTGCCCTCTTCATTCTCTGCTTTTTGTAAGCACAATTCATCTGCTGAGCCTTAAAATTGATATTATGAGACGTCGTTCATGTTATAATTTTGCAAGAAACTGGGACTGGGTAAGCTGAGTAAATTGTCTTTCAATCATATAATTTTTTAAAAATTTTTACCAAGCTGTGAAAGTACTCTTATAGGCCTTATCTTCCCGATGACCCAATATGAATGAATTTTTTATGTTTCTTATAAAAAACATCAATGTAACAATATTTTTGATTGATATCACGCTGAAAGACACCACATAATCAGATCAAATAATATGTTTTTTATAGGAAACAACTTAGAATAACCTTTAGTTTCTTATAATGATGACGATGGGGCTTCATCACTGGAACAAAACTAGATAGACGAGCCGCCATTTTTAAGAATAGACCATTCTACTCTATCTATTATTTAAAAAAATTATGATAATATCAGGAATAACTCTGTAGTTTAAGTGTAAGCAGGGCCAGGGGTAAAAATTTGTGATATTATTGAGCCTTATTATAAAATTGTTCTCGTAAAGGTCAAAGTATATTGGAATTAATCTTTCAAAAATGGCAACTGAGCTACCTCTGTGCCACTATATTTTGATTACATTTTGATTTAGTGAGAGTTAGTTATGATGCTCTAAATTTACTGATTCTTATAATGAGACTAAAGCTAACGAGTTGATTCGGAATAGTCGATTTCAGCCCAGCCCGGGGTCCACTTAAAACTTTTTTTATAGACTGGATGGTGCGATTAAGTGACCCGGTAGTATATGGTAATATGTTTTTGCTTAGGCGGATTGTAAACTTTTTTTGTTGAAGCAATGTTTTTATTTGAGAATAATGGATTGCAAATCTGATATTGATGTTTGCTTCTCATTTTTGATTATATCTTTCAACTCCAAGTAGTTTTATTATATTATTTGGAATTTTCTCTCAAAATGGTGACACTGCTAAACGCTCCTAGTATACTTCACTGGACTCAGCGTGATAAAAAATGACCAAAAAGCAAAGTTCAGCCAAAAGTAGACTCTACTGCCAGACTGGAAAATCTATATTTTTCGAACTTATAATGATATCTAATCAAGCTTTGAACCTATGGCGTACGATGGGCAGCTATGGACTTAGTCGGGACCTATTATGATTGATTAATTAGATTTATTTTTATATTTTTCGCTGAATATATTACTTTTAAACGACATTTATAAATATTAACAAAATGATACTCTTTCTAAAATATGCACAAATTTATTTTGATAAATAAAACTATACTCACAATAAATAATAATAATAATAATGACAAAACAACAATAAACAATGCAATTTATAATTACTACCTTTAGAACGAGGCATTAAATACAATAGAATTCAACATTTTAGGGGGGGGGTGGTAATCAAACTATTAGCTTGAAACATGAACAGAGGCTGGCTTAAAAATTCCCAGTAGTCAAATATATAAGATTTTTTTTTTCTTCACTTAAGAGTGTGTCCAAGAAATTAAGAAAATATCGCAAAAATATCTGGGAGTAATCAATGATCCTTTTCTCCGCCTATAAGCAATTATGATGACAATACCATAATTATCGTCTGTTGCAAAAATATATTGTCCGTTTTGTAATGTTATGATGACGCTGAAATTCGAATGTTGAAATCGTTTTTTATGGGAGGAGTTTTTGGAAAAAGAAGAAAGAATTTTGAAAACTATTTATTGCAGACGCGGAATGTGATTTCATATCTTATTTACTTTTTGGTTCATTGATCTTTTTTTTTCTACGCAATTATTGTTTTCTGCGCTGTTGAACAATAATCTTTCATTTTGATCTGTCACTGAATACTCAATATCGCCTAAGATGTGGTGGAAATAACCCCTTATCGATCGAATTCTGCTCTGCGACCTTATTCTGGGATATTTTTTACATATCTAAAGCATACTATGCTAAAGCTAATTTCGACTACCTAGAATGATAACCAGCACCTAGAAATCCGCCCAAACATTCGGAAATTGCTTTGATGTTGTTTTGAACGCCAGACCGCCCCTCCTTTCGTTTCACATAACCGATTTATAAGACTTCGATAAATCAATAACAATATCGGTTTGTTGTGGTTTCTGTTCGTTATCTATCGATTCACTCGAAGGATGAGTCGGAGATTTTTGTGGATGAAATGCGTTCGTTATTGTTGAAACTTCATTAGAGTGTAGGTTTTGCTCCGATTGTGTATGTTGAGTCGATAAAAGATTCGATTGTTCCTCGATGTCATGCGATTCGAAGTTAATCGGTTGGAACCAATTCATCGAATTATTATAATCGTTCGAATTACAATTGAAACTTGAAAAGTTTGTTAAAGCATTGGTATATGAAGTGCTACTTGTACTAGTATCATTATTGAAGTTCATAAGTAGCCGGTTCTTATCCTCCTCGGTCACTGATTGGTTCTCGTTGTTCATTAAAGGAAGGGAGAAAGTCGCTTCATTCGTTGTGTTTGAGTTGTTGTTGCTATTGTCAACCAAGATGGGGTCGTTCATCACGTGATTTGTCGTCTGGTTTGTGACTTCATCGTAGCTTTGACATTTTCGACGTTTTGGTTGGGTCATGTATATGTCTGTATATTGTGATCGTTCACTGTAAAAAAACGAAGGAGAATAAACTTGGATAAAGTTATATGATATAAATGAGCATTCAGAGGGCATAAGTGGCAATAAAGTTCTCAAATCTAAAACTAAAACAATTAAAAAGTTCTGGCGAACAGTTCGTAAAGATGGTCCACTTTGAGTTATCTTACCAATGCTCGTTTGCGATATTAATAAGCATTAGGTCACTCAAATCTAAAACAACAATGAAAAATACTCTTGAACAATCGCCAAAAATGTTCCTTTCTTAATTATCTTACCAATGCTCATTTGCGTTATCTCTGAATGCTTTTGCGAACGGGTTATGATCGATCTTCAATTGAGTGACGTCATCATTTTGATACGCCGTAACGGCTATGAATTCTGTTTCTTTAAATTCGAATTTCTTTGTGTCGAGAACTTGGTCGTCCAATCCGATTTGTTTGATAACTAGTTGGATGTGATATTTATGCATGGAGTTGAGAACGATCTAAAAAAAGTAAGAGTAGTGGAAATCAAAGCTAACATTCTAGAGTTCTTGAAAACCGTAGGATAATATACGTAAACTTTATTTTGGGACTAATTTGACCCATTTTCAATCTTTCGAGGTTCAAAATTTAAATTACTCTATTTTCCCGACCCTTTGAGGGACTGGAGCTTTTATTTTTGATTTTTCCGGCCCTTTAGAGGGACTTTTTGGGTTCCAAAGAACACACCCGTACCTTTCACTTGTTATAGTACCCTGGGATTTTGGTCTGCAATGCCTTTAGTTCTTGTGATAGATAATACCAAGAATCCATCCCTAACTATTTTCGATCTAGGATTTTACCAGCTTTTCTAGAAAGGTACAAAAAGATTTGAAAGTTTTGACTTTACATTATTAGAGCCTTCTTTAGCAGTCTTCTTATTTGTTAACTTGATTCTTTTGAAAGCCACTCCATTCTTCTGCCAGTATTCGCCTGTTTGAATGCCTTCAGGATGGTACATGCATTTATTACCTAGGAAACAAGATGATTTTAAGTCAATAACTTAGAATAATATATATGTTCCTACAGTGGAGTCTTCATAACTCGAAAACGCACGGAACACAATTTTGTTCGAGTTGAGGAGGTTTGGGTTATGGAGACTACACTCTAGTTTTGATCGAACCCGCCGCTTACACGGGACTACAGTTAGCTCTCGCCAATAGACGATATTGGCTTAACGAAATTCTCCTCGAATGATTACCCATGATGCATTGTGCAAAAAAATTCAGTAAGTCAATATTGTCCGTGAAATTTTTTGCGCAATGCATCATGGGTAATCATTCGGGGAGAATTCGGAAAGCCGATATCGTCAATTTAAACTCTAACGGGAATTTTGTTCGAACTACAGGGAGATTCGACTTTCAGGGCGTGTTTTGCATGGGAACAGAAAATAAACTCGAGAATCCACTGTAACATGGTTGTTTTGTAGCAAAGAAAGCCTCAGCCAAAGGAAAAACAAATGCCATAATTATCTGGGGATGCAAATCTTATCTAGGATTTCAAATAAGGAGGTCGAGAATCACGAAATAATGTATTAAATTTTGAAATATATCTAATTGATTGGTCAATGAAGTTTATACTTACATTGAAAAGCGACCGAGAAAGTGTATTCATGGAGAGTAAGAAAGAATTGACAAAAAGTTTTCCACTGACCTTCTTGCTGAGAAGCGACGCCATTGACTCTCCAGCCTGTGACACTGACGTATTTGTAACGATTGTTATCAGAAGGTATCACTTCCACTTCCATTGTGTAGAGGTCTGTGAAATTCAAACTGTGGACACCAAACGACAGTACAGGAAACATACGTCTAAAGTTGAAAGAGAATTGAAGTTCTAGCAATGACGTTTTTATATCAAAGCGAAATTTCGTACCTGATGCCATTTTCACCACTTTTTTAATTTACTGATGGACAATCTTATTTTCGCGAGCGCTAGCAGAATCAAAAAAAAGCGATTTTAGGCTGGCTTTAAGTTTGGTCAAAGGGTAAACTTTCAGGTTTTTCACTTCTGAAGCAGATTTCTAAAATTTAAAGGATCGACCGGTCAACTCTAGAATATCTGTCATGGTGGATTTTATAAATATTGCTATAGTAACCAACATTATAGCCATCTTATTCAGCATTCAATTATATGATGTTTAGTAAATGCAAGAAAACACTTCCAGCGATTGTTTCCAGTTTCGATCCCAAATACAAATTTATTGTTATCAGAGAGACAGTTTCCCTTGTCCCCGTGACAATAACTCTGTTTCAAAAACAAGAAATAATAGTAGAACCTCAAATTACCGGACACTCCAAAATAAGCAGTTTCGCCGATGGTGTTTTCTAATGAGAGATCTTACTGTATATGTATTCTTTTAATCCCTAACACTACCTCTACGCTACAATATTCTGTATTAGCCAGAACACGTTTATAAACCATTTCACAGTCGAAATGAATCATGAGTAATCAGGACTGATTGCGCCTCCGTAAAGGCTTTCTGTTGGCTAAACGCAAAAATCTTCAAAAATGTTCAAAACTTTGGACCAATAGTAAGTCGTTATTAGCGCGCAGTGGTCCTGATACCCATTAGGCTTTGCGACTGTGAAATGGCCTATTGAAAGAAATTCTTACCTTCCCATTTTAGTGATGATCATCTCATTGCCACAAACACTGAACCTTCTCCACAAAGTCTGATGATCCAACCACACCCTGGCGTACTCTAATGGAATCTTAGCCTCCATCTCATGCATACGATCATAAAACGAAGTTAAGTATGGGTTTGGAAAATAACCCAATCCCGATGCCCCGAAATGTGTAAATCGCTGGTGGAAGTTCGGTTGAAAAGTAGAGAAAAAAGGATTTGGATCTTTGAATGTGGAATTCCCGTAATACGGTAAGGTTTTATTGCCGGTACCATACTTGTGTCCTTCTTTTTGTTGTCCGTCTGTCTGTTGAGACGATGCCATTTCATTATACGGCAAGCCGTTTTCACCATAAGCCACAGGTTGATAACCGTACGAATTAGTCATTGGCGCGCTATTATTTTCAAAATTCGGAATCATGTTTTTTATTATTATTATTATTATTATTTCTTAGCGCGCGTCTATGTGCGTTGATTCCTTTGAACTGACTGGCGGCCAGAGACGTGTTCGCTCTTTTATAAATTTTTGTAATTGTAAGAGCGAGAGATTTCAATATTTCGATATTGTTTTTAGTGCTTTCTTTGACATTGGATTTCCATTATTCCGGGTTTTCATTCAAAACGTTTTGTGTGTGTGAGAACAAAAGAGAAAGATTTAATTAGAAAAGAAAACCTCTGAAAAGAATACCACCTCCTACAAAATTGAAACAAAAATCGCCTCGTAGAGCAAGAAAATAAAAATAAAATTGTAACTAAGTATATTGCTTACGATCGGAGAAATTCTCTTTTTTTTTCTTATAAAAATGTTAAGTGTCCAATGGTCAATCCAAGCTTGTTGAACCAATGAGTGTTTGAAACATGGGACCTTGAAACAAACTACCGTACTCCTCTTTTCCGCGCAATTTTGAAACATGGTTGTGATTATAGGCGTTTGGGGTAGTTTAAAATTGGTGTTCTATGCCCGGGGGGGGCACTCGATCTGAAATCGACCATACGTTCGGCACAAAATTTGGCTTCTAAAATCGGACCCTTACAGTGCAGTGAATTTCCATGAAAAATCATACCCTTACAGTGCACTTTTTCGGAATTTCTCGCCCGTAAGGGCGAAAATTTTTGCAATTTTCCAAGAAAATGTGGAATTTTTCCTCCAAAATTGACCAATTTTGTGATAATTTTACTAAAAAATTGCCCTTTTACCAAAATTTCCTACCCTTACAGTGCATTTCAATGCAGTCTTGTAATTTCCTACCCTTACAGTGCACTAGCTGAACTATGAAAAACCTACCCTTAAGGGCCGAACGTCTGGTAGGTCATTTACCTTGAGTGCCCCCCCCCCCGGGGTTCTATGTCATTCAAGTATCCTTCAGATTAAAAAAATCGTTTCCTATAAGAAATGCGAACTAAAGCAAGCAAGCTAGTAAGGTTAAGAAGTAGCCTAGTAATTATCGTTAGCTTAGCAACTCAACAAGTCGACCTGTTTCAAAGAATGTCTCCTTTGTTCTGGCAGACAAAGAACTAAATCAAAACATTTTGGTGATGTTTGGTGAAAATGTTTTAGGGGCGTGGATTGGCTCAAGCATTTTCTCATGCACCGAATGACACAACTAAGGGCGGGTCAAGGGGCGGCGTAATCAGGATGCTTTTTTTTATACAGCATACACACGCAATATATTTTTGCTTTCATATTTTCGTCTTACAGCCGGGAAATTTCAAAATGCGCTCGGGTTATTTGTAATTATGCTTTTTTCTTTTTTGCTTTTAAATGAAACACTTGCTTGATACCCTCCCCTTTTTGATATTGGAAGGATATGGTTCCAGAAAAATTGTTATTGGTGTTTTTTCTTCCTGTTTTGTTTGAGATACATTACCAAACCTTTAACATTTTGTGACCCTTTTTAAACTTTTGATCTTTGACCTATTTGTCAGGGTTTAAAAGCACTAGTTATTGTTACTATTGAACTAGCCCGAAGATCAACAAGACACTAGCTTATAATAACTTCATTAGAAATCAGAAAAAAAAGTCGCAAAATTTCGTGGTGCAACTTTATCCGTCAAAATAGTCTTGAAAATTTAGTTTCTCAACTAAGACTACGAGAAAAAATACGAGAAAATGCGATTGAAGAAGTCTAACGCAGAGTCTGATGTCGAAATTTAAATTTTTTTTCCCCCTTATACACTACACACTTATACAATTGTTGATTTATTGTTTTATGCCCGGGGGGGGGGTACTAGGGTTGCGAGCTGATGGGGGGGGTGCCGCCCGACTTTCGAACTTTGGACCCTTACCGGGACTAAAAAGGAGAAAACAAAGGAAAATTTTGGGAATTTTGCGACCCTTAGCGGGACTAATTTGACCAATTTCGACCAAATTTCGATCTTTCAGGGGGTAAAAAGTTGAAATTTTCCTATTTTTGTGGGACTGAAATTTGATTTTCTGATTTTTCAGACCCTTAGCGGGATTTTGGAAATCCAAAAAAGGTACCCTTAAGGGCGGCACATACCGTATCCTCCATTTAAGTACCCCCCCTCCCGGATACAAACTCAGGCCCGGTGGAAGCGAGGAGGCAGGGAAGACTTCAGCCTCCCCACTTTTTTGCAAAAGTATGACCTTTTTTATTTAAGGTATTTTTGTTTATTAGTAATAAGCTATAAATTTGATTCGATTTTAGCCAATCTAAGGTGGCGCCCCCTTAGACTCTAGTTTTCAGCCTCTCCTCAAATTCGTTCCACCGGGCCGGAACTGTGCTTCTTGCGCATGCGTGTATGTGGTGGTGAGAGTTTTGAGACGAAAGACACAATAAACTTGCAGTTGCTGAGACGTGAAGTGAATTTCATGAAGATATTCTCGAAAAAGCTTCAAGTCGTAACCTATCAAGTCCATTGACATACTTTTCAAAGAAAACGGCCGAAATTTTACCAGAATTATGTGGAGATGACAGAATAAGGCAGTTTTAATAGCCTACATGTGGAAATACAAGGACGAAATCTGAGAAAGTTCCCGTCTGTTATAAAGTTAATAAAAACTTTACAATTACTAATATATTTAGATGATTAGATTCGATTTTTGGTTTCAATTTTTGGACATTTTTGAAGATCCTGTGATTCGAAACATATGGTGTGAATATATCATTGAAAAACGATTGAAAAGATCTTTAAGTCTGTAATTTGATTTCACTTTATTTTTCTTGACTTTAAGCTACTCGAAATTGATGAAACTGCTGAACTAATTAAAACCTGTGTAGACGATTTAGACAAATTCGATGCGAGCCTCCAGGATTCTTTTTTTTTCCCAGCGCCTTTGATTGACATGTTTATTAGGCTGAGAAAATTTCTTTGCAGTAATAGCGTAATTGTTATTAAATTACTCTTTTGTTTTCCCCGAATAAGCCAAAAGAATATTTAACTCTTTTTCGATATGGGTTTCTATGGCTTTGGAAATAAAGAATTTCAAGAAAAATGAAAATTAAAGCTTATAGTATGAGCAAAAGAAGCAGGCAAGAAAGACTTCACACTTTGGAGAGTAAGTTGCTAAGCTATTTGAATTGAGGTGTGATGTAGTCTTGTGATGGCATGTTTTTTGAAAACTGCTTCAAACAAATTTTCTTTTCCTTGAACTCGCATCGCTTTGAAAACCATAAAAAGAATTGATGCTATTTGACGTCCACCCCCTCAGCGGTTTGCGTGAATGCGTACATTTTTGGTTGCGTGGATGCGCGAATCAAAAAAACTTACGGGAACGTGAAAATCCACTTTTTGATTACGTCTATCTTTGTGTGAATACGTGAATTTTTCATCTTTCCACCTATTATTTGCAAATGCTCCGTTACCAAGTCGAAAAATGTAGCTTTTTCTGAAAATCACAAGCGTTTTTATGAACAAGTTACCCATAATTACAATCGCGGTCATCGTGGCACCTTTTTTCAAAATTTTCTCTCTGATTTCTAGTTAAGAACAGGGCAGGAACACCGAAACACCGACCGAAAAACGGCCTAATACCGACATACCATCGAACCCGTAAGCCCCTCTATTGGTGGTAACCAGCACATTTATGCATTATGCATTTTAGCCGAAATGGCTGGATTATGAATTGCCCATTTTTCCTATTTTTGGCTTACCAAGGAGGCCGAAAAATCAGCCTTTTTACCGTACCTGATTTTACAGCGTGGTCAATACTTTTGTCTGTTCCCTAACATGCACCGAATAGATGGATAGAGTCGATATTTTACGTGGATAGCCCAGTAATATAGGACTTTTAGACAGTCTTTCGATTGTTTTCACGGGGTTCACGATCAGCCGGCTCGGCTATCCATGAACTGAACGGAACATTGGAAGGAGCGGGGATTCGAACCGCGAATCCCTGGTTTGAGACTCTGACGCCTTTGGCCACTTGGCCATCGCTCCTTGAAGCTCCTTTTTCGTATGAAAAGAACCGCGAAGTATGGCCTCAGAAAGGCAAAAGAGTTAGTTACTCTTTCGTTCTCAAACTTGGCTAGACGTAAAAGAATTCCGAGTTTGACGTGTTGCTGAAATCTGATCGCTGTCTACATCTTTTTATGTTGTTTGTTTCGAAACCTACCCTAAATAAAAACTTTTTATATGATTTTTTATTGGATGTGAACATTATTGAACGAGTGTTCGTTGTAAACATTATTGAGCGATTGTTCGTTGCAGTAGCAAAAGAACGTTGACTGGAGAAGGGAACGGTTCTTAGTGGCGTATTTGTGGAAAGAAAGTTTTCGCTCGTATTTGTAACGGCAGACTTAGAGTATAATGGCTTTTTGTCGCCTTCTTATTTGCGCGTTTATCGCTCACTCAGTTTTAAGCTCTCAAGAAGGTTTATTTTCCACCAAGACACCCTACTCCTTTATCGAAAATGATGAATTGAATGTCACGAAACCACACCCGGAGTGCATCGTTAAACAAATTAATATGGTCCATCGGCACGGACATCGATATCCGTCCGGTGGAGACACCACCAAGTTCAAGCAATTATCGGATAAGATCAATACTGGAAGAGTTGCTCCTGGTTTAAACTTCACTTTGCCATGGTATTCTCCTTTCGAGATGAAACAGAAATCAATGCTCACCAGAACCGGCGAAAAAGAGCTGTATGGTATCGGACAGCGAATCAAAAAACGTTTTCCGGATCTCTTGAAAGCGGAATACTCTCCGGTCACTCAATACTTTATGAGTAGTAATAAAGTACGCACTATCCACAGTGCTAATTCAATAGCCTCTGGTTTGTTTGATGGAAACGGTGCCCTAGGTGGAGGACGGATCCAGCCTATTGCTATCGATGTCAGCCCTAAAGATCCAAATGATCGACTGTTACGTTTTTATGATGCTTGTCCGAAATACATTCGAAATATCGATGATAAAAATGAAACAATTATTGAATATTTGAAATTTCAGAAAGGTGCTGAAGTACAAGAAGTCAAAAAGAAAGTCGAACAGAAATTGAATCTGAAGGATTTGAGTTTCACGAATCTGGAAATGATTTACGTTGGTTGTGCTTACCAGCTTGGTATGTTTGACGGCACCCTGGAATCGGGGTTCTGCGCCCTCCTTGAGAAGGAAGACCGCCAAGTATTCGAGTATGCAAGCGATTTGGAGAAGTTTTACACAGAATCGAATCTTCAGAACCCGATCACTTATGAAATTGGATGCTTCTTATTAAAAGATATCCTAACCACCCTAGAACAAGTGGTCGAGAATGAGACTGAGTCGGTTGGGATCTTCAGGTCAACACATTCTCAGGCGGTTACAATGATGTTTTCTCTATTTGGACTTAATAAGCAAACAACACCCTTAAGACACGATAACTATGTTGAACTGTTAAATCGGCATTTTCGTAGCTCGATCATTGCTCCCTTTTCCGCCAACTTCTATTTCGTTTTATACGAATGTTCGGGCGAATGGAAAATTCAGTTATATTGGAACGAACGCTTAGTGAAAATGCCGTGTTGTGTTTCAGAGCTAGATTGTGGTTTTGATGTTTTCATGGACCACTATAAAGATATGGCAGATTCGTGCTCAGAAACTTTTGATGACCTGTGTGACCTTCCTTTTATCCACTAACGGGGCTGCTTCCATGATGACATTCCCTCAACTGTGGATTTTAACATTAATTGTGCTCAGCTTCCTGAATCATTGAAGAAGAAAAAAAAATATTTCGTCCTTTTTTTATTCCTTTGATTTCTTTTTGAGGCAGTCTGAAATATTGCTCAGTATCGATCCAGTAACTGGGCCTAAAAATGATGTGAGGTTGATATCTCTTTTTCCTCTGTATCCCAGGTTTTATTTAGGCTATCGATGAACGACATAAAATAATATCTGGAGCTATCAGTAAACATCAAAGTCAATAATACGCAGGAAACGAGGTTGAACCCTAATTATAGAATATTTCTTCTCATTTTGATCGATGTCCTTTACACTTGTCGGTCGAACTTCATTTTCCTCTTGGTTAAAAATGCGGAAAGTTGGATCTAAGAATCTAAAACTAATGAGCCTATTCTACTAAGTTTGGAAAACTAACATAATATCATTTGTAATTTACCTATCCCGGGATTGTTGATCAATTTAATTTATTCAATATTAATAGACCTATATCTTAGCTATAAAATCATAATTACAGATTGAAAGTATTCAATGATTTAGTCAATTTTGTATCAATATTCTATTTTTATTTTATGCCAAATTGATGATTTTATAATGTTATGAATAATGTAAAAAATGGTCAAAAAAATTGATTCACGTTTTGAAATTATATTAGGGTATTTTTTTTAATATATTTGCGAATGAAAAATTTCGATATGTGAAAATAATTTCTTTTCCCGCTTGTCACCTTGCTTGCTTGAAGTGAAGTGGATGGGAAGAAAATAAATTTGCTTTTCGTACCAAGGGTTTGTCATCAGTTTTTACTGTGAAATTTCTTTGTGAAGATTTAGATAACAAGACATACTGAATTCCCACGACTATTCAGCAAAATTCTTCAGGTACGTTTGAAATGAAATTTTGAAATATTTTCAATGATTGGTTGTGTGAAGGTATGTACAGTTACTGAAGAATCGTTATATTCCAACACCGCTGTCTTACAGCCCCGATGAAACTGTTTCTCCCAGCGGGGATAAAATTTTCCATCGTAATCCCAATGGGGATAGAGATTCTATTGTTCCAAGCTTAAAAGATCCAGTAGGGATGGTTTTGGAGTGCAATTTTTTACAATGAAATTTGAATGGGGATGTAATCAAAGTCAATTTCCCAATGGGGCTGAAATTTAGGGATATTTTTAGTACCGGGGACGAAATTTTGGTCAAATTTTCCAGTGGGGCTGGGGTCACAGGGGTGTATTCCGTGAAATAAAGTGAAACCATTCATCACCATTCTAGCCCGAGCTTTGAATTTTGAAGAACGTGTTAAAGTAACCAAAATTATCAATATATTTTGACCTAGATTGTGGAATTTTATCCATTTGAGATATCTTTTGCCATCACCAAGGTTTCTGATTACGTACTTTCGTTTTCATCCAATATAGTTACAAATCCTAAAAAGAAACAAATAAACTTCTCTCCTCGGCTAAAACGGGATACTTTAGAATCGAAAATCTTTGGTTTTTCTTTATTTAAAAAAAAGCAAAACGGAATTAGTTTTTATGGTTGATTTAGAGTTTATGATCCAAAGCCAACTACTATATTTTTACTACGGTTTTGCTAAAATTTGAAAAGCTTCATAAGATAATTTGACCAGTAATGTCAATGGAAATCAGGAATCACGCTTTTCTTGTGTATAAAATCAGTTTTTGATTTATTTTTCATTTAGAAAATGAAGTCATTTTTGCGGCTACTTGCTACCTTTTTCCACGCATATACTATGGTCTGTGGACAGCAAGAAAAAGCCTCGTTCGCAATCAAGACACCTTACGCTTTACACGAGAATACAGACGTTTTGATACTCAGACCCCAACCTCAATGTAAAGTTAAGCAACTTAATTTCGTACACCGACATGGACATCGCTTTCCCTCCAAAAACTACATCCTAAACTTCAAAGAATTGTCGAAACTCATCAATTGGAAGGTCGAGTCGCCCCCGGAAATGGTGCTAGGTTTACCCTGGGAGCCGCCATTAGATGAAGACCATAAATCACACTTAACACACGTGGGAGAGAAAGAACTATACAACATCGGGATCCGTACACGGAAACGTTTTCCGGAGCTGTTTGAGCAACGTTACAACACGAGACGTTTCAAGTTCATGAGTACGAATAAATTACGTACTACTCACAGTGCGACGTCTCTTGCAGCTGGTTTATTTGATGGTGACGGTTCGCTACACGGCAGGATTCAACCGATCGCTTTAGATATATCACCGAACGATTGTCGCGTATTGAGATTCTACGATAATTGCCACCGCTATAAACAAGAAATCAAAAAGAACGCGATAGCCCTTTCCGAACATGAGAAATTCTTGCATGGAAAAGAAATCAAAAAAGTTGCAGACAAAATAAAGGTTAAATTGAACCTTCCAAGCATACGGTTAACTCATCGTAGTTTGGACGCTATTTTCATCGGCTGTGCGTATGAGCTTTCCATGTTTGACGGTAGCTTAGATACCGGTCTCTGTTCTTTACTCGATGACGAAGATCGCCGGGTTTTAGAATACGCTGATGACTTGGAGAAGTTCTACACTTCTGCCAACCCAAACAATCCGCTAACTTATCAGATCGCATGTCCGTTATTGAAAGATATGCTTGATTACCTGCAAGCTTCCAGAGATGGCGACACCATGTTGGTTGGGATCTTCAGATCTGCGCATTCGACCGCCATGTTGATGATGTATACATTGCTTGGATTAAACAAACAACATGTTCCATTGAGAAGTGAAAATTTCCAACAGATTCTTAACTGGAGACGACAATATTTTCGAAGCTCACAAATCACACCGTTTGCTGCGAACTTCTATTTCGTTTTATACGAATGTTCGGGCGAATGGAAAATTCAGTTATATTGGAACGAACGCTTAGTGAAAATGCCGTGTTGTGTTTCAGAGCTAGATTGTGGTTTTGATGTTTTCATGGAGTATTACCAAAAAATTGTTCAAGAGTGTGATACTGAACTTTGTAGAGAAGATTCTGAGAACATTACAATAAGCAAACAAACTGAAAGTTGTCACCAGGCCTCCTCGGAGGACGATGGCAATTTCTATTTGAAGACGATAACATTATCTTCAATTATTTTCTCAGTGGTCAAGAAATTCATATTGGATTGGATTCTAAACTATGTGAAACATTCGAATTCTAAGCAAGACTGAAAAAAGTCCTCATTTGTTAACGCATAACTTTTAAAAGAGTTGCTGTGTAAGTCCCAGTTTTGTTGTTGTGTTCTAAATGTTGCAATAAGCTAATTTTTTTGAGCACCTTTTTTTTTATTTTTTAGGAAATGATAATTTACTTCGATAGATTTTCGTTGCATTTTCTTTAACTTTTTTACTTGTTTACTCTAAAAAAGGGAGGGCTTCTGAGGGGCTATTGCTCTTACTGGCAATTTCCGGTATTTCCCACTCTCTTAAGCCTCTCCCACTTAGTTTAGTCAAGATTTTCTTTTCCAATCAGCCGGTTGTCATGACCACAATGTGTACTCACCACAAAAAAGAAAAGCATTGCAATATTCGAAATGACATCTTTAGCACGTTCGTTCAAGAAAGAAGCAAATTCCATGATTTCCTTGAAATATTGGGTTTTGACGAGAGATTATACTTTTCTTTATCTTGGATGTCTTGAAATACTTTAAGATCTATTAGTGATACGCCCTCCAATGGATGGGTGTTTCAGGGCGTTAAAAAAAAAATGTGAGGGTGCACCAAACTTTTTTCCGGTAGGAATTTTAGATTAAAAGGTTGGGTCGCATGATGTTCTTACGGCGTCTTCAAATACATATAAGCATATTTATCTTCCTTGTTCTAATAAAAACAGAAGGCCTCCCTCACTTCTTTTTTGATGTTATCAACGGTGGCATGAATCATCAATTCTCTTAAGGTTCGTTCAAAAAAGATCTACGTGGAAGAGCAAAATACCACTGCTGTCCTATAGAAATTATAATTGCATTGATAATGTATTTAAAAGTGTCGGTTGAACGGACCTCATCATATCTTGATCATCTATCAATTTGAAAAAAAAAATCTAAATAGAATGTTCACATTTTATTACTGTTGCTATTAATCGAAAAAAAAAACTTGTCATTTTAATGCCGTTAAGAATTTTATTGTAGTGGTCATTGAGGGACAATAAGATTTCTTAAGCTTATCTCTCTTCGACATAAAGTAGTTTTTACTTATTATGAGACAAATTGATACTAACCTCTAAATGAGGGGTTGAAACTTTTGTGACTGTTGTATATTGAGAAATAATTTGTAGAGAGGTGCGATCAGACGTCTGTCAAGCATGGCTACTGAACTAGTGATTCGTAAGTCATCCTTAACTTTTCATAACTTTTTCGATTATTCTGTATTTTAAACTCAGCTTTCTCATTTATAATAAGCAGAAGTAACTTAAGTTTATTAACTTTGGACTTTTTTTGAAAATTGTTCATTCTTGTTTTCAACTCTGGACTCACCAAAACACTCTACTCTGTTTTACTTCGTAAGGTTACTTACTTAGACTTTGAGAGTCTGAAATGAGGTCACTTTTACTCCTAGGGTATAGTTCAATTTCTAGATTTACTTCGTAAGGCTACTTACTTAGGCTTTGAGAGTCTGAAATGAGGTCACTTTTACTCCTAGGGTATATACTCAATTTCTAGAATGCCATTTCAATAAGACTACCTTTTTCTATAGAATCTGGGTAAAAAGGGTTACAATACAGCATTCCTCTGATCAGATTACCTTTTATCACCTCACATTTAGGTCAGATCAAATTTTGATCCCAGGAAGGGTCCTGAGATTTAAAAAAACAAATACATATTACCTGGTGAAATTTTGCAATAAGTAGAAAGTTTACTTTAATTTCAAGAAAATTCAGGTTTTTTGTTTCGACATTTTCCATTTGGGTGTCAATTTTCAAAAATTTCGGATAGCAGCAGCACATCTAAGACGCTTTTTGAAGACTTAAGATAGCCTTTTTACAAATTTCGCAACACTTTAATTAATCAATTAATGAAATTAATGAACTCTTTTCCAAAACAAAAGTCACCAAAATTTGGCAACGGCTTCCGGAAATTATAATGACGATTTTCTATGTCCAGGATGTTAAAAATTTTGAAGTAAAAAGAACTTTTTTGTCCATTGACAGTTTGCGACTGTTTTTTTATTTCTTTTGCCTTAAAAAGCTGGGTCAGCACTTACTGAGGAAAAATGAAGAGATAAAAGACGTGCACAGTATGACCAGGCTTACAAAGAAGTATCACGCAATCTAAACACTGACCGTATGATATAATTATCTACACTTTGTGCATCACGGAAAACATTTTACTGACCAGATATTTTGTTTTTGAAGCATCTGCTGCTTTTCCCATTTAGCATCATTCACTAATTACTCAAATTACATTTTGTGATCAGTTGATTCCAATTAGCAATTTTTTAAAAATCTCGTGGGAAAATGATCTTTTTTCAATGAGTCGTTTTCGAATGTATTTACGCCCTTTTTTGTGCGGAGGTCAGCGTTAATGGAAACCAAATCATAATTTTGTGTTCCAGAGTTGCATTACTCCTCACTTCTCTACTAATGCGCCACGAAGGTCTATTTTTTAAACCAAGTTAACTCCTCAGGCCTAATTTTGGGTTGCACATACTGTTGTTTTTAAGCCGGTTGCCCTACCTGACTCTAGACTAGGAATCAGTCATATATGATAATTGTTCGAGACAATCATCCCATCAGAATTGAGCGACAGTTGATCGGCATTTCTTTTCTATCAAAATCTCGCTCTCCCAATTGTATCTTTGCAAGGTAATCGAGGCATCATAAAGAAAAATCATAACCACAAAATTAGATAGTACACGTTTTTTTTATTAAAACATCCAAAAATTCACAAGCCTTCGGGTGTTCTTAACTTTTTGAGTTTTAAGCCTAGAAATGTTCATAACATGTTCTTACTTTAACCTTTTTTTGAGTATTTTGTCCAATTTCCTAAGAAATCGGGTGTTCCAGAGCCCGGGGGGGGGGGGTAAGGTAGGTGGGGGTGGTAATAGGCAAGATGGGTTACGGGGATGCTCCGCTGGTCAGGGTACCTTTTTTAACCTCCACGAGTCCCAGGTAGGGTCGTAAAAACACCAAAATAGAAAAATCAGTCCCTCGTAGGGTGCCTTTTTTTTGGAAAATTTGGGGAAAAAGTAGAAAATTTGAGAAAATTTTGGAATTTCAGTCCCATTCAGGGTCACTTTTTTCGCAAATTTCGAGTCCCTCGTAGGGTCCATTTTTCGAACCTCAGCGGAGCAGCCCCGTCGGTCGACAAGGGTAGTACCCCCCCCCCCGGGTTCCAGAGCCCGCGAAGCCTTAAAATATTCTTAACTTGTTCTTAATATTTTGGCCATCGAAGCCTTATGTTCTTATATAGTTTGTTCTTATTAAAAAAACGTGTAGGTCACTTCAAGTCACGTGGTATTAGAGCTAACTTACATAAGGTTATAGACCCTTATCTCTCGAATAGGATCAAATGCCGTTTTTAGTATGCGACAGAAAAGCTTAACATATTTGTATTACGAGCAGCAACTAATGCCATCAAAAATTCACTTTTGTTAAAACAAAATGATGAAATATCTATTCTACTACTCGAAATGATTTAATTACAAAAATGTCAATGATTTTCTTGGATAAGATGTAAAATTAACTATAGTCGACGCTCTCTAATTCGACGTTCTACTCTCTAACTCTTCTTGAAAATCGAATATCAGAGAGCATCATGTCGAATTCGACAACGGATGTCTTGTCACTTTTAGATGACTACAGTTTTCTCGTACTACAACTGCACTTATTCTCAAATTTAAAATTTTGACTCTCTTTAAGCTGTTAAAGAGACTGGCTATAACTTTATATATATATACACATATACCCCATACAACACCCTTGTTACATATTTTCCTTCGCCTTCGTGGCCCCTGCCCTTCTTTTTCTCTGATTAAACACTTGTATTTCATTTTTGGACCTACCCCGGTGGAGGTCCTATAAATTAACCTTTGTCCGTCCGTCCGTCTGTCCGTCCGTCCGTTAGTTACCAGCTTTTCTCGAGATTGGCTCATTAGCCTTTTCTGATTTTTTGCACAATGATGCAAAATGGCAATGCCCAAAATGTGACGGAGCCCGATTTTCGAAAAAAAAAATTTTGGGGCAAATTTGGGCCAAAAAACGGCTAAAAAAACGGGTTTTTTGGACTTTGTGAAAAATTGGATCATTAATTTTTTCTGATTTTTTACACAAAAGTAGGGTACCATCATAGGTATAAGATGACTCAAGCAGATTTTTGCAAAAAAATTTTGTTGGCTAAAAAAACGCATGTTTATCTATAAGAATCACTATTAATAAGCATACATTAATGTTCTTAGTCAAATTACTCAATTTTTTTATGAGATAGATGTTTTTTTTGCTCATGAGGGCTTACTTTTGAAGAATATGTGTGTTTAGACAGGAAATTTGGGTTGCTTGGCGTGTTTTAGAAGAAAAACTGGCCAAATTCGATATTTTTTATAAGCACATTGTCAATTACTTAGGTATTGGCTTTTCTCGAGATTGGCTCTTTCTTACTTTATGATTTTTTACAGAAAGATGCATAACTATAAACCCTTGAATGTGATAGAACCCGATTTTCGAAAAAAAATGTTTTTGGGCCAATTTGGGCCGAAAAACGGCTAAAAAACGGGTTTTTTGGACTTTGTGAAAAATTGGATCATTGATTTTTTCTAATTTTTTGCTTAAAAGTAGGGTACCATCATAGGTAAAAGATGGCTTAAGCAGATTTTTGCAAAAAAAATTTGTTGACTCAAAAAACGCATCTTTATCTATAAGAATCACTGTTAATAAGCATACATCAATGTTCTTAGTCAAATTACTCAATTCTTTTATGAGATAGATGCTTTTTTTTCTCACGAGTGTTTAGACGGGAAATTTTGGTTGCTTGGCGTGTTTTTATAGAAAAACTGGCCAAATTTGATATTTTTTTATAAGCACGTTATCAATTACTTAGGTATTAGATTGATTGGCTCTTTCATTTTTTATGATTTTTTGCACAAAGATGCATAACTATAAATCCTCGAATGTGACGGAGCCCGATTTTTGGAGAAAAAAATTTTGGGGTAAATTTTCAGCTAAAAATACGGCCTAAAGAATTTTGGACTTAGTGAATATGGCCAATTGTTTTTTTTTCTGATTTTTTGTATGAAAGTAGTAGATAAAGATGGCTCAAGCAGAATTTTTGTAAAAAAGAATTTTTCAGCTCAAAAAAAGCATCTTTATCAATAAGAATCACTATTAATAAACATACATCAATGTTCTTAGCAAATACTCAATTTTTTGGAGATGTTTTTTTGCTCACGAAGTCTTGAATATGAAAGAACATTTCAAGAGCATGAAATTTTGGTTTCTAAACGTTTTTTTATAAGAAACAAACGGCTAATTTTAATAGATCGTCACTTTTTGTGTTCTGAATGATTGTTTAATGGTCACGTCACGTAGATATCAATTATAAACGTGTTAAATGCATAATCCAGGTAGGTTCATCAAAGTATCACTTGTTTCATTCTAGTTGGAGTGTGCGGCTTCATTTTATTACACGCCAGTCAAGTTCAACCCAAGAATACAAGTTCTGTTATTATTGCAAACCTTCTCAGCTTAGGTAAGTGTGTTCATTCTCTATTGCCTTACTCTTGTCTCCCGAATAGACGTTCCCCCCGCTAATTGTTAAGAGAACAAAATCCATCCCCCCGCTATTATTTAATATCTATTCAATATCTTATTACAGTGTAGATAGACCTTAAACTTTTCCTTTTTGTTAGTATTGGTTCTTATTTTACGTGTTCATTTGTTAAAGTTTCTTTTTTGTTGTTAAAAAAAATTCTGTCTTCGAATGACCCCCCTCTTATTCCATCCCCCCCCCCGCGCTTATTAGAATTTAGAAAATTTTTCTACCACCCTGCTTATTGCTTATTCGGACCTCCTCCCCCCGTCTATTCGGATGACAAGAGTAGCAACCAAAATATAGTTGAGGAACTTTAAAAATGTCTACAGACCTTTATCTAGAATTAAGGGCAAGATATTGTTGGCTAGATATGATGTATTGATGGATATTAAATCTTCTTGGAGATTCTTTCAACTTTTCCTTTCTATTCCATTTCAGCGGTTGGAACGATCATTTACTGGGCAATCGGTTTCGCTTTCGCTTTTGGAGATGGTACGATAAAAAACAGCAACTTCTTCTTATCCTATGATCGATTCTTCTTAATTGATGCAAGCGATGATGATTACGCGCAGTTTGGAAGCGAACTGGTCTACCTGATGTTGGTGCTGGTGTTATGTAACAGTGGTTTTGTTTCACGCATGCGCTATTGGGTTTATCCGTTGTTGACACTCTTTATTTCTGGTAAGTTCATATCTTTATTTCTGTTCGTTTCCGTTTGTTTCATCTCTAGTATTTTCTGAAAGGTGGTATTAAAAAAAGAAGCACTAATCAATCTGTAATCCTCTGAAAAGAATAGCGATGTTAGCGACCTCATTAGAAGAAATTTTGGTGGGAAGAAATTATGGCAAATGAGTTCATTCGCCAATTTTGGTGCAATTTGGCGTAATTTATTTTGGCGATTTAATAAAATTTCTAAATTTGACGAGAATTACTTTTGGCGAACGATCCATTTTTTGTCGAATATTTAAGCTTAAAAAGGATGAAAAAGGGGTTTTTAGGAGAACTAGTGTGAAAGAATTAAAAGAAATTTAAATTTGGCGAGAATTAATTAAGTTTGCGACCGCAGTCGAAGACGACCCGAAGCACTTTTTTCGATACTCGAAGGTAGGGAAAGGCGCTCTTTCTACCTGGATTGCTCCAAATTGATTGCTGAGAGTCAAACAGAGAGGCGTCATGCCAGAGATTGAACCCATAACTCTTGTGCACCGTAGCCGAAAATGCTCTACCTTTGCACGGCTACAGTCTTTAAAATGAAATTGTAGCAGATTTTCATTGAGGCAGAAACTTGACGTTGATTTTTGTATTTCTTTTCACAAGGTGTTATATATCCTTTTGTGATCCACTGGACAAAACATCCGGAAGGTTGGTTGAAATCTGGCATCGAAGTAGAAATAGATGGAAAGGACAAAATATTAAGTTATCAGGTATGTAAACCAAACCAAACAACCATTTTGTTTTAGCACGATAGTCTTGCCGAAACCCCTCTGAACATGCAAGAAACTACCTTATCGGTCCTTTTTACGCCGGCCCTTATTGGCATTTTTTTTTTTTGGGCTCGTGGCGTAATAAGGGCCGGTGTTTGATACTGAAAGATGACATTTTAATGTAAATTTTAGTTAATACTGTTTTGATGCCTGAATAGCAGTTTTTACAAGCTTTGGCATTATTTACGGCCCTAATTGGCGTAAGCCCAAAATTAGGCTGTGGCGAAATAAGGGCCGGCGTAAAAGGGACCGGCGTCAAATTAGGGCCGACGTTCAATTAAGGCCGGCGTAAAAAGTGCCGGTAAGGTAGATGAAAATCAGACCACGCGAATATTTGAGATGTTCCTCTTTTCTAATGATCAGTAATGGCCACTTTCGGAAAGGGGAAAAACGGTGTGATTTGCTTGTACCAGATACTGCCCTTTTTTCAACATCGTCCGTTTGTAACTTTTAACAAATATCCCCCACCAGAAATCTTGGGGGATGATTGACTTAACTTGAAGTCATGTCAGTACTGTTTCAAAGAACTGACGTCACTTCAATCTAAAGCAACTCAACCATTTCACAGTCGGAATGAATCACGGGTAATTAGGACTGGTTGCGCTCTAGTACCGACGCTTTGCGACTGTGAAATAAAAATCTGACCAACAAAGTAATTGAAAAATCGTGCGGTTGGAAAGTTTAGCCGAAGACCATGTTCGCACGTGACGGTTGTGTTCCGCTCCGAAACGGAATGAAGCCATTATATTGGTTAGAAGTGACGTAACACTTGAATGTAACCGATAGAATGGCTCATTTGGTTTTTGAGCGAAAAAGAACCGTCACGTGCGAACATGGTCTTCGGCTAGACTAGTCTGGAAGTCTATAATTGTAGCTCTGCCATACTTTACTTATATTCAGGATGACGGGGGAGCGGCGTGGATTCACGTGCTCAGTGGTAGTGTGAGTTTGATCGGAACAATTTTGTTGGCGCCACGAAAAGATCGACAGGGAAAGAAATTTCGTCCAGTTGGCGGAAACTTGACCCCCGTAAGTCGAAATTTGATTCTGTTAGTCGCCTTAAATTGGTCTTGAACCCGTGTCTCTGATCTAAATGGTTTTATGAGGAGTTTCACCACCAATGGATTTCATCCTCTCATTTTCAAATCAATTCGTCATAAGCTTTATTAAGGTATTGCTCTTGATAACGATGACCTGTCTTAGGAGATTATTCCCTGGAACAAAAAGAAGTCCATGGCTGATAAAAAAATACAACTCTTCTTTTGCCCTTACACTTTTTTATAATAACTCCAATTTTCACCACCCTAAATATCATACAATATTTTTTGCTTATTTAGTCAAAGGCTTATTGTCTACCATGTATAGATTTATCGTTTTCTATGGATAGAATATCTATTACTTTACGAGATGGCAAAAAAATCTGTTAATTTGAGCCTTCGATCCTTAGCAACCTAGTTGCATAAATGTGTAATAGGGAATAAAGACATGTATCAAAAAGCCATTCTAGAAAATATTTCTCTGTCTATTTTCAGTTGATGCTAGTAGGATATTTCCTGGCTGTCATCAGTTTGCTAGCCAAACAACAGACAGGTAAAAGACACTTAGCCAACAGCCTTCTGGCGGCTGAAGGTGCCGCTTTGGTATCGTTCGCTTTGAAAAGGACTGGATATTTTGGTGATCGATCATCGACTAAAGCTCTCATCAACGGAAGCATCTCTGGTTTGGTGAGTTTTTTTGAAATATGGGAGAACTTGCAAACTTCCCTTAGTTCGCTTTTTCATGATTCTTATAGCACTCACGATTGTATCACGTCCATCAGTAAAATCAAAGAGTTGTGCAAGCGGCTCTGGTTACGAGATTTGGGCACTTGCTTCTCATGGCTCTTTTATACCCTTCCCTTCCGTGCGAAAGACCTTTTTACATAAATCGCGTTATGAACAGCCCCTTAGGGACCGCTTGCCCGCAACATAAGTTTTGGTGACCAGCCAAAAGCCATATTTCTTAAACAAACACATCTGTTTGATCAGATTCTGATGCTGAACTAAACGTACGGATGAGAGCAGAACTCTTGGACACGATTAATCTTCATACCTCTCTTTCAGGTGGCGATTTCAGTGCTTTCAAACGATTACCTAGCGTACAGTGCATTCGTCGTGGGAGTGATAGGTGGTCTCGCCTTCACTGTATGGAGCGCGCTTTTACAATTATGTCGAATTGACGATCCAACTGACTCTGCAGCAGGTTGGTTCTGAAACACTTTTTGAAGATTGTGAGATCTTACTAAACACCTTCACAGTCTCACAGCCCCGGTGGAACTTTTTCCTTAGTGGGGATTAAAATTCCTATTCAAATCCCAATGGGGATAGAAATTCCATTGTTCCTTCATCTAACTCACCCTTATTATAAACAAGTCTCTAGAACTTGGAGGCTCAATAATTTGAAAAAATGTCCCTGAGCTCGAGTGTTAATGGAGACTCTATGTAATATCGGTTCTAGTTTTATAAGAAGAAATAACTTATTTCTTTCAACATCCAATTTCAGTTCACCTTGGTGCCGGCTTTTGGGCAGCCATCGCAAGTCCATTGTTTCGAAAAACCGGGGGTATCATTTATGATGTTAGCAAATACAATTTGCAGATGTTTGGTTGGCACTTGTTGGCAGCGGTAGCCATCTTTGTGTGGAGTGGTCTGACTGTCTTCTTGGTACTCATATTCTTCGTGTTCGCAAGATCCATTAAATACAGTGGCCGAGAAGGTATGTATTTTATTTGTTATTCTAGATATTTATTAAGCAATGTTTTATACAGAAGCAACTAAAAAAGACCGACTGTTTCACACTAATTTTGATTTAAACAACGTCAAAACAATTTCGGGTGCTCCTCTATAAAACATTAGTTTAGGTATAACTCTTTCTAAAGCGTTTAATAATTTTGATATTTATGATATTCATTACATTATGTTTTCTACGGTTTTCCCCGGTTTTCCCCGGTAGTGGCAAATTTTTAAACAATTTTTCTCTAGCTTAAATTTGCCACTACTGGAAAATAAACCGGGTGTTATTCCACATTACATCGTGAATATCATGAATTCATACGTCGATAAAGTATACCAGTCTCAGAATCAAAAGCGAAAGTAAGAAAGTCTTTTAACAGTGAACCACAATAATTATTGTGCTCATTGCTTATGAATTTAACAAATTTAACCCTTAGCTGCAGAAATTGGTCTCGATCAATTGGAACACAAAGAACCAGCATATCCCGACCGCGAGCAATACACACCTGACAGGACTGACCAGATCTTAGACGATCTTTTCTTAAAAGATACCGGAATGTATGCATACGATAATCGGGCATCGCAAAACAGCGGAGCTTTCGATAACCGGGAATCAAGAAGAGATGGGAATGAACAATTTGCAAAATATTGAACACGATCTTCGTTTTGGTTTTTGTTTGGAAAAGAAAATTGAAAATCGAAAAAACGACACATTTTTTAATGCAGAAATATTAAACATCTGCAGAAAGTTAAACAATAGCGAGGTTAAATAAATCGGTATAATCACGTCAACGGACGAAATAATATGTAGCAGGTTTGTGAGTTTCAACCAATCAAATTCTGTATTTTGACTAGCCTATTACAATTTTCGTCCGTCTTCGTGATTAACCTCGCTAATAGAAAGTCCTGATTAACGATTTGGACAGTTATCTGTAAAACAGGTGATAGACATCTTCAAGAGGAGGATGATAGCAATATTTTAGATAGTGAATTAATGTATTTGGCGATGAGATCTATTGGAGGGTGTGTTTAGATCGAAGGGTAAATCACTTGAAAAAAGGTGTACGATACTTTTTGACTTTTTGACTTTTTTTAATTTTCATATGACTTTTTGACTTTTTTTTTTTGACTTTTCAAACTTTCATTTTGACTTTTTCCCGACAGATTCGCCCATTACTCTCGGGCCCCCAACAACATTTTCCGCCCAATCTGTCAAAAAATCGCCAACCGCCCATAAATTTAGCTCCACCCATCCGCCATCCAAGAAACTTTTTGACTTTTTCAAGACTTTTATTTGACTTTTTGACTTTTTTCTAAGAATTTTTGACTTTTTCTTTGACTCTTTGACTTTTTTTTGACTTTTTTTTTGACTTTTTATAGAGGTGTACGATAATTTTTCGAGTAATTTACCCCTCGGTTTAGATGACTTATTATTGACAATACACCCCTGTGTCACAGACCCACTGGGACCCCAGCACCACTGTAAACTTTGGCAAAAGTTTCGTTCCCGGTGGGAAAAACCTTGTAATTTCAGGGGTTTCAGCCCCATTGGGGAATCGGCTTTGATTTCGTCCCCATTCGAAATTCAATGTTTAAAAATTGCACTCATCCCCACTGGATTTTTTTAACCTTGGAACAATAGAATTTCTATCCCCATTGGGATTTCAATAGGAGTTTTTATCCCCACTGAGGAAAAAGGTTCCACCGGGGCTGTGAGACAGGGGTGATTATTGGTCTGACAATTTGAGGACATGATTGGGGTTCGTTGAAAAAGACTTGAAATGGTAATTTGATGGTAACCAGATTGTTTTGTCATGCTTTATCTAATCTATACATTTTGACTCAAAATAAATTTTTATTCTTTTTTTCAGTTGTATTTGTTTTTTTTCAAGACTTGTAAAATATTTCTGTTTTGTACTTTTCTTTGTATCATATGAAAATCTAGATAAGTAAATATCTCTCTTCGAGAAACAAATTTATATCAACATTCTGATGACAATTTGGTAGAGACACCCCTCTCTAGGCCGTACCTAGCACCAACAAGAAACTCGCAATTGATTCAGGAAATTCAAGACAAATTTCTTTTGGTTTTTCACAAAAGAAAAAAATTAGAAAAAAATTATGGGCCAATCCCGAGAAAAGCTGGTATTAGACGAATGAACGAACAAAGGTTAAATTAAAAGACCTCCGAGGTAGTTCTAAAAATGAATTTTGATTTTAAGTCGTAGTATTGCCTTCATAAACATTTATAATAATCTCGTTACTATTCTTTTAATTTTTTAAATGAAGATATTTCGAAAAAAAAACTAAGCCTACGTTTTGGGAGCCACTAGAAAAATGAACTCAAAAAAAGAACCCAACATTGATTGGATAAAACTCATACAAAAAGCTTAATTTTAAGAAAATCATCTTCTGGGAAAGAAAATAGACATGCTGAAGCGCTTATTTAGAAAAAAAAAAATTAACGTGCCCTATTTTCTGAATTCACTAGAAAGATTTGGATAGACTTTTTGGAGGCTGTATACGAAAGTGTTTATCTAAGAATTCTTCATTTACTAAAAATAGACAAAAAAACGACAAATTTCGCCGTTCGTTTCGCCATCCACAACCACAGATATCTGTAAAGCCCGAAGGGCTAGATAGGCAACTTTAAGCTTTCTCCAGCAAAAAAAAGTGAAGCAAAAATTTGACTTTTTAAATTTCGTGCCGATGGATAGGATCTATCATTTTAATTGTTTTTGGAGCGCGCGAGATAAAAAAAAGTAGGCGGCAAACGCTACGCTTTTTCACATCTCTCAAACCGGTGAAATTGCATATTTTAGTCACGTGACTTTGGTAGGAAATCCTTCCAAACCTAGGCTTCACTTTTCGATAAAGCCGCAAATCTAGCCCTCCGGGCTTTACAGATCTGTGTCCACAACCCCGACCAAAAGTGACTGTACAGGTATTACAAACTGATACTGTAAATTGATTTTCGGCGTACGATCGCCTATTTCAGACATTGAGATACAAATGGAGAAAAATTCACTAAAATTATTTCCTTCTCATCTACGGTTTGATCTCAAAGTGGCCGAAATTCAATGAAATATGTCATTCAAATTCAAGTAACAAATCTTGCAGTTTAGTAGACAGGAGACCCGTCCTGTATTTTTTTTGATCTGATGTATACAGGACGGGTATGACCTGTGAGGCAGATTTCGACTTCAAAAACTTTACAGTGGGAAATTTGAATTGAGCACTGTCCTCACTTACTAAAATAAACCTAATTTCGGAACTTGCTTTTTCTCTAAGAAAGTATGACCAGTGAAAGAATAACAGAATTTGATGGTTGGCTGTTTTTCAACCGTCATTAGGATCTGGGAAATTCAAATTCTCAGCCCATACCATGCTTTATATATTTCGCCATCAGTATATAGAATAAGAAATCATAGCATGGATCTCCAGGCTAGCAGCTTAGAGAGGTTGAAATTGTAAAATATGAAAAAAATGCTAGCTATACTGGAAAAGAAATGACGATGTAAAGTTTAAAGACAAAAGCGGAGGGTAAAACGAATAAAAGTTTGAAATTCTATTTCATATATATAATCCTTAGAATAATAAATTCAATTATGTACAATAATATTTACAATTCAAAATCTATAGTGTATACAACATAGGTATCACTTTAAGATAGATTGATGACGCACTCAACAGTTTACAATTTCACAAATGATAGCTACCGTATTTCCGCTATCTAGCGTTGTCTGTGATGAGTGCCGTCGCCGTCGCACTTAAAAACTTGAAAACATAAGGAATAGGTAGAATAATCACATTGCACCTGCGAAACATTTCTACCATATGATGCACATTTCAATCCTCTTTCAAAGGACTTTGCCCGCCTTGATTCAATCGATGTACAACATGGGGAAATGGGATCGAATCTTGTGATGACATCATGCTGACGTCATCGACACTATCAGTCGGATTCCCACTGAACCGTCTCAATGCTTGTCTGAAAAGTGATTTCTTTTTCCTGTTCGCCTCATAGATAGATTCTAAAGTCAGCATACAGGACGAGAGAAGCTCAGGGTTCACTTCCACGTTCGGTGCTGAGAACCTTCGCGAACAAATATCCAAGATATCCTCAACACTGCTATTACTCTTACGTCTATCAAACAAGGAGCGTCTCCTAGGGTCGAAATTTGGTACCGATTGGCTCCGCGACGTCGTTAATGAGGTTGGTGTCGGAGTAGCCGCCATGGAGAGGAATTTGGATTCAAGCAGTGCGCTGATGTTGTTGTTGTTATTATTATTGCTCAGGTCCGGTAACTTGGCTTTGCGTTTATAAATCCGGTAAGTTAGACAGTAAATAAGCGGTATAAATGGTAAATAAAGCCAGGAAATCGTATCAAAGATTGTCTGCAGTTTTTCAGAAAATGAGAAATCAATTTTTCCTTCCTTATTCATCATTTGTAAAAGATGATATAAATACTTGGGTAGATTACAAGCCACCAGGGCTATCGATAAAAGTAAGCAAACGGAAGCGAATTTGCGGTATTCACGACTCCGTTTCAATAATAAAACGCTTTCACACGTTCGTAATCGAAGAATACTGATTCGATAATAGCCGATCATTAAAAACGGAACGATAATTAATAAAACGATTATAAACGATCAAACATGAACTGTTTTCTCTATCTTCTTCCTCGATTGCATTTTTATATACAATGATCTCTGGGAGTACGCTTCCGACCGCCCAGCACCACGTCAAGGATAAGCTCAGCTTCAAGTTTAAAGAAACGCTTTTCGTTTATGTGAAGATTTACGTAAACAGAGGAATTTCTGGTAAAGCATCAATGCAATAGTACTGTGGACAACACCACAAAAAATATGGTTCAAATAATGTCCATTCAAAGAAATCCAACTCATTGATGAGCTAGATGGTTTCACCGCCGCGTGTGTATTTATGGATAACAGAATCGCTAAAGTTGATGCTAAGATATCCAAAAAAGAGATATGTAGCAGGTAATATCCATAACAAGAGTTTTTGCAGATAGGCGTCGTTTTAGTTCGCATGATGTAAGTGACGAGGTAAATGTTTGCAATAATGGCGATTGTTGCTATGGTAGCGATGATGCTGAAATGAAGCAACCCAGGGTCGTTGAACATGTTGAATGGTAGGCGAGGCAAGCTTAAAGCATGTTGTAAGAAGGACATCGAGGCGAGGAAGTTGTTTTGATGAGGAATGAAGGACAACATGGTGACTGATTATTTGCAACCTGAAAAATGAAATGGAAAATATGATTTTTACCCCTTGTAACAAAACTCATTACCCGAGCTGAAACTATATCTTCTTCCTGATCACTCAGATTTAAGAACTAAAAATAAGAATAGCACAAGAGCGAATTGAGATTGCCAAAAATATAAGAACAGCGTACTCAACCATTGAAAATTTCTCCATTTATTAAACATCACTACTAAACAACCGATTGAGCTAAACCCTCTAATCAATATCAGATGCAAGTTGCTGGATTTCGAACACTGTTTTGTTTGCAAGTCGATGTTATGTTGACTTTACATTTTCACAAAAAGGAAATATTTTGCAACTTTTATTTGAGATGCCAGCAAAAACTTCAACGTACAAAAACGAACAACGAAAAGTAGCAGCTTTGTTGGATCAAAAATGAAAGCAAACGCTTGCAGAAAAGTACAAGGTAAATAAAAACTGCCAACATTCGCTATAACACAACCTCAACCGCAACTACATTTCCGGCAGACTTCGACAAACTTTACAAAACTAAATGCACCACAGCTAAACAAGTTTCCTTTCCGACTCAAAATGGAGTTCATCCGCTCATCTTTGGGAGATGAAACTCATTTTAATCAGACATTAAAACAAATAAACATTTATTCAAGAGAAATTCCGCAGTGTTGAACAGAGCTTAGGAAAGTTTTTATCTGTAGGGTACAACGAACGAAAATGGAAACGGATGGGCCAAAATAATTATGGGGTTTTCCACACAGGAGAAAATTTGACCCCTTTTCACCGCCTAAATGCCATAAAATAGCCCTTTCCCAGAAATGAAACGTAGCCCTGTCATTAACAACAGTATATTTAGTCGGCGAAAAAGTAGTGTAGGTTTCATACGGTTTCCAACTCCAAAAAGAGAAAACTAACTGAACTAAATTGAATCCAGTTTCTTTTTTGAACAGAGCAAAAGAAAACTTTTACTATTTCGACAACGACTATCATTCTTAAAGCAAGAAAATACACCTGTATACACATACAAATATGGCGACAATATTAAATTTAATCATCAAATTATCCCCTTTTTTTGCTGAAAATCCACCTCTATCTTTTCACTCTTTTCTTCGTCTTCTTCTTTCTTTGTTTTCATTTCACAACCGTCTGACCACGAACTTTGAAAAAAAAAAGGGAAGATTTTTTTCATAAGGAGTTAAGAAATGCAGATGTGTGGAATATAAATTGCAGTAGACATTCCCCTTGGAAATGTGTTGAAAATTCGTCAGTTCTATGACGAACAGGGAATGGAACACTATATGCATATACAGTGTGTCCGAAAAAAAAAGTTGTTTGGCGCTAAATAGATCTTATCCGTGTTTTTTATTTTTCTAAAAAAGCGACGCATTGTTGGGATTGTTTTAGGGGTATTACAATAGAAATCTCTTAGGAATTCCTCGAGGGAATTCTATTGTTATACCCCCAAAACAATCCCACAATGCATTGCTGTCTTAGAAAAATCAAAAACTCTGATAAGGTCTATTTAAATCTTTTGATCATTTACTAAGATTTTCATCAACAATTTTATCAATTCAATTTGATTCAGATTTTCCTAAAAACACTTGTATTCCTCCTTTATTAGCTAAAATACTTTCGTCCATAACCGATCATTCGAAGAAATCATTTTCGCCAAAATCTCAATTAAAGATTTCCAATCGAAATTTTCAAGAAAATATTGGGTGTTGGAGAACTTTTTGGGCAAATAAAGCATTCGTACTGCACTGAAATAGCTTAAAATTCACTAATGGAAATATTTTGAAGATTTTCCTTTTTTTTTTTCTAAGACAGAAAATGAGAGAATAATATCGCCCTTCATTAAGGGACCATTAAAGTAGTAAAATTGTAAACATTGCAAGAACCACGTGTCATTATAGAGAACAATTAAAATCACGTGTCCAAAATAAACTTGTAAAATAAGTGAACAATCAAAATTAGCCATATTTGGTTTGATTTTTTATTTTGACATGTGACATTTGTTTTGATTTTGTATCCACTGCATACAGTTTGTTTACAAATTTCGCAAGTACTGTTATGTCCCTTTAAAAAAAGAAACTTTCTTTATTAAACGACCGAAGTCTTAGTTTGAGCTTCTCACAAAACGATAAAAAGAGCTTAACCATAGTAGAGAAAGGTTTCACCTTTGCTTAACCTTTCTATTGATAAAAACACGACTTTAAGGTTGCAAAATTGAAGATATTTAAACCTTAAACTGTCAAGTTACATCCTTCTTTTCACAGATTAAAATTAGTTTTTAGACATGAATTTCTTTGAAACAGAAAACTGAGCTTCTGAAGGATTACTGTAAAAGTTCAAAACCAGGAATTAAAAAAAAATCTTCCGAATGAAAATGTATTTTTATTATTGAAATCCGAAATCCAAACCCGCGCGTGAATTTTGAGAGGCTTATAATTAATCAGGTGAATATCTAAATTTTCAAAAAATCAATAGACCAGAACATTAACGAAATGTATTCCGTTCTATGGATTAAAAAAAACACTATAGGTCATAACGATAACAGCTAATTTTGGACGACATTCATACCCAGCCTAGTAATAAATCTCAACTCTCGTGGGAGTAATCGAAATGATGGTGTGTCTGTGTGATAATGAAACAAAAACATTTGACATAATTTAACGAGTTGAAAGCAGAATGTGAAATCCACTAGCCAACAAAACAGGTAGAATCTTCATCCCCGCGATTGATACTAATGTTTCGAAAATCGAGGAAGAAAATCTTACAAAAATTTCTTTATAAGAGTCACTTTTCACTAAAATTTAGTCTCTCTAAGGGCTGGTTTTGGGAGGTCTCGTCCACACATACTTTCGCGTGCCAGGTAAGAAATTAAACAAGAAATTCGCGAAAGTTAATTTCGCGAAAAATGAAATTTTCCTAAAAATCGCGAAAGTTTTAAAAGCCGAGGTGAGTCAATATTATCGATATAGTCCGGGAGCCAAACCCAAAAAATGGCATTTTGCTTAACCCAAGATTCTACAGGATAAACTATACATTTTTGGAATCCTCAACTATCCTAGTTTTGGAAATGGTCGGTCCCCAAAGCTAACTCCTGGTCAATTTTTCATACTGGGACCAAGTTTAGGGGGTACTTTTTACCCTTTGTAAGGATTTGTTAAGGAAAATGCCATTCCAGGGATGATATAATTTGCTGTATCTAGTCAATCAGTTGACCAATTGCTTTGAAACTTTGCAAAAAGTTTCAAGGTAGGCTGATGATTATTTTCGGTAAAATATTTTTGTGAAAAATTATTTTTATAGGTTTGCCAGGGGAAAAAAAGGGAAAATTTGGGTATTTTAACTAAATTTTGACCCTTTTTAAGTCTGTGACCTACCCAAACAACTTTTAATGAGACACAAACTAGGTGTTATGATAGACTTTGATGCAATACATCGGAAAAGTTTCAAACAGACAGTATTTAGTATTATTTCAGGGCTGCAGGGGGTAAAATTGCCCATTTTTATGGATTTTTACCTTATTTGAGCAATTTTCACCACTAATCTTGGCTAAAACGTTATCAAAAATAGTTTTAACTTCATTTTCGTGTAATATATCCTGAAAGATTACAATGCTGACTTAAAACTAACAAAACCAGGGTGCAAATGGACAAACCAGGGGGTATTAAGGTTATTTAAGGAGATATAGGATTTGGCTCCCGGACTAATATTATCGCAGTGACTAGGATTCAGAATGGGAGGAAGAAGTGCAAATAGTTTATTTTTCATTAATTAGCATAATATAATATTATCACTCTTTCGTTTGAAGAAAAAAAAGAGATTTGAAATAATTTTTCTATTCACTTTCCCTAGCCACTCGCAAAGTTATTGCTACTAAAATTGAACATTCACAAAAAAACCGCGAAAGTTTCTTCCGTAAATTTTCTTCAAAAAGTAAAAATCGCGAAACTTAAATCCGAGAAATTTCGCGACTTTTCAGTCTCGCGAAACTTTCTGCCCGCGAAAGTTTCTGCCCTTAAAGTATCCAATATCTGCACCCCTCGGGCCTTCCCTATCCAAAGCGTTATACTGAGATATTATGAAATGAAGTTATGGCAGATTCTTTCCTTGCCAGACAACCTTAAAAGCTAACAAAAACCACACAACTTCTTGGTCCTTTTGTTCAGAAGGTTCAGCCGGCAACTGATTCGTTCAGACAGCCAGTAGAACTAATAAACAGAGCCTCTAAACTGCTATGAAACACCTACGCAAATTGAAATAACATTAAGATCAAAGCTAAGATAAGGGTTGTTTCAAATAGATATAAAGCAATATAAAGTTTGGATTTTCCTTTCCCTATCAAATGATTACTCTACTAGACACAATAAAAAAACACCCACGTCGCTTCAGATTATATTCTTGGATTTAATGATGAAAAATATTGAAAAGAAGCGAATTTTCTTTGAATTTTCCCATTTTCATGATTGCTTTGCTCTTTTCGATTCTCTTTACTACGGTCGGTCGGTCGTTCACCCTCTAACAAAAATTATTCCATCCTCATTATCAGCCAGTCGAAATACAAAGCTCTTCGCTCCAACCGCGAAAACGTGCTGTGTAAATGAAAGTCACGAAAAAACTGAAGACAAAGGAAAGTGAAGGATGGAAGATGTTCAATATTTCGAGAGAAGATGAAAGACAAACTTCTTTTTAATTCGTGAAGAAAAATCTTTAATATCACACGCACAAAGAAAAGAAAACCTCATATTCACATTTTCATTTTCATTTTTATATTCGTTTTGATGATAATTTCTTTCGTTGAGATGACACCTACAGAGTATTATGAGATTATAGTGAAAATAAAAAAATTATGTTTTGATATCGATCGACCGATCGACTTACTAATTTCTTCTTAACTTGATTATTCTCTATCACACCCCATTTATCGATTTACCGATCAGAAATGATCCCAGAAAGCAAACGAAACAAGAACAATCAATCAATCAACAATCAAACTCAATCAATCAATCAATCAATCAAGCAATCAATCAATCAATCAATCAATCAATCAATCAATCAAATCAATCAATCAATCAATCAATCAATCAATCAATCAATCAATCAATCAATCAATCAATCAATCAATCAATCAATCAATCAATCAATCAATCAATCAATCAATCAATCCAATCAATCAATCAATCCAATCAAATCCCCTTTTTTAAAGAGCCAGCAAATTTTTTGTGACACTGGGGATATTCTTAGCTTTGTTAAATTTTTCTTGAAAAATTCGCCATTATCGTACTAGACGGCATTTTCAGCATAATCGTTCTGATGATTAGAAAAGAATAAACTCTCTGATTTGAAAGATTGTCCCCCGGACAATTGCCCCCGGGACAATTACCCCCCCCCCTAAAAAATAAATTCCCTTCGAGACAATTCTTGATCGTTACAGTTAGTCTTCTTTTTTACTTTTCTCTTGTTATTCTTTAAAACTGCATTTAAAAACATTTAAGAATGCTGTTAATAGCATAATTTGTCCACTTTTTACTCGTACCACTCATTCACAGGTCTGCATCATACAACCACTGTAAAACAAACATGTGTGACCAAAAATTAATTTTCATTCACAAAACTTCACAAAATATCTTCAAAAAAAATCAGGAAATTCCAAACATTAGTTTTTTTATAAGAACATTAAGGCTAAAATTGAGTTATTTGATCACCATAAATGTTGACATATTTTGGATTTAAATGATTATAGGGAAATGAGGCAGTTGAGAGGGGATGCAAAAATAATGAAACTGTCTTGGGGGTAATTGTCACGGGGGCAATTGTCTGGGCGCAATTGTCTGGGCGCAATTGTCTGGGGGTAATTGTCGGGGGGGGGGGGTAATTGGGTAATTGTCCTGTCACCGAGTTGTGAACACACTGAGAATTTGCTCTCTTTTTAAAAACACAAAATTATTTTTATCAATCTCCCACAGTCATTAATAACAAGATTTCCACTTGGTATTTCATTTCTTTAAGTTCTCCCGTGATGATTTGAAATTTCTCACTGTGAAAGGGATGATTCCGACAATCTTCAAAATAATCTGTTTCAGTATTTCAAATAGCCATAGAAGGTTAAAGACTTCGTCTGGCAAGTGCAACCACGTAAAAAACGTGCCAGATTTCTCAATTTAAATTCCTAAATTCAAACTTATTATATAATGTGTTTGAGAAAAGTTTTAACACTTAACTAATCTCGAGAAAATTCTTGTAAAAGCACTACTATTGCTCCCAAGGAACCAAGTTAATTTCATTTTGAAAAACAAAAAAAAAAACAAATGAGGCTCTTTCATGCGAGCCTCAAGACAAGTTGTGAGATAATGATGTGTTAAGAATAAGACGAGTTTCATCTAAGAGGAACAAACATGAAGACTGGAATTTTTTTCGGGGGTAACAGACTCTATCCGCCGCGCAACATATTACGTTTTATAATATACAAACTATGTTATATCATAATAATTGATACCTGATGAAGTTCTGAAAATAGAACGAAATATCGTAAACAAACAGTGTTGATTTTACTTTTTTGTTCACTTATATCATAATAATATCATAGTGGGCAGCACCCCTCCAACCCCCACCTGAATAAAGTCACCCCCACCTGCATAGGGTAACCCCCACCTGAAAAATGCTACTGACCCAACCCCCACCTTCTTGGACCACCCCCACCTAAATTCTGAAAAGTTTCCAACCCCCACCCCCACCTGAAAAAGGTTTTTGACTGTTTTAACAATTTTGAGGGTAAGCAAGGTTAATCACTTGAAAATAATTTCTATGCTTTTTATACTTCATACATCTTTTGTTATAATTATTAGACTTGGGAAGAAATAGATTTTTACTGTCAATGTATATGTTTATGATGAGCAGGGTTGAAAGAAAGTTTTTGAGTCAAAATAAGAAAACTAGTAAATAAACTTCCAACCCCCACCTGAAAAAAGTGACCCCACCTGTATAGGGTAACCCCCACCTAAGATTTGTGAGCAGGCTAACCCCCACTGCTTAAATTTTTCTGAAAACCTCCAACCCCCCCTAAAGTTAGGGGGGGGGTTCCCACTATGAATATATTATACGGACGATAGCATCGTCCATGTGTTGAATGAAAATAGGGCCTTTGTATAGGGCCTTTGTATATATTTCAAACTGTTTTGATAAAGCGTTGTTGGAAATATACAACTGAAATCTTTTAATCACACTTCCAGTGAATTTTTGACAATGGGCTCTTCCAAAAATTTTCGTGCATGGTTGAGGATATTGAATATATTGTCCGGGGGGGGGGGGGGGGGGGGTGGGGTAGTGAAAATCTAAAAAATTTGCCCTGTTTGGGGGCAAAACTTCTCTGTTTAGGAGAAAATTATGAATATCCAGGAGGCCAACTGATGCTTGTCCGGGGGGTTATATCTGTTGTCCGGTTGGTCAAAAGTCACAATGTCCGGTGGGTAAATTTCCAAAAAATGTTATATCCTCCACCCCCAAATTCAAATGTTTTTTGGAAGAGCTCAATATATGATTTTATTTTTCAATTGCCCAAAACTTTCGGTTAAAGATATAAATGGTTTCAAATTTTGTTTTTTGGGAGATTGATTACTTCGGATAAATCTTTTTTTCTTTTAAATTTTTTTTGTCAATCTTTTTCATTAAAACAAATTTATTCCTCGCGTAACATCTTTTCGAGACTTTGTGACCAATTTGTGAACCAAGGACGTGCCAAAAATTCAATTTTAGGTTAATAAGCTTGCTCAAATAGAAGAAATTAAAATATTCTTACCGCCATTTTGATCAAAACCACTTGTGACCAGCAATACTAAAGTTATTTTTCTTCAACCAATATTTCTCTGTAAAATATGAAAAAATGAAAATCGTAGGAAAAAAATTAAAACATAGATGAAGAAAATTATTATATCATATAATAAACTCATCCTCATAAAGCAAAATAAAATGGGATAGATTCAGATAAAAGTACGAAAGTTTTTCCTCTTCTTCTTTATTAGCAGTTAATAAAAAGTCTGTTTTCAACAGATACCACAATTGGTAGGGAACTCTTTCATTCCGAAGGGAATATTTTCCATAAACGTCTCTGCTAATGTATACTACAGTGGGACTACAGTGTTATGAAAAACTCGTTAGAGACTCTCTTTTCATGAAAAGTTCCAAGACGAAAAACAGATGGTTCTGAGTATACAGTTTTCCCAACTCTTCAACAAAGACTTCTTGTTGTTTTTCGTTACTCTTATTACATGTTTTTTTTTTTATAAGCATAACGCTTATAAGCATATGAAGGCTCAGATTTGCAGAATTCCTAAGCATAACATGAGCATATATGTCAGCCTGAAATATTTTTCAAGTGGTCATTTTTATCTGTTTTTGTTTCATTTTTATCTGGTTTGGTAGAGGCCAAGTAAAAAATAAGACATTCCACGGCTAGCTGCATTCCACTGCTCCCAAAATCTGAACAAATTTTTTTACAAAATTTCTGAATTCATTAAAAAACTTGGCACGGGGTGAATCATAAGCATAATTCTTAAGCATATAATAAGCATAAACTATGCCTGGATGCTTTGAGAACTTAAGCATACACGAGCCTGACCAAGGGGCATAAACTTGCTTATAAAAAAAAAAACATGTACAAACTTTCCTCATCAAAAGCAGATTATTTTCCCCTTTTTTTCGCTAATTTCTCAATCCCTACTTTAATAAACCTCAAAAGTCGGCTAACACTAGCTTTCACTGTAATACGTACGTTTTATTCTCAATTTTCGACGATACTTGCAAAAAATTACGATTTTGTTTCAAAGTTGAGAAAATTTACTCAGCTTGGTAAACGTGAAAACAAAGTTAAAGAAGGAAGTAAAATTCATTAGGCTCTTCCCTTCAATGAGGACACTGACTCACAGGGAAAACTTGTAGTGTTTTGAGTATTAAAACCAAATCCTTTTCTCCGTCCATTTGTCCAGTGTGGAGCTCCAAAAGGTTCTTTTTCAGGCATATGACAAAACGGATTCGTCACCATATAATAAGAACGTTGATAATTGTTGGTCTAATGTCAACATCGAACATCTGATTCCCTCACATGTCTTAAAGATAGGAATTACAAGAAGGAATCACTGATCGAAAACTATAGTTTTTGTCTCATAAAATTAATTTTTCCAAATAATGACATAAAGTTTGTCAAAAATTTCAGATTCAATAGATTTTTTGACTTTCATTCTACAAAATTACCTCCAACAAGACCGACAAAAAAGTTAAAGATGAATTTGTTACATTATACTTGTCATTAGTCGCAATTTAACCTTTACAGTTCTAAATACGTATATATACGTTCTTCAAAGGGCCCCGTCTGCAGGACAAGGCTCATAACCTTATTCCAGCTACAATACCCTCCTTGTTCAAGAAAGCTGATGCAACAATGAGCTTTCGAACAGTGACAAAAATTTTGTCTAAAAAAAACATTTGAAGACGACCCACAATCACAGTTTGAAATTTTTAATTTGCCGTGGATCGGGAGGAAAAAAATGAGGCCGCTTCTAAAGATAAAAGAATCCAAACAAGCTACATGCTGAATGGACCTACCTGAAGGCTAAAAAATGGCACAATTTTAAGATAATGCAAATTGTAAAAGCAGAAAAAAATACCACACCAATGCACAAGAACTGCTCATTTTCTTTAACAATAGAAGAGAATTTCCCCAAATACAAAAATCTGATTTTTACGACCAAAATATATTTTTCGCGAAAAACGGTTTTAGCCAGTATCAAAAAATCCTTGCCCTCTGACAAAAATTTTGAACGAAGTCCTAAAACCCTGTTTTAGGCAGTTTCCGGTCAAATAATTTGCCCAAAAAAATTCATTCTCGAAAATCGGGCTCTGTCACACTTTCAGTAATGCCATTCTGCGTTATTGTGCAAAAAATCAGAAAAACTAAAATGAGCCAATAAATACTGAGAAAATCTGGTAACAGAACGAAGGGACGGACACGGGTTAATATAAAGGACCTCCGAGGTTGGTCCAAAAACCAGTTGAATGTCAAGCTGATTAGGTAAAAATTGATACAAAATGTTTGTGAAAAAGAAAGTATCAAAGTGGAAGGGCTGGAAAGACGTGCTGAAGTGAATCGAAAAATTATTTCTTTAAGGCCGATCTCCACAATCGCGTGAAATGAGCGAAAAATTGTCAGTTCAAATAATTTTTCGATCCACTTCTGCACGTCTTTCCAGCAATTCCATTGGTAGAAATTGACGTAGCGGATGAAAAAAGTAGAACTTCATTCAACTTTTTTTTGTTCGCGCGAAACTTTTTTATGACGTAACCTTTTTTTCAGGCAAAAAAAGTTAAGAAAAAAACTGTCACCCATTTCGCGCGAAAGTGGAGACCGGCCTTTAAGACTAAACGCCTCAGGGTTGTTTTGAAAGTGGGTTGGGGTTTACCCAGTTTGAAATTAGCAGTTCTTGGATAAATACTATGGTTCAAATCGCCAAAACAATGTCAGATGTCTTTTCAAGGTGCTAAAGTTATTAAAACTTTTATTTATCCCCCTTTTCCTCTAAAAAATCCAACATTCCATGTCGGGAACCATTAATGGAAAAGTTTATAGGACATAATAAATTTTTAATATCGCTTCTTTTTTTTCGGAAATTTGGAGATTTGTTTTCATAACCTAATTTCTCTGTTCCATCATAATTACTTCGTTGGAACAGTGAAAAAGAAAATCAATTATTTGAAAATTTGTTCTAAAATTTGCCTTTTTTGTAAATTCAAAATGAAATAGAATTAAAAACGCTTTTCGTTCGTCTAACTTTTGAAGATGATAATTTCGCATAAATTGATAGGTATAGTAGTACGAAATGAAATACATAGCGTGCATTGAGTACACAGGGTCGACGTTTAGTTTTATAATCGGAAATGGTAGGAAAAGATAAGCTTCAGAAAGACCTGAAGAATTTTCAGAAGAGACTACTATTGACAGCAAAACGATCATTTTGAGATAGAAGGCTGAAATTTTAGAACGAATTATCTTTGGGGGGTTCTAATTTACGAAGTCGTCGTTTTGTTTGATCTAAAAAGTTCTTTCTTCCAGCGCTGTGATCCTTGTCATTAGAGTAGGCCCTATTCCTAGGGTAGGCTTATTCTTCTCTTCTATTCTGAAATCCGTTTTTAGCCAAAGATCGTCATTCCAAATTCTAAATCTTAAGAAATACCCACGAATTAAGCATTTTGAGCAAATGGTTTCAACTGCCGGAAGGAAAGATTCAAATATCACTTGTGCAGTTTGTACGTAATGTAAATGAGATACAGTTACACACCCGTGTCACAGACCCGCTGGGACCCTAACAATTTCGTCCCCGGTGGGAAAGAACCCTAGAACTTTAGCCCAATTGGGAATCCGTCTTTAATTTCATCCCCATTCGAAATTTAATGTTTAAAAATTGCACTCCAAAAACTGGATTTGCTAACCTTTAGGAACAATAGAATTTCTATCCTCATTGGGGGGGGGGGATTAAGTTTCACCGGGCAGTGAGGACAGGGCGAAGTTATAATGGCTTCGTTAGAATGAGTCAAGAATTCAGCCGGGTCGGATATTCAAAAAAAAAAAAGTGAAAAAAGGATGCTATAAGATATGGGAAGAAAATTGAAATCAATCTTCTCGATAGCTTGTTAGAAAGATACCAATTGATAGAATAAATAGAGCTGGACTGTTCTTTTGAAAAATTCACGTATCTCTATTCGAGATTGATTGAAATTTCAAACATATCTTTTATTACACGTGAAAATTGAACCAGTCTGAAATATAGTAAGAAATTATTCTCTCTTTGAGTCTTTCTTTAGATGCGAAGTATAATGAATGTGTTCTTAGGGAGGCAGCAAGCATATGTTATATCAAGGCGTCGTGAAAATGCGTTAAAAACGACTTGAAAATTAATCTGACTGTTACAAGACAAGATTATGGAAAGATGTTAAATATAACTTACAAAGATTCCTGGTGGTCGGGATTGGGAATCTCTTGATCTTAATGTTGGGAAGTTTAATCTTCTTCTATATTGAGCATTGTCGTGATGAAAAACCACCCAAGAATCTGAATATAGGAGAAAAGAGTTTTATACAGATATGCAATGACCCGAATTTACAAAAAGCTTACAATAAAACACATTCGAGTAATGAGACTTCAATATTTTTAAAGAACATTGTTGATTTATGTGGGAAGAATAAACAATTAGTTTTGGATGTACGAGAATGTAAACTGACTGTCTTGGAATGGTATCGATGGATGGAATACACATTTAGTGTTTCTTTCACACTAGGTAATTTTTCTATCATACACATTAAAGGAACCTTCTCTCGCTCATAACCAAATAAAGATAGTCAAAATTATTTACAACAAAATCAGACTCAGTTGCAGACTTACAAATACCCTGATCTCTCGAATAGTATGATACTACTCTTTTAACATCTCACAGGGTTTAGTGTCACTAAGGTTTTTCAGATTGTAAAGGGAAAACAGATGATAAAAAATAATATCCTTTTTAATTTTCTTACATCAGGTTATGGACGGATGGTGACACGATCAGCACTCGGTAAAATATTGACCATCTTTTACGCCATTCCCACAATCATCCTGTCCACTATAACGTACGTCTATTGCGGCAACATGGTAAAATATGCCGTCAAGATATTCATCATTAATTTCGAAATGAAAATCCTGAAACGAAAAGATGTCACTAGATTGAATATCAAGGGTGTTTTGCTGCAACTAATACTATGCACGATTCTTATATTATTTTTCTCATTATTTTTTCATATTGCCGAGTCAATGAACTTATCATACTTGGATTCATTCTACTTTGTCATGGTAACGCTATTTACAATCGGTTTCGGCGACATTGTTATTAATCTAGAGAAACTGGTGGAACATCCAGAAATGTTTCTTCTAGGTAATGTCATATTTATTTTCGGTCTCGGAACTTTAGCATCGTTGATTGCATCCTTTATGTGACCTGCGCAATAAAGAAGTTCCCATTGCAGAGTTTATTAAAAAGACGACAAAAATGATTGGTCCTAAAGTGGATCTTAAACAAACTATATTGAAAAATAAACACACACTAAATGTCTTACCGAAAACTGAGCATAATAACGGAACGGCCCATAGTGTCAATCACCGGGTGGGTGAACAAACGGGCGGTCACGAAATGAATTGTACAGAGAACCGAGATGAAAATGGACAAATCAGCGATGCAGATACGGAAACAACAGAAAATTGAGGATGACTTTTTTTTTGAATTATAAAAAATAAATGCAACAAGCAAGGATGGCACAAAAAAATTCCCTTTCATTCCTCTTTTAAGCTCACAATTTGCAGTTTTCTCTGCAAGTATTTTCTTACCAGTATTTCGAGGACATAATGTTAATGTAGGTTGCTTTAAATTTCTTTAAACAGAAAAAGCCAAGCTCAAAAATCACACCACTCCAAAACAAATAATTTTGGAAATGCCAGAGCCTTTTGCACCTGAAGTATTATGCAAATTTCTAATGAATTTTATGTTTTTATATAAAAATCTACTCACATTCTAAGCTCTGCTTTAAATTTTGCAAAAAAGGCAAAAAGTACTTCCATAAAATATATACAAAACTCAAAATTAAGAATAAATAGCTTTTTTGGACTATGCTCTTCAAATACTAAAATGTCATATAAAAATTTTGAGAAAAATAAAAGAGTAATAAGTAGAAATGAAAACACCAAAATATTTTTCTATCAGGTTCAACTAAACTTTCGCCTGCGCGTGGAAATCTGCTATAAATAAACATGTACTATTTTAAATTTAGATAGAAAGTTTCTCAATTACAGAATATTCATATTTGGAAACCTCTAAAACTTTTAAAATCATCTCCAAATGAGAGCCTGAGTTTAATCATTTTAAAAAATTATTTTGTTCTATTTCAATAGATCCTATTGTCTTAAGTCAGAACACGAGCCTTGACGGTATACTTATGTTTAATAAACTCTGATTTTATAGAGAGGACAATTCTTAGCAAACTCTTTAGTCTATAAAAGTATTAAACGTAACGCTAGGTTTAGACAGGACAGTTTAATAAACCCTGATTTTTACATATCATAATCCATTGTTCTTTTTCACTTTTTCCAGGATGTGTTCAATTTGATTAGACATGATAGGTTGACCCCTCTTGCTTCGTTGTTTCAAATTCTTACTGACAGATTTTCGTTGTTGGATATTGCTGTTCAACTTTTTGTGGTATTCTTCTGATAACTTCTTACTTTGGATTTTCTAAAATGAAAGAAAAGAAAAAAATCAGTTTCTTATTCATAGCTCTATTTTAAGCCGTAAACGTTTTTATAAAAGAACAAATTATATAAGAACACAAGGCTTCGATGATCAAAATATTAAGAACAAGGTAAGAGCATTTGAAGTCTTTGTGGTGGACTCTAAACCAACCGATTTCTTAGGAAATATGGCAAAAACACTCACAAAATGGTGAAAATAGGAACATGTTAAGAATACTTTTAGGCTTGAAACTCAAAAAGTTAAGAACATGTTCTTATAAAAAAAATGTTTATTGATACTCTGTTCTGCTGCTGGTAGTATGAAATAAACCTTGTCAAAATTGCTTTAAATATCTATGGAAAGATAAATATACTTTGAAACCTACCAAAACTTCTTTCTGTCTTTCCTCTTCTATGGCATGATAATCGATCTTCAAAAGGTCGTCATTACTCCTTCCAAGGGGATTCTTCTTGAAGTGCTTTTTCGGTTGGACTGTGTTCTTTTTATTATCGTTCCCATCAATAGAGTCTGTCGCACGTTTATTATTCACAGAGTGAGTCCTTTTCACAACAGAATTATCAAATTTAGAGTTCTTGGAAGAAGCTAATTTGGAACTAGTCAATCTAGGGCCCTGTTGTTTTCTTTGGAATAATGTTTTAGGACTTTCTGTTTTTATTGGGCTTGGTTTGAGAACAAAAACTTCTTCTTTTTTAATTTCTGTGAGCCTTCCTTTATGAGTAGGAGATTCATCGATTGCAAGGGACGATAGGCCAGTCGTGTTACTAAATATCAAATAGAATAAACAAGAGGATTAACATGTGACACGTGGTGGACGTGAAAGTCAACGAAGCTTGGATAAGGCAGATAAAAGGGTGCAGTGGTCAAGGCTTGAAATAACGGTCAGATATCAGACATTCACTCACCCAACAAATACTATAAGTTGGTCTAATGTTGACATCATCCCTTTCTAATTTCGACAACCTTCTTTAGAGAAAGTAATCATAGGAAGGTCGGAATCGTTGATAGATTTTTTTCTCTCTGATCGCTAAGCAAAGAAAAATAGTTTCCATCAGAAATTCCGACCGTCCTTAGTTCCTTGTCCGACCCTAAAAGTCATACTTCTCAGGCTAAACTTTTTGTCTGAACTACTTAAAATCATTAAATTTCAAGCTTTTTGCAGGGACAATGGCAGTTACGACATCTTCAGAGAAATGAGAACTTGTAAGGCATTAAGAACTGGTGCTGCTCATCAAATTGATTACTGTATTTCGATTAAACCTTTTTTTTATGTGTGGGAGAGGGGGCAACCCATCTTTATGTGTCTGGTATAGAAAAACTACAGTATTGCAACCCCTGCCCTGGACTCATGACAATTTCTTTAAAAAGTATACTGTGCAGAAACTTTTGCTATTTTCGCGAATTTTGGCCTGTTTTGCAAAAGTAAATGTCTTTGAAAATTCTTAACATGGCAATTTGCGAAAGTATATTATGTTCGCTAAAAACTCTCAAAAAATTGGAAATCTATGCAACCTCAAAATCGTAATAAATATCAAATATTTGGCATATTTTTATTCTTTAAATACCTTTTAAAGTCAAAAAGCTTTTACCTCTCAGTACTACAGAGTACTACAGTAGTATTGCAACCCCCACGGACTCATGACAATTTCTTGAAGTATACTGTGTGTTACCTTTCAGTTAGATCCGCTTGTGAGTGTATTGGTTCTCTTTTGATATCTTCAGCCAAAGGCTTGATATGTAATGTTTCTTTTTTCTGCTTCCTTTTTGAGAGAAAACGCTTCTTGAAACGACTCAAAATTCTTGCTTTGTGAGTTAGACCATGTCCTGAAAAAAAAAACAATAAGAATTCAATGGTTTTAACTTTTAAAAAGAAAAATTTACATTCTAGAAAAAGTGAAAATATCAGAAAGATTATTATAAAGATATGAAATACAACAATTGAATGAAAAATCTAAAAAGTAAAAATAAATGAATGAATTTTATGACAATTATACAAAAAGAAACTTGATTTCAATGGACTAAAATAAAGTACAAGCAAATTGCAATACATACCTTTACTAGCATTTCCTATAGATTGTTGGAGTCCTCCGCCTTTTTTGAAGTTCCTGAATCGTTTACCAGCGCTGCTCTTTTGAGATTTCAATGCACCATCTGGCTGTGTTTCAGTTTGATTCTTTTTGACTGGCTTCCCCATAACAATATTGTCTTTTCTTTTTATTTTAATTATAATCACTATCAAAAAAGTTTAGTCTTCAATTGAAAGGAAATCTTTAAGATCAAGCAGGTTGTCAACAACCGTGTGAAGACAGGTGAAGAGAGTAAAAAGACAAAAATTGAGAGAACAGTTCCGTGAGATCGATCAATTTTAAAATTGAGATTGATTGCCCAGCAGCCTGTTGAGGAAAATATGAATTCTCACCATCTTAAAATTTATATGATCTTGCATGATCTTTTTTTATATCCAACCATACTATTTTATTTACCCTCAATTCTTCTGTCAGGGAGTAACTCACCAAAAATACTCATGCGACAAATATGAGATTAGAATGGTAGATATGAGACTAAAATGGTAGTAGAGCTGCAAGCGGAACTGCGTAGTTCTTGCACTGTTACATCTCTGAAATTTTTATGTTTTGGTTGGTCAGGTATTTGGCATGACATTGCTATGCAGATTTACCTCCACTGATGCATACAAGCTACCCGATTTCATGGTAATAAAAAAGTTGTTGAAATGAATTGCAGGAAAAAAAGATGGCTGACCAACAACAATGAAAAAAAAAACAAAAAAAACAAGTGATACTTTTGTGGACCTACCTGGTTATGCATTTAACACATTTATAATTGATATCTACGTGACGTGACCTAAACAATCATTCAGAACACAAATAGTGACGATCTATTAAAATTAGTCGTTTGTTTCTTATAAAAAAAACGCTTAGAAACCAAAATTTCGTGCTCTTGAAATATTCTTTTATATTTAAGACTTTGTGAGCAAAAAAAACATCTATCTCATAAAAACATTCAGTAATTTGACTAAGAACATTGATGTATGCTTATTAATAGTAATTCTCATAGATAAACATGCGTTTATTGATAGGGACCGCAATGATTTTTTCAAATTGTTTTTATCGCATTGAAACCATGCTCATTGGAAAGAGCATCAAAAAAGAAAAAAAATGAGGGGTCATTCATCTCCTGAAAATGACCCTTTTTTTGGAACGATTTTCGAGGATTTTTGTAAAAATCATGGTTAAATAGGTTTAAAAGTGAAAACCCGGGGGTTATGTCAAAAAATACATTTTTTGCAATAACTTTACTTCTATTAATGCTATAGCATTGAAACTTGGCACGAAGGTTCTCAAGACAAAGTTTTAATTTTTTATCAATTTTTTTTTTCAAATTTTTCGTTTGCCGTACGAATGAATCGAAAATATCCTGTATGCCGGAGAGTTGGCAGATTGTCACTCTCCGTGGACTTTGAACTTTCGAATTGTAAACAAACACGCGCTCGACAATTCTGTAGAATTTCTCGAATACCAATAAACTTTGAGCCAAAAAAGACAGCAGAGCGCGGTTGAAAATGTTAATTTTTATTAACAAACAATATGTAAAAAAGGTTGAAATTTCATATTATCTTTGTCTTAATGCCGGGGAGGACAGCTAAAGCCCTCAAAAGTGGCTTTTTCCCAGAAAAAACTGAATAATTTTTTGTAGGATTTGATTGGGTCAATGAGACAAAAAAAACAAACAGCGCTGATCTCTTCCAGTTCCAAAAATGTATAACATCATGGGGGTTTGAGGACGCGCTCACCTGTCTAAATCCAATTTTCTGTTGGTAGGTCGTCTGCCATTCAAAATTTTACAAAATTGCTCATATTTTCATAAAAAATAAAGTTATGGCCACCAAACTTTTACATGACATTTATTTAATGATAAGAATGCTTCTAAAACTTATCCCATGGTTATAGGTGGTCTAAAACCTAAAAAAAACATTTTGGTCGATTCCAACCATTTTACCCCCGTCTTTCGCTGTCCCTATTATTGAGCCAACAAATTTTATTTGCAAGAATCTGCTTGAGCCATTGTAAAGTAATGAATTCAAAGTGAGCCATAGACTTCAGACAAAAATATTCATCTCGTTCATTCTGTCTTCTTGTCATAACTCGCACTGTTGAACTAACTTCATACAGAGCGATCAAAAAATATATAGTGAAAATTCTGACATTAGAAAAAACTAGAAACAATGAGCTAGTGACTATACTACAAAAGAAATACAAACGTCTAGGGATTCGTATAAAAGATAATTACTTTGAGAATATAAAACGAGATAATTGCTACAATTGATAGATAATGATCGTAAGAGCGACACAAAGGACATCTTTAGCTAAAAGTTCCGTGGGGAAATATAAAATGTAACACCCCCGTCCTTGAGAAAACCTCTCAAATGAAGTTTACAACCAACACCAACATGCCACGCCCATTGATCATTACCAATTAACACAACGAACGTCAATCGAACCAACCAGCACCACAGCTGGATACGAATACTAATCGAATCAGTGGATAACGACCAACAAATTGGATATAATTGTCAACCAACCAATGAAGGTGTTGACTACCAGATTGATACAGATGCTGGTTCTCCTGGTGGGGTGCAATCCTAGTTGCTCAATTCGAGTGGTGAAATCATTGTGATTGGCCGTGTGTAACGACCGGAATGAGTGATGACTTCGACCTTTCGGACACGATTGTCCCGACCAGGAAACACTTGATTGATGCGGCCGAGCAGCCATTTGCCGCGGCTGAGTGATTGGGTGTCATGTACCAGGACCAGGTCACCAACCTGGACGTTTTTTGAAGCTCGAGTCCACTTGTTTCGAGCGGTTAGAGTTGGAAGGTATTCCCTTCTCCACCTATCCCAGAATTGTTGAGTGATTGACTGGACTTGTTTCCAGCGCTTTCTTGGAGTCACGTTGTCATTGTAAGTGATGCATGTTGGAAGTAGAGTAGAAGCTCTTCCAATGATAAAGTGGTTTGGAGTTAGCGCGTCCAGGTCAGACGTGTCATCACTGACTGACGTTAGTGGTCTGCTGTTGACAAGTGCTTCTACTTCAGTGAGGACTGTCAGGAGAGTAAAATCGTTTAACACGACGTATTCGGCCATAATGATCGCATTGAGTGACGTCTTTACACTTCGAACCATCCATTTCCATACCCCACCCATGTGTGGGGATTCTGGAGGGTTGAAATCCCATTCAATGCTTTGACGTCTCAAACTTTGGTCGATCTTGGCAGAGTCCATACGTTCTAGTTCCTTCTTGAGTTCATTGTTTGCTCCTTTAAAGTTTGTCCCACAGTCGGAACGAATTAGCTTTGGGCTTCCTCTCCTACAAATGAAGCGTTCCAATACGTTGATGAAGTCGTCTGATTCTAAGGATGGTGCAACTTCTAAGTGAATTGCTCGTGTTGTGAGGCAGGTGAATATGCATCCCCAACGCTTTACACGGCTTCGCAGTACCTTGACGAGTATTGGACCAAAATAATCAACACCCGTGTGATAGAACGTAGGCGTCGATACGGTTATTCGGTCTTCTGGTAAATTTGCCATCTTTGTAAATGATGGTTTGGCGTTTAGCTTTTGACATTTGATGCATGATTGTATGATCTGTCTACACATGGCTCTTCCACCGATAATCCAGTAACGCTGCCGAAGGAGTGACAACATGTGCTCTTTTCCGACATGGTGGAATTGGTTGTGAAACTTTCTGCCCAGTAAGATGACGACAGGTTGTTTGGCTGGTAGGACGATTTGATGTTTGGATGCATAGGGAAAGTCTCCATACTTTAATCTACCACCGACACGCATAACTCCTTGATCATCTAGGAACACATCAAGTTTCTTTAGAGAACCTTTCAGTTGACGTCCTTCTTGGATTTGCTTCATTACATCTGGGAAGAATTCGTTTTGGATGAGTTTGACAAGCTGGTGCTCACTTGACTCTTCTTGTTGTAGAGTTGGTTGATAAGTTGGACTTGATGAGATGATTTCTAGTCTTTGCGTGGATGTCAGTTGCTTGGATTTGCTCGACGATTTTCGACTTGCCTTGAAATTCTTGAAGAAGATGTGTATCCATGCAATGACACGGACGATTTTTCGCCAAGAGGAGAATCTCTCGTATTGTAGAAGAGGTTTGGTTACGTTCATTTGCGTGACGTTTACCCTTCGAAGTTCAATGTAGTTTTCATCTAAGGGAATCTTCGGGATTGATGGCCATTCCGATTCAGGTAGCCTAAGGTACGCTGGACCGTTGAGCCATACATCGTCTTCTACTGCTTTCAACCCTTCCTCTCTTGTAGCTAAGTCTGATGGGTTGGTCTTTCCGGGAAGTTGATTAGATAAAAATTGATACAAAATGTTTGTGAAAAAGAAAGTATCAAAGTGGAAGGGCTGGAAAGACGTGCTGATGAAGTGAATCGAAAAATTATTTCTTTAAAGCCGATCTCCACTTTCGCGTGAAATGAGCGAAAACTTGTCAGTTCAAATAATTTTTCGATTCACTTCTGCACGTCTTTCCAGCAATTCCATTGGTAGAAATTGACGTAGCGGATGAAAAAAGTAGAACTTCCTTCAACTTTTTTTTGTTCGCACGAAACTTTTTATGACGTGACCTTTTTTTCAGGCAAAAAAAGTTAAGAAAAAAACTGTCACCCATTTCGCGCGAAAGTGGAGTCTGGCCTTTAAGACTAAACGCCTCAGGGTTGTTTTGAAAGTGGGTTGGGGTTTACCCAGTTTGAAATTTGCAGCTCTTGGATAAATACTATGGTTTTAATCGTCAAAACAATGTCAGATGTCTTTTCAAGGTGCTAAAGTTATTAAAACTTTTATTTATCCCCCTTTTCCTCTAAAAAACCAAACATTCCATGTCGGGAACCATTAATGGAAAAGTTTATAGGACATAATAAATTTTTAATATCGCTTCTTTTTTTTCGGAAATTCGAAGATTTGTTTTCATAACCTAATTTCTCTGTTCCATCATAATTACTTCGTTGGAACAGTGAAAAAGAAAATCAATTATTTGAAAATTTGTTCTAAAATTTGCCTTTTTTGTAAATTCAAAATGAAATCGAATTAAAAACGCTTTTCGTTCGTCTAACTTTTGAAGATGATAATTTTGATTTATGTTTAAATTTTTTTTTTGCATCGTTCGCATAAATTGATAGGTAGTACGAAATGAAATAGCGTGCATTGAGTACACAGGGTCGACGTTTAGTTTTATAATCGGAAATGGTAGGAAAAGATAAGCTTCAGAAAGACCTGAAGAATTTTCAGAAGAGACTACTATTGACAGCAAAACGATCATTTTGAGATAGAAGGCGTCATATGAAAAAAAATGATTTACTGAAATTTTGGAACGAATCATCTTTCGGGGGTTCTAATTTACGAAGTCGTCGTTTTGTTTGATCTAAAAAGTTCTTTCTTCCAGCGCTGCGATCGTTGTCATTAGGGTAAGATCTAAGCCCTATTCCTAGGGTAGGCTTATTCTTCTCTTCTCTTCTGAAATCCGTTTTTAGCCAAAGATCGTCATTCCAAATTCTAAATCTTAAGAAATACCCACGAATTATTTAAGCATTTTGAGCAAATGGTTTCAACTGCCGAAAGGAAAGATTCAAATATCACTTGTGTAGTTTGTACGTAATGTAAATGAGATACAGTTACACACCCGTGTCACAGACCCGCTGGGACCCTAACAATCCTAGAACTTTAGCCCAATTGGGAATCCGTCTTTAATTCCCAATTCGAAATTCAATGTTTAAAAATTGCACTCCAAAAACTGCATTTGCTAACCTTTAGGAACAATAGAATTTCTATCCTCATTGGGGGGATTAAGTTTCACCGGGCAGTGAGACAGGGCGATAGTTATAATGGCTTCGTTAGAATAGAGGGTCAATAGAATTCAGTCCGAGGTTGGATATTCAAAAAAAAAAAAGTGAAAAAAGGATGCAATAAGATATCGGAAAGAAAATTGAAAATCCATCTTCTCGATAGCTTGTTAGAAGATACCAATTGATAGAATAAATATAGCTGGACTGTTCTTTTGAAAAATTCACGTATCTCTATTCGAGATTGATTGAAATTTCAAACATATCTTTTATTAAACGCGAAAATTGTTGAACCGGTCTGAAATATAGTAAGAAATTATTCTCTCTTTGAGTCTCTTTAGATGCGAAGAATAATGAACGTGTTCTTAGGGAGGCAGCAAGCATATGTTATATCAAGGCGTCGTGAAAATGCGTTAAAACGACTTGAGAATGTAATCCATCTGACTGTTTACAAGACAAGATTATGGAAAGATGTTAAATATAACTTACAAAGATTCCTGGTGGTCGGGATTGGGAATCTCTTGATCTTAATGTTGGGAAGTTTAATCTTCTTCTATATTGAGCATTGTCGTGATGAAAAACCGCCCAAGAATCTGAATATAGGAGAAAAGAGTTTTATACAGATATGCGATGACCCGAACTTACAGAAAGCTTATAATAAAACACATTCGAATAATGAGACTTCAATATTTCTAAAGAACATTGTTGATTTATGTGGGAAGAATAAACAATTAGTTTTGGATGTACGAGAATGTAAACTGACTGTCTTGGAATGGTATCGATGGATGGAATACACATTTAGTGTTTCTTTCACACTAGGTAATTTTTCTATCATACACATTAAAGGAACAGCTTCTCTCGCTCATAACCAAATAAAGATAGTCAAAATTATTTACAACAAAATCAGACTCAGTTGTAGACTTACAGATACCCTGATCTATCGAATGGTATGATACTACTCTTTTAACATCTCAGAAATGTATGTGATCACAGAGATTAGTGATCACAGGGTTTAGTGTCACTAGAGTTTTTCAGATTGTAAAGGGAAACAGATGATAAAAAAAAATAATATCCTTTTCCATTTTCTTACATCAGGTTATGGTCGGATGGTGACACGATCAGCTCTCGGTAAAATATTGACCATCTTTTACGCTATTCCCACAATCATCCTGTCCACTATAACGTACGTCTATTGCGGCAACATGGTGAAATACGCCGTCAAGATATTCATCATTAATTTCGAAATGAAAATCCTGAAACGAAAAGATGTCACTAGATTGAATATCAAGGGTGTTTTGCTGCAACTAATACTATGCACAATTCTTATATTATTTTTCTCACTATTTTTTCATATTGCTGAGTCAATGAATTTATCATACTTGGATTCGTTCTACTTTGTCATGGTAACGCTATTTACAATCGGTTTCGGCGACATTGTTATTAATCTAGAGAAACTGGTGGAACATCCAGAAATGTTTCTTCTAGGTAATGTCATATTCATTTTCGGTCTCGGAACTTTAGCATCGTTGATTGCATCATTATGTGACCTGCGCAATAAAGAAGTTCCCATTGCAGAGTTTATTAAAAAGACGACAAAAATGATTGGCCCTAAAGTGGATCTTAAACAAACTATATTGAAAAATAAACACACACTAAATGTCTTACCGAAAACTGAGCATAATAACGGAACGGCCCATAGTGTCAATCACCGGGTGGATGAACAAACGGGCGGTCACGAAATGAATTGTACAGAGAACCGAGATGAAAATGGACAAATCAGCGATGCAGATACGGAAACAACAGAAAATTGACGATGACTTTTTTTTTGAACTATAAAAAATAAATGCAACAAGCAAGGATGGCACAAAAAAATTCCCTTTCATTCCTCTTTTAAGCTCACAATTTGCAGTTTTCTCTGCAAGTATTTTCTTACCAGTATTTCGAGGACATAATGTTAATGTAGGTTGCTTTAAATTTCTTTAAACAGAAAAAGCCAAGCTCAAAAATCACACCACTCCAAAACAAATAATTTTGGAAATGCCAGAGCCTTTTGCACCTGAAGTATTATGCAAATTTCTAATGAATTTTATTGAAGTTTATTTTTTTATATAAAAATCTACTCATATTCTAAGCTCTGCTTTAAATTTTGCAAAAAAGGCAAAAAATACTTCCATAAAATATATACAAAACTCAAAATTAAGAATAAATAGCTATTTTGGACTATGCTCTTCAAATACTAAAATGTCATATAAAAATTTTGAGAAAAATTTTGAGAAAAATAAAAGAGTAATAAGTAGAAATGAAAACACCAAAATATTTTTCTATCAGGTTCAACTAAACTTTCGCCAGCGTGTGGAAATCTGCTATAAATAAAAATGTACTATTTTAAATTTGGATGCAAGGTTTCTCAATTACAGAATATTTATATTTGGGAGCCTCTAAAACTTTTAAAATCATCTCCAAATGAGAGCCTGAGTTTAATCATTTTAAAAAATTATTTTGTTCTTTCAATAGATCCTATTGTCTTAAGTCAGAACACGAGCCTTGGTATGCTTATGTTTAATAAACTCTGATTTTATGTAGTCTTAAAAGTATTAAACATAACGGTAGGTAAAGCTTGCCGTCCACTAGTGCTATTTTTGGTTATCGCGAAATGTAATCGCGAAATGTTATCTCGTGTCTGAAGTTATTTTAAGATTTTATATGTCTACTGTTAAATAGGCATGTTGATACAAAATACAATCACACTACACCAGAGCACACACCAAAAGTCAAAAATGCTCTCATGTGATGGAAATATTTTTATCGCAAAATGATTTTCTCTCATTTTTTCTTCGATCACATGTAATTCGATCTTATGCAAACATTGAAATAAAAGAAATACAGGTGGTTCTATTGTTAAAAACTATCACAAAACAAAGGTTTCGCGATTGGATAAAATCTTGAGTGAAAACTTTTTCAATTCCTATCGTGAAATAAAATGACGCGATGGACAGGTTTATTTCGCGATAGACAGTGTTATTAATAGATGATTATTTCGCGATAGCTAAAAATAGCCTACACGTTTTTTTTTATAAGAACAAACTATATAAGAACATAAGGCTTTGAGGCCCAAAAATTTAAGAACATTCTAAGAACATTCTAAGGCTTTGGAGACATAAAAACATGCATTTTTTTCATAAGAAATTACATCAAAATGCTCAAAAACTGCTGAAAATAAGAATATTTTAAGAACATTTTTGGCTTCAAATCCAAAAAACTAAGAACATCCGAAGGCTTCGAAAATTTTTGACGTTCTTATAAAAAAAAACGTGTAGTGGACGGCAGGCTTTAAAGTTTGATACAAACATTAGAGAGGACAATTCTTAACAAACTCTATAGCCTTTAAAAGTATTAAACGTAACGCTAGGTTTAGACAGGACAGTTTAACAAACCCTGATTTTTACATATCATAATCCATTGTTCTTTTTCACTTTTTCCAGGATGTGTTCAATTTGATTAGACATGATAGGTTGACCCCTCTTGCTTCGTTGTTTCAAATTCTGACTGACAGATTTTCGTTGTTGGATATTGCTGTTCAACTTTTTGTGGTATTCTTCTGATAACTTCTTACTTTGGATTTTCTAAAATGAAAGAAAAGAAAAAAAATCAGTTTCTTATTCATAGCTCTATTTTAAGCCGTAAACGTTTTTATAAGAACAAACTATATAAGAACACAAGGCTTCGATGATCAAAATACTAAGAACAAGGTAAGATCATTTGAAGTCTTTGTAGTGGACTCTAAACCAACCGATTTCTTAGGAAATATGGCAAAAACACTCACAAAATGGTGAAAATAGGAACATGTTAAGAATACTTTTAGGCTTGAAACTCAAAAAGTTAAGAACATGTTCTTATAAAAAACGTTTATTGATACTCTGTTCTGCTGCTGGTAGAATGAAATAAGCCTTGTCAAAGTTGCTTTAAATAGCCATGGAAAGATAAATATACTTTGAAACCTACCAAAACTTCTTTCTGTCTTTCCTCTTCTATGGCATGATAATCGATCTTCAAAAGGTCGTCATTACTCCTTCCAAGGGGATTCTTCTTGAAGTGCTTTTTCGGTTGGACTGTGTTGTTTTTATTATCGTTCCCATCAATAGAGTCTGTCGCACGTTTATTATTCACAGAGTGAGTCCTTTTCACAACAGAATTATCAAATTTAGAGTTCTTGGAAGAAGCTAATTTGGAACTAGTCAATCTAGGGCCCTGTTGTTTTCTTTGGAATAATATTTTTGGGCTTTCTGCTTTTATTGGGCTTGGTTTGAGAACAAAAACTTCTTCTTTTTTGATTTCTGTGAGCCTTCCTTTATGAGTAGGAGATTCATCGATTGCGAGGGACGATAGGCCAGACGTGTTACTAAATATCAAAACAAACAAGAGGATTAACATTTGACACGTGGTGGGAGTGAAAGTCAATGAAGCTTGGATAAGACAGATAAAAGGGTGCAGTGGGCAAGGCTTGAAATAATCTTTTATTGTATTATTTTTATTATTTTGTAGTTTATTTTAATAATTCAATCTTTTTGCAGGGACAATGGCATTTACGACATCTTCCGAGAAATGAGAACTTCTAAGACATTTAAAGGACTAGTGTTGCTCATTAATTTAATCATTTTGATTCAACTCTTTTTATGTGTGGGAGAGGGAGGGCGACCCAGCTTATGTGTGTGGTATAGAAAAACTACAGTATTGCAACCCCTGCCCTGGACTCATGACAATTTCTTTAAAAAGTATACTGTGCACAAACTTTTGCGATTTTCGCGAATTTTGGCCCCTTTTGCAAAAGTAAATGTCTTTGAAAATTCTTAGCAGGGTAATTTGTGAAAGTATATTATGCTCGCGAAAAACTCAAAAAAAACCTCAAAATTGTAATAAATATCAAATTTTCGGCATATTTTTATCCTTTAATGCCTTTTTAAAAGTCAAAAAGCTTTTACCTTTCAGTACTACAGTAGTATTGCAACCCCCGGACTCACGACAATTTCTTGAAGCATACTGTGTGTTACCTTTCAGTTAGATCCGCTTGTGAGTGTATTGGTTCTCTTTTGATATCTTCAGCCAAAGGCTTGATATGTAATGTTTCTTTTTTCTGCTTCCTTTTCGAGAGAAAACGCTTCTTGAAGCGACTCAAAATTCTTGCTTTGTGAGTTAGACCATGCCCTGAAAAAAAAAAACAATAAAAATTCAATGGTTTTAACTTTTAAAAAGAAAAATTTACATTCTAGAAAAAGTGAAAATATCAGAAAGATTATTCATATAAAGATATGAAATACAACAATTGAATGAAAAATTTAAAAAGTAAAAATAAATGAATGAATTTTATGACAATTTATACAAAAAGAAACTTGATTTCAATAGACTAAAATAAAGTACAAGCAAATTGCAATACATACCTTTACTAGCATTTCCTATAGATTGTTGGAGTCCTCCGCCTTTCTTGAAGTTCCTGAATCGTTTACCAGCGCTGCTCTTTTGAGATTTCAATGCACCATCTGGCTGTGTTTCAGTTTGATTCTTTTTGACTGGCTTCCCCATAACAATACTGTCTTTTCTTTTTATTTTAATTATAATCACTATCAAAAAAGTTTAGTCTTCAATTGAAAGGAAATCTTTAAGATCAAGCAGGTTGTCAACAACCGTGTGAAGAGAGTAAAAAGACAAAAATTGACAGAACAGTTCCGTGAGATCGATCAATTTTAAAATTGAGATTGATTGTCCAGCAGCCTTTGAGGAAAATATGAATTCTCACCATCTTAAAATTTATGATCTTGCATGATCTTTTTTTATATCCAACCATACTATTTTATTTACCCTCAATTCTTCTGTCAGGGAGTAACTCACCAAAAATACTCATGCGACAAATATGAGATTAGAATGGTAGATATGAGACTAAAATGGTAGTAGAGCTGCAAGCGGAACTGCGTAGTTCTTGCACTGTTACATCTCTGAAATTTTTATGTTTTGGTTGGTCAGGTATTTGGCATGACATTGCTATGCAGATTTACCTCCACTGATGCATGCAAGTTACCCGATTCGGTAATAAAGCCTAAGCCTAATTTGGCTATAGCCTTTTTTTCAAAGAGGCCACCCTGTTGAATAATTATGTAGTCCAGCAGAAAAACAATGATAAAACCATGCATAATTAAAATTACAATATGCATGATACAGTAATTATGCATGGCTCTATCATTGTTTTTATGGCTGGACTACATAATTATTCAACAGGACGTCATCCTCTTTGAAAAAAGGTCTATCTATGGCTTAGTTAGACTTTATTTTAGGAAGAAAAAATAAATGTTTGCCTTGGGTTTGCAAAGATGGTGTATGTATAATGAATAAACTCATATTGTATTTCTTTTAAAACCTGCAAAAAAGACTTATTCAAATTTGAAACTTATAATGTACCAAAGACTGAGTACACAAATCTTCTAGAGTAATTTTTTTGTTCTGCTTTTTGAAATGAAACAAAACATTTTGAAGATTTTTTAATTGCAGATGACGTCATTGATGTTGATGATTTTTCATAGCTTCCCAAATATCGATTTTCAGAATATATGTTGTGATATTTTTTGGAACCCTTGGATGCATATCTTTAATTTGAGCTATATATTTGAACTTCTAGTTTTCACTTTCATTTTCAAGCCCCAGCAAAAGTGATGAATAGTGTCAGGACCTGCAGACAACCTAGTAAGATTGGGTTTGGGTGTGGTTGTGTATCAGATTGGCTAGGAATTGGGTTACAATTAATTAGGTTCAGAGTCGGAGCTTGAAACAAGCACTCTCTTAGTATAGTCTGGTCTGTAGTTTGTACAATATAAATAGCTATCAGATACACTCGCGCGGTGTGAATCCGTAGCGCAGCAGTTAAGCAGTGCATCAAGAAAGTGCAATATTTCGATCGCACGGAAGCACACCAAAACACCAGCTTTTTTTTAGTTTTGTCTGAACTTAAACTATACAGCCTGGAGCATTGAGTTTCAAGCCCGAAGGGCTAGAGGTCAATCTCTTTGGTAGGATTTGAAGCCAACAAATCCTACCAAAGTTGCGCGGCCTTGAGCGACCCGCCTGGTTTTTACACAAATGACAGATTGAAACTAAAATTTACCGCCTAATTTCGAAAAATATATCACTCGAAAACAAAGGAATTGCTAGATTCAATCCGTCATCAAAAATACGGCGCATATTTTAAGGCTTCAATTTTTCTTGCCTGAGAAAGGTTAGAGATTGACCTCTAGCCCTTCGGGCTTGAAACTCAATGGTTATATACCGCTGGAAAGCTAAGATCACGGGCTTTCATTTAGTAAAAACTAAACGCTTCAGCATACATAGAAAAAAAGTTTGAAGGGTTCAAAGTTCACGGAAAAATGAAACATTTGGTTTGACGTCAACGAAAGTTGCATGACTTCTGGAGTCGCTAGATGAGAGGAGAATAATTGTGAAGATACTGTACAGTAGAAACAAGAGGACCAACAAAAAACCAAAATGGTCAAAATTTTTCTCACAATTCGTTTTTGAGATCTTATGGACCGAACAGCCTAATTGATCATTCAATAAATTTATAGCTCTCACTTTTTTTAACACAGTGTACCGTGAGATTGGGTAACTTGCATCAGTGGAGGCTAACATGCATAGCCCTCAAATGAAAGACCTAGCTGGTCATTAAAATACAACTACGCAGCTCCTCTCGCATCTCTAGTCTACCATTTTTGTTTTGACTTAACTTTGTATTTTAATGACCAGCCAGGTCTTTCATTTGAGGGCTATGCATGTTAGCCTCCACTGATGCAAGTTACCCAATCTCACGGTATGCGTGGGGTGGTCGTGGGGGACTGCAACAACGTTTACCAGACGTCTGCGCTCGATGACGGATCGATCATCGGAACGGCTCGATGACGGATTGATATGTGATCGATGGATACTTAACAATCCGGATAGGAGATCGATTGAGGATCGATACTCAAGATTTTTTTAAGCTTAAGATCAGTGTAGCTGGAACCTCGATATTCCAGGATTAGAAAAAGCTATACCTGTTATCTTTTTTCTTTAAAGAATCAACAAGCCATCAACATTGATAAATTACACACATTTCCTCAGGAACATTTAAAATTATCTGCCATTATGACTTTCTTGAAGCCGTTCCGAAATTAACCAATCGGGTTAGGTATCGGAATTCCTATGGGAGTTCTTTTCCAAGATTTATAAATCAGCTAAGTCGGCAAAAAAACTTTTCCTGGGGGTTTGAGGAATAAACAGAACTGTTATCATTTGTTTTTTATTCAACCATATATTCAAATTTGCGCTCAAAAATACTTAAATAAATAAGTTGATAATATTCAATATACTATTTGCATCATTCTCTCAGAAAATAAACACTTACAGAACGACATAGTTTCTCATTTGGAATACCCCCGTGTTTGGACCATTCTATTGTGGGCGAAAAATAGGGCGGAAACTAAGTAGCACCCTCAATGCAAGATTGCCGCCTCATCTTTATTCACCTGCGTGAAAACGCGAGCTAATCATTTTTTTCTCGCGAGCTCAATGGGAAAAGGAAAGTGATCGATATTCTTTGAAGGAAAAACGTCAGAAACAAACCCAAAGACCAAAAGATGTATTTTGTTGTTGAGAATCGATCATATTGTGAAGATGAAAAAATTTCTGCTATGCGTTTTTTTCGGAACACTGAAAAACTCTAATTTCGATCTTCCTTAAGGTAAAGAGGTTGCGAGATTTGGGTTAGCGAGGCAAAAATTGCTAAAAAACTGGTAAAATCGTAATCCTCAAAAATCGAAGGTCCAGCCTCACTGAAGATTAGTTATCGATTATTTATCAATCTATCATCGATCTTTTATCGATCTTATCTACTCATACTCGATTTACTACGATCGATAACAAATCGATTAACGATGGATGTAGCTGGGAGACCCGGCTACAATGTCCGTGTGGTTTTGAGGTATAGCATTTAGTTCGAGCAGAAAATATCAGAGTTTTGACATAGTAGCCGGGAATTATTGAAGATGTAAGAATCAGCGCAAAATTTGATTGGCTAATATTTTATTGTTATGATTTGATAAACAAAAGTATGACGTCAAACAGCTCTATTGTTTCAAGAAGTGGCGCGAGCTTTTAAATTGTTTTGAAAAGATAACGGTTTTTTCTTTTGTGATTTGAAGTGATTTGAATTGAGTCAATAATTCCATACTCTGTATTTCAGTGAAGTTGTTGGGATTTTGACAGGATAGAAATATTTTTGTAACAGAGTATGGTCTCCAGACTACGATGGATGATGAATCGATTAACAATCGATGACGAATCGAAGGAGTGTCCTCGAATCGATATACTCGATTGAAATACTAGCTTGATAATGGATCAATGAAGGATCGATACCCCATCGATACTCAAGACTTTTTAATGGCTGAATCTTCCATCGATCTCCTATCCGGTTCGTTAAGTAATCCATCGATCACATATCGATCTATCCGTCATCGAGCCGTTCCGATGAATCCGATGGTCGTAGATCGATCCTATCGAGCGCACTCGAGCGCGGACGTCTGAAAAAAAAAATTAATAATCTAATTAACAAATTTCAACCTACAAACCCTGCAGGTACAAACTATTGGTCACCTTCGTCTGCTGGACCAACATAAGAAAGATATTCAACTTTTGCAACTTTTTCCAAAGGTTTCCAAAGATTCTCTGATGAACTGAAAGGATGCTATGGGGCGCCAAAAGGCTTTTTAATACCAACTTTTTTTTATAATACCAACTTTTTTTTATAATACCAACTTTTTTTAAAAGTCAAATTTTTGCTTCACTTTTTTTTGCTGGAGAAAGCTTAAAGTTGCCTATCTAGCCCTTCGGGCTTTACAGATATCTGTGGTGGTGCATCCACATTCTTAGATTTTCCAGTGAAGAACTGTAAAGGTACATGGTGAAAAAAGAAAATTGACTAAGCGAGACCAAAAAAATTGATATTATAAAAATGAAATATAGTGTTATAAAAAAAAGTTGATATTATAAAAAAAGTTGGTATTGTAAAAAAAAGTTGCTATTAAAAAAAATTCTGATATTATAAAAATGAAAGTTGGTATTATAATAAAAAGTTGGTATTATAAAATCGCACCTATGCTAGCACCGTTCACGTCAGTCGAAATCATCAAAGCTGTTAAGAAAATGAAACGAAACAGAAGCCCAGGATGTGATGAAATACCAATTGAACTGATAAAATTTGCTCCAGAAACTATCCACCAACAGATAGCCAACATCTATAACAACATAGCCGAAACAGGGAACATACCAAAAGAGATCACGTACGGTATCCTTAAACCCCTGCAAAAACCCAACAAAGCAAAAGGACCACCATCAAACTTACGACCAATCGTTCTACTTTCATCACTACGAAAAATCCTTGCAGCTTGCATTATCAACCGAATCAGAGACCGACTTGACGCAGAAATACCACTCTCTCAAGCAGCCTACCGAGCGAACAGATCCACAACCGAGCACGTCTTCGCGGCAAAACTTGTAATTGAACGGACTATAACATCAAAATGTGAAGCCGTTCACTTAATACTTCTTGATATGAGCAAAGCGTTCGACAGTCTTAATAGAAACAAACTGCTGCATGACTTGCAATCTACCATCTCACCAGACGAACTCCACATTATCGCAGTCCTCCTTAATGTATCGCTCAGCGTCAAATGCAACCAAACTCTAAGCTCTGAGTTCGCAACTGACACCGGAGCACCACAAGGAGACTGTGTAAGTGCTAACGAATTTACGTACTACCTAGCAAAAGCACTTCACCCGCTGAAAAACCACCAAATACCCAACCATCCTGATGCACTTCCTACTGTACCATCCATTCCTGCTGACCATCTAACAGACCACAATTACGCCATTGTCACAGAAAAAGAACAAATCGATATTGAAATGGAGTATGCTGACGATATCGGGAAAGTAACTTCAGACTATCGCGCACTGCAAAAGTTTAAGCAGACCGTCCCAACAGAACTAGAAAAACGAGATCTAGTAATAAATCAGGACAAAACGGAACAATTTACCATCACAAGAAATAACAACGAATGGAAAAAGTGCAAATATCTCGGCAGTATGCTTGATACATCAGAAGACATCAAAAGAAGAAAAGGAATATCGATTTCAGCTGCCAACAAATTACGAACGTTGTTCTGTCATAAAAAGTTGACTACACAAACAAAAATGTCAGCATTCACGACCTACATCGAACCGATATTCCTGTATAACTGCGAGCTGTGGAGTTTAACAACCTGCCAAGCCGAAAATTCCATTGATGCATTCCAAAGAAGATTGTTGCGAACTTTCGTGCTAAATGTGAGCTGGCCAGAAATCGTGAAGAATGCCGAAGTGTATCAAAAGACCAACGCGGTAAAGTGGAGCAAACGTATCAAAAGTAGAAGACTGAAGTGGCTGGGAACTGTATTACGAGCAAATAGTTCAACACCTATGAAAAAAGCACTCGAATATGCCAACACTAAGTACCAAAGACCGCGAGGGAAACCAACTACAACTTGGCTCAGTGTTGTCAAAAATGACCTTAAAACATTAAATATTGAATGGGACGACGCAATAGGAATTGCAAAAAACACTAAGGAGTGGAACATTATCATAAATCGTTGATAGTTATACAACTTTTTTCTACTGCTTCTTTTCGATAATTATCGACAAAGCTGATAATGCCTCAATTCCTTTCGTCGGGAGATATTTTATTATATATTTTTATTCTTTGTACCTACCGGTAATGTAATCGTTTTTTACGGAAAGACCGAATTGAATTGAATGAATTATAAAAAAAAGTTGATATTATAAAAATGAAAGTTGGTATTATAAAAAAAAGTTGATATTATAAAAATGAAAGTTGGTATTATAAAAGTGAAAGTTGGTATTATAAAAAAATGTTAGTATTATAAAAAAAAGTTGATATTATAAAAAAAAGTTAGTATTAAAAAGCCTTTTGGCGCGCCATAGGATGCTCTTATATCGGATGGCCAATAGTCACCTTCATTTTTTTATTTTATTTTTTTATCCACGGATCGCTGATAGTCACTTTTCCGGGGGTTAGGTAGGGTCAGGGTTGCTAGTAACGGCTTGTCACTGTGCCGGGTGCATACTCGGCGCCTTGGGCCCCGCAGGGTTGCTAGTAACGGCTCGAATTTCAGTCAGGTTTAAAAAAGGGGTACTGTTACCCATATTATAATAACATTACCCCCGTCTTTTGCCAGTTCGGTATAATATGTTATGAATTGCGTGGTTTGTTGTGCGGCGATGGCTCAACTGATAGAGCGCTGGCTTCCGAATCTGAAGGTCTTTCTTTGGTAGTGGTTCGAATCCCACTCGGTGCGAAAATTAGACTGGTCGAAATTGATGGACAAATGATTGACAGGTATGAAAACTCAGTCAGAAATGAGAAACTAAGTCTCAGAAACTCAGACAGTCAGAAAAGAGAAAAATAGGATAAGAGATAGGAAAGAAAACAAGGTGACGATTGGCCATCCGATATAACATCTACCGAACTGAAATTGGTCGATGATTTTGTGCTTTCTTTTCTCCGCCGTTACGGACGTCGACTAAAGAATGGCAAAAGATTTTTCTGAAGATGAGTCCGCTTGCTGTGATAATAAAGAGATGAAGAGCCACAATGTTTATCCTTGGTCAGTTAAGCCTTTTTGACAATCAAAACAAATACCGCTTTTTAATCTTAGTGAGATAAACCATAACATAAAAACAAATATGGCGGATTTTGTAAATGTTCCAAAGATTTGCACATTTATTGAAACAACTTTTATCATTTTTGCAGGGTTTGCAGGGATTGTAGTGACCATCCAACTTCTCACAGGGATAACTATGTGTTGTGTCACTTGTCAGCATGGAGAAGGACAAAATAGGTAAGACTAGTTGTAGTCTTTAAATCCTGATATATAGTCAGAAAATCTGCCGATGGCGCTGCGATAGGACTACCAGAATTAGTAAAGGTAAAAAGTAGTTGAACTCCAGCTCCTGGACTACCTGATATAGGAGTTTTAGTCAAAGCTGATAGAGCCAGATATGATAAATAGAGTAATCAAATCCAACGTAGTAGGGTAGGTATTTCACAAGACGACTGACTGCTGAACACACAGTCGAAAAGTGGGGTCATTTCTATTTCTCGAAAAACTATATAGAAGACTTTTAAAACGAGTATAGCCGATCTCATTACCTAACTCAAGATAATTCATGCAGAAGATGATAATGGTCAATTTTAGACCAAAGCAAGCAAAATGTGGCTAAAAGTGTGGAACTTGTACATGAAATAATAATCTCTTGTTAGGTAAGGAAATCAGCTATAACCATTTAAAAGTCTTCTACCGGGTGCGCCACAAAAATGTTTCCCTCTTTAAAGCTAATTTTCTAGAAATCTAAAAATTTTAAAAGAACCATTCCAATTTCATACGACCCACGGCATGGCCCGAACATGTTCGGGCCTGTTCGGATCATGCTCGGGCGGGCCACAAAAAAGTATTATTGAATCGGCCCGAACATTTTGTTCGGACCATGTTCGGGCCATGTATTTAAAGGAACATCATAGGAATAGTAGAATTTAATTTTATTTACCTTCCTGGTTTATCATCATCCATTGTTAGATATTTTCATTAGTCAAATTCAAAGTTCCAAATACCAGTGTTTGATTCACAAAGTTGTATAACAGTACAAAAAACGATCCAGAAAAATTCTGCTTCAAATAGGAGAAGACCACGAGAAAAAGGAACAGGATAAAGAATAAAAAGAAGACTATATTATGTAAGATTCAAATCATTCTTTTTAATAATTTTCCTAACTTAATTGGAAAATAGATGATTAACTTTTATATTTGAACAATATATATTTGAATAAAAATGAAGATTTTTAAATTTGTTTGCTAAAATAAGGAATATAAAATATAAATATTGGGTCCTGAAATTACACGCGCGATTGTAGCAAGTTTTCGAAAATCTGGCCCGAACATGGTCCGAAACTGCGCGGGCCACGCGCAGGCCATTTTCAAAAAGTATTAATCAAAAGGCCGGAACATGTTTGGGCCATGCCGTGGGTAGTAATTTCATTGGAAAGAAGAAAGATTAACTTAAATTTTGATAGGTCATTTATTAAATTCGATTCATTAGATCAAAAGTTATGCTCAATGAAATAGAAAAGTTACATTCTGAAAGTACTCAAAAACGTTAAAAATCGACCTATCAAATTAAACAGAAACATAATTACTACATGATATATCATTATCATCGTCTCAGTCATTAAAAATTATGATTATCTGTCTAGATGACCTTTTGTTATACGTTGGGGTGTTTAAGATAAAAACAACAATTATTGCTCTTCTCAGCAATTATTGCCAAAAACGGCAATTTTTTCAACGATGAAATGCTGAATCAGCAAGATGTGTTGTCCTTTAAAGGGCAAAGATTTCAGAGGTGTTTGGAAATAGTAAAATTGCATCGAGAAAAAGGTTTTTCGGATTTTTAAAAGTGATTTTTTCAATTTTTTGTTGCTAAATAACATGAAAAGTTCTAAAATGATATGTTAAAAGATCCTGCATCAATGCCGAAACACAGCCAGAAAGAGATAACAAAACCTCCGTTGCAAATTTGTTTACATTTGACTCGATTTTGCTATCTGCATTTCCAACAAAAGCCAGTTAAAAACAAAACTAAACGAGGCACAGTGGGCCTACTTATCGCGAGGGTGTCAAATACCACGTGTTCAATAATAAAATCAACTTTTATTTCCAAAAACGGCAATATATAATTGCCGAAAACGGCAATTTTATTTATTTACTTTTTTATTTTTCTGCTGATTCAGCATTTCATCGTTGAAAAAATTGCTGTTTTTGGCAATAATTGCCGAAAGAGCAATAATTGCAGTTTATATCTTAAACACCCAACCGTTATATAAAGGCAGTTACATCAATATGCCAAAAACATTTTGTTCAACCACCTTCACTTCAAGATAGGCCACCATAGAATGAACTTCCTTTTGTAGGATGAACAATATTCATGTGGATTTCAGCCCTGCACTCCATCGCAGAGGCTAATCAATTTTAATGACTTTTTTGACTAATGACCAAGTTAAAAAATTTTAATTTTTTTATATTTGAGTATTTTTAAAAAAGGCATGCATTCAAATAATAAAGGTTTAAAATTATTCTCTGGGCTAGTTAGTAAAATATCTTAAATAGGCTCTGTGATGGAGTGCAAGGCTGAAAGCCACATGAATATGGTTCATCCTATAAAAGGAAGTTCATTCTATGCTGGCCTATCTGGTAGTGAAGGTGGTTGAACAAAGTGTTTTTGGCATATTGATGTAACTGAAAGGAAGGTTGAACTTTAATAAAAGGCAGAAAATTCGTCGAAAAAGGCAAAAAGATCTGGTAAAATTCATAAAAATACATCAAATATGGGTTTCGAGATACATCCAGCCTTACATAGACTTTATCCAATCTAAAACCAGAAATCTACTAAGGAAAATTCGGTAAAAGTAAATTAAAGTGATTTTGATGATGATTTTAAACCCTTTCAGCCTTTCAGTTATGAAATTTATGTGTTTTATTAATTACTGAAAAATGCTTTTAATCATGTATAGGCTATTGCGATTGCCAATTTTGATATAAAAATTTGATTGGTCGATTTTCAACGTTTTCGAGCACTTTATGAAAGTAACTTTTTTATTCAATTGAGGATAACTTTTGATCTAATGCATCGAATTTAATAAATGACCCATCAAAATTTAAGTTAATCTTTCTTCTTTCCAATGAAATATATAAGAATGGCTCTTTTAAAATTCTTAGATTTCTAGAAAATCAGTTTTAAAGAGAGAAACTTTTTTGTGGCGCACCCGGTATATAGTTTTTCGAGAGCTTTCAAATAGTATACATGATATTGTCTGGAAATAAGTTTGAAATTTTCAAAAAATTTCGCCCTTAAGATTTTGCCTGGGGAAAATAAAAATTGCCCAAAAAAGGGATGTTCCACCAGTGGGATTTTAGGGGATTTTTTTCCTGAGGTATAAGCATCCTATAGAGAAGGCCTGGAGAAATTTTCAGCTAGATCTTATTGTTTTCCTACGAACAGCCTGTATTTTTGTAACACGACAGGGTTCGAATTATAGCTTCGCACTTCGCAAAATGCGAAGTGAATTTTAGATTTAGCGACCCAAAAAGATTTCCCAACTCAAAAATGCAAAGTTAAAAAACTATAAGAAAACGCCTATTTTGCTACACATATTTGTTTATCTATTGCTTTATAAACTTGCCACTTCGCTACTTTATTCATTCGTCTATCTATTGCTTTATCAACTTGTCAATTTGCTACTTCATTCATTCGTTTATCTATTGCTTTATAAACTCGCAACTTTATTCACTCGTTTATCCATTGCTTTATCTAAAACTCGTTACTTCAAAACTTCACTATACTTTGCTTTGTCTATAATCTCTTACTTCAAATCTAACTTCGCTTTTCTCGAGAAATGAATTGAAGATACTTTCGCATTTTCTTCCAAACAACATTGCAAAATACTAAAAATGTTTCACAAACAGTGAAAAAATTTAGCCTGCGGCGCTCCTCTGTTACCTCGCTTCGCTCGGAAAAATAGCGAAGCTCCTAAAATTTATAATTCGAACCCTGCACGATAACAGTCTGGCATTCAACTGAGATTCGATTGAGCTCGAAAATTGAATTTCAATCAGTCAATTGCGTTCGATTTCATTCCATTGGTTAGATTGTCAATTTCATTTTGAGATCATCTGACCGAACATGTCGCCATTCTACACCTTTTCCAATGCTTGGTTTTGTCATTATATAAATTTTTTAAACTGTCAACTGCTCTAACTTGGGACTATCTGACAAAACAGGCTTTGTCATTTGAAAATTCCAGGCGTGTGGTCAATCGCACTCCTAAAAAGTACTTTAGGTGTGTGATAAGGAGTGCTATGCATAACTTTAAGTAGTAAAATCCAAACTCATGGCGTGTGATTAATCACTCTCCTCAAAGATTTTAGGTGTGCGTGGAGGTGTGCGCGTGCTATCACACGCCTAGAACGATGCAGCCTGCAAAACATGAGACGGAAATTAGGCCACCATTTCACCAAACCTCCAAAGTCATTTGATTTGAGTTAATGAACAGCGTATTAAAAAATACAATTTCTCTTTCGCACCGAGTAGGCTTTTAAATCGAAATATGAAGAAAATTCCATAGTGGAACACACGCGAATGTCTGGAACAAAGAAGACCAAATTGCTGGCAAAACGCTGGAGCATTTGACGTCACTCATGCGGCAAGTTACACACTTGTTATTTGTTAACCCCCATCGGGTAATAGGTGGTTAGGGGGCCATCGAAAAAAAGCTCTGTTCTCTTGCAACTAGTGTTAAAAATGCGTACGGGCGAGCAAACGGTCGAAAAAGTTCCGGTTAGTGTAAAACACAGGTCACAGGTCACAGGTCACGGGTCACGGGTCACAGGTCACGGGTCACAGGTCACAGGTCATACAAATTACAGACCGGAAAACTGTAACGCAATCGTAACATACAACCCATAACATACAACTCATAACAAAAGTTCCTGAAAATATTATATGTAATGGAAATGTAATATCAAAATATGGTATTTAGAAGACTTAAACGACAAATCATCAACCCCAAAAATTGACAACAAATGACACTTAAATTATGTAAATAATGATGTTATCTCAAAGTATGAGGTTTTGTACACCAATTAACAATAAAATATTTATCATGCGTAATAGGATGCCGGCGCTGCAAGTGGATATAGATTGACAGGTTTTGAAAACAATAAATACTCCAAGAGAGCTGTTTTAGAGAGATGAAAATAGTGACGTCATTTTATCAAAAATACGAAGCAGGGGATAAAAATATTAAAACATTTATAAAATATAATCCCATTGACGCTATTTTCATCAATTCTTGTTATCATACCCAAGGTGATGCAGGAGATAAAATGAGATATGACATTAGTGATTGCGAAATAGCTATTTTCCTATTAGGGGCTGTTTAAGGCAAAGGTGAGATCGATATTCGAATATTTCTTTATTCTTTGTATATAACATTCGTAACATGTGTACAACATTGAAAAAGATTTTTGCATGTGTGATATAGATGTAATATATAATACAAGTATTACAGGTCCGTGTTATACACGGCATAAAACGCGAAATCACGTGGTAAACACGTGGGTAGACTTTTAGCTTTAAAATAGTTTTAGATCAATAAAATACCTTTGGAATTATATCATTGACATTAACAACTGTTTTTCAAACATTTTCTTTGTGTTTTACAGTAATCAAAGCTGACCTGTCAACACTGACCTGTGACCTGTGACCCGTGACCCGTGACCTGTGACCTGCGTTTTACACTAACCGAAAAAGTTCCCGGGTTTTTTTAATCACGCCAGTCATTAGGACACTCCAGGCACTTCGGAAACTTCAAGAGTTTTCCGGAGCAGCTAAAAAACACTATTTTTCTCTCTGGGAAGTTCTGGAGCTCTTCCGGTGCTTTTAGAGCAAGTGATTTTTTTATCAGTTTCTAAAAAACTGTTTAAACATGGTTACAAAAAATATTTGTCCCCAGGTTATGGACACTTTGGTTAAATAAAATTCTTTGAGGATGATGGTTCAGCCAATGAAATTGAATTTGTCTAGCTATATTCGAAAGCATCACTGGTCAAAGTATTGAAACTACCTTGAGTCGGCATGCGCAGTTAGCGGAAGTGCACTGGAATAACCGGATTGCAGTGCAGACCCCCAATCACCAAAAATCGTGCTCTGGAACACTGGAAGTACTCCGGAATCTTCCGGTGTTCTGGAGCACGAAAACCAGCACTTTTTGCACTGGACGTTTCCGGAGCCCCGGGAGGGTCCTCAGTAATTTGGGGGCGGGTGGTGACGCGAACAAAACAATTTTTCGATGGCCGCCAGAGAAATTGAGAAAAAAGCTATACTTTAAAAGAACAAATTGCTTTTCCCTGATTTTTTTCCGCGTCTCCGCACCGGAAAATCAGCGAAAAATATGATGCAGGCGGGTGACGCAAATAGAACAATTTTTCAATGGCTGCCTTAGGCGATGGAGGTTCTCTAATTCTCCAATCGGCATCAGGTCATTACGTCATAAAATAAAAGAAAAATCAGAAGAACCAGGAAGAACTATGTAATTATCAATACTACTACCATTTCGCAACCATGGCAATTTTACGGAAATGGGAATCCTCATATTGAATAAATCATCTATTTAATCTGCCATGAAGTGTTTTAAAATTCCTTATAGAATGACACATTCTCCTACTAATAGGTTTAAAAAATCATGTAGAAACAAGCAACTGTGAAAATTACCGTAATTACCTACGCCACAACCACGCCCACAGAGCGCTGACTTTTGGGTTTCAATGACTTGCTTTCACTCGTTTGGTTTTTGTAATAAAAATAAAATTATTGTGAACTTTTAACACCTTAAATGGAGGTATTTCCGCTAACTAACACTATGATCAATTGGTTGATTATTCACTGATTGACTCTAAAATGATCGATTTATCACAATGGATAGCCAATTGATGAAAAAATCAATTGATGGATAGGTAATCAATGCTCAACTCAAGTCAAGAATTTAGAATAGACTCGATTACCTATCAATATAAGATTCAATACCTGATCAACACAACCAAACTCTTTCCCAACAACTTTCACTTTATGAGTGAAGGGCAAGTCTATGATTGAAACCTTCACACTACCAATCGGCAGAATGTTAGTGAGACACAGTGATAGCCTTATCCAGATGGTGAGTGAATGTATATACCGAGTCGCACTGCAATGGGCTGTGTTCGAATCCCAAGCACTACCAGGCAGGGTGTTAGGGAAATATGGTGATAGACTCTCTACCTTCACTCATATATATCATTCTCTCTCAATCCGGCTGATAATCGAAGTATCGATTGAAGTCAAATGAGCTTAGTAAAGCTCAAATACAACTTTCACTTTGTTTATGCAGTCAGTTTGTTGTTTATACTGGACTGTTAGAATCATACTAAGACCACCAAATATACTTATCTCTTATCATACTAAGATATTTGACTTATATTACTGTATTATTATTAGATTGTCAGATTGTAGTAGACTAAGAGATTGTAGTATGCTAAGCGCGTGATGATTTATCCAGCAACAAAGACTTTTTTGTGTTAATAATCTATGACTTTTAGGACAATTTGGGAAAATAGCATGAGGTTTATTTTGACGTCTTTAAAAATTGCAAGAACATAGTTACAACCGATATATTTGATTAAAGATCGTCTTCATCAAGCTTCACCCAAAATAAATCTAGTCGAAAACCGTCTGTCAGGATTCATTCTGTATTTTTTAACCACGTGGTGAATGAGTTTCCCTTAATTAAAAATTTGAACTTTCCTATGATTGGGAGTACCAACATTACAAAACAATCTCTCATGAAGATTTGCCATATTTTAGGGCTAATACAATCTAGATGATGACTGATTCTCTTTTGCTTGTTTTTCAAAATGTTTTAATAAGTAATTGTTATCGCACGGTACCACCCGGTACCACAGGGATATATTTTTCCAGTTTCAGTATTTTTTGAGTTCAGATTTTTTGTAATATTTTCCAAGCCTTTAGGCGAGAAAGAAAATATTGAACAGTCATTGAAATTAGAATAATAAAATACAGCATTTATGGACGCGTTTTTAGCTAATTATATTTCTAATATGTTTCATGTTGACGATAAAAAAAATTTGCTAATTAATTTCTTTAATAAGCATTGACTTGATATTTTGCCTTCATTGATGTTATAATTAATGCCGTATATTTTTTTCGAAGCCATTAATAAATTTGTCAATCATCCCATCTAACTCAGTTGATCATCACAACGTTATTGCTCCCCGGAAAGCAGCAGCCCTGAGATCCGCAACTAAAAATATTCAAACTGCTCAAGTCAACCTGGGCACAACTTACGATAAATGTGAGGACATTCAAATAAACAACATCCTACGGCCATTCGAAATTCCAGGATCATCATTCAACACAAAAAATGCATGGGATTTGGTCACAAATGAAGTCAATATATCTGTCCATCAACTAAAAAAGGAAAATCTTCTGACATAGACGGTCTTTCTCCAGAATTCTGGAAACTTCCAAAGATGAAAGAAAAATTACAGCATTTCTGTAACCAAACTCTCCTTGGAAATCGACCTAAGGAATGTGGAGTCTCTGCACTCATACCTGTTCCAAAGAAGGGAGCTCTCAGCTTACCAAGACTGACAACTATCTTGGTATCTCTCTATCCTCAGTGTCAAAGTGTACAATGGTTGTTTGCTGAATCGAATCCGACCTGTTCTCTACAAAGCTCTTTTCGACCAAACCAATATACATTCAGACAAGATCAACTTCTGCTCATGTTCTAGCGTTCTGTTGCGTTGTTGAAGAACTCAAAAACCACAGAAATGAAGCTGTCTTATTATTCGTAGACTTCAGAAAAGCCTTTGACTCAATTACCCGAAGTAAAATGCTCTGATCCTTGAAGCATATGGTATCCTTCCTCAAGTTGCAAACTAAACGTAATCTGAATCATGTACGAGAATACGTCTGCTACTGTGATGGCTCCAGAGGGAGAAACAGAATTCTTCAAGATAAAACCGGTGTACTACAGGGGGATCGCTTTGCCCTCCTTTTGTTCATTGTTGTACAAGATTACGCCCTTTAGTGTATCCATTCTGCAAAGTGACGGGATAACTCTCAAAGGTCCTGTAGAAGTAGATGCGTGGAAGGACATAGCCCTTCTTGAGGACATGATATTAGCAGCGCAAAGCTTTAAAGGTTGAAAAAGGTTGTCAAGATGTAGGTCTATTTTTTACGTACCAAAGACTAAATACTTGCACCTGAATCCATCGACTAACACAAAATTGTACTCTTCAGACAGTACTGAGATTGAAAGAATTAACGCCAAATTGTCTCCTAAATTCAACAGATGGTAAGTCCAGTTTTGGCAGGCGCTGCTAGTATGTTCAATTTCGTAGACGACGGACCATTTTTCTTGCACGCCTTTGTACCCCTTCAAGTAGGTTGACCTGCTTACGCAATCTAGGTGACCATACAGATTGAGCATATTCCAAATGAGGTCGAACAAAGGTGGTATACAGTGTGTATAATGTCATGGGACATAATTCCTCGAAGCCTCTTCTGATCACACCGAGAATTGAGTTTGCTTTCTTGACCTGTTTCTATATGTGCTCTTCAAAGGTAATGTCAGAGTCAATCAGCACATCTAGATCCTGTTCAAGTTGGTTTCCATCTATGGGTGTGCATGGATGATGTTCTCGAATTTCCCGAGAATAAGAACATGGCATTTATCTGGATGTAATTTTAAAAGCCATTTTCTCGACCAATTTTCCAGTTCATTGATGTCCTGTTGGATTGTCAAAGAATGCTCGACTGAGTTGATCTCTTTGACTATCTTCGTATTATCGGCAAGTAGGAAAATAGATGAGATGATGTTCTCCGGTAGGTCATTGATATAGATAACAAAGAGAAGTGGTCCAAGGACACTTCCTTGAGGAATACCACTTACAACGGATTTTGTACTTGATCGAGCTTGGTCGACCTTTACGAGTTGTTTTCTGTCTGTCAAGAAAGACTCGTAGACAGTTGCCTGATATTCCATATCCTTCAAGTTTCTTCAACAAGCGATGGTAGAGAACAGTATCGAAGGCTTTAGCAAAATGGAAATATATCGTATCAACCACTTTGCCATTAGCAATGCTTTCGCAACACTTATCCAAGTAGTTCAGGAGTTGAGTAACTGTTGATCAGTGACTGATGAAGCCGTATTGTTTGGTTGACAATAGCTTTTGATCTTGTAGATGATTCATGATATGTTTCCTAAGAAATGATTCCATCAATTTACAAACAACTGATGTCAGGCTGACTGGTCTATAGTTTATTGCTAGATTTTGAGCACCCTTGTCCTTGTATATTGGTGAAACGTAAGCCATCTTCCATTCTTTAGGTATGATTTCACACAACAAGGTTTTAATCATTATGATCGCCAAAAGCTCGGCTACGTGGTCGACCAATTCTACCAGCATTTTGGGATGAATTTCATCTAGACCAAAGGATTTGTTGTCAAGCAGTTTTGTATGTTTCTTCATCATCTCCTCGGTGACGAGTAGATCACTAATATTCTTTTCTGTTCGTGCAGGGAAATCTGGTAATTCACCCTCTGGCTCATCAGTAAAGATAAAGACACTACAAAACTGCTTTTGCAAGATGTTGCCATCTCGTGGTCGTCATGTTTAATAAAATATCTTGGGCCACAATTTCAAATTATTTCAATGATTCTATCAAGAAAAGTTATTTTGATTTAATCTGTTATTTATTTGATTTAGAATTAACTGCTCCTAACCTTGCAGGCACAACGGAAGCATCTCCGTCCATAAAAATCTCCTTTTTTTTTCTCTGAAAAATCCTTTGTTTTTATTCCATGCAAGACCTTGCGTGGACCAGATTGAGCTCTCATAAGACCAGGACACAAGAGGTGTCCAATCGTTTATGTGAACTGATATTATCCTGTTACGATTATTGTATTATTATAACACCAATACAATTTTACTGCATTACAAGGATTATAAACGATTCTATAGTCTATCAGAAAAAAGAAAGATAATATAAGAGATAGGAAATGAAAAAGACTGTTGGTGAGCCGATAATCACTTCTTCTTTCAGGTAATGGGCCATTTACCAGCAAAAGTAGACATCTCAGATATATTTATTTTCTGTACAAAAGGTCGATTAGAATTTTTTTTTGATATACCAATATATTTTTGTCTTTTCTCATTAGCTGACAAGAAAAATGAAACTGAACAAAAGCTGTTGCATGTATTCCACTGATATTCTGAGAAAGATGATAATGAAATATCACACATTGCCTTTTGCTACTGTTAACACATTTTTAGTGGGTCGAACGTGATGGTTAGTTTGATCTTATTGTGTTTCCCCTGTATATGTTGCTGATTCAGCAAAAGCGTAAAAATGCTGATAACTCCTCGAATTTTCATTTAAATGAGCTAAAAGTATGATGGATAGATATGAGCCCTCCTTTTGATTATATCAGCATTTTTGAGGAAAAACAAAAATTCCTGGTTGTTAGTTGCCATCCTCCCTTAATATTTCAATAAGTGGTAGATGGTTCCATCAAAGAGTGCTTGATGATTAGGACTAGAGCTTTATAAAGTGTGCAAGAAAAAACAAAATTTGAATTATATAGTACTTTTAAATCACACTTTTTCAATCTGTTTTAGGGCTATTACTCCACAACAGATGGAATAAGAAGTCTATAAGAGGTTGAGTATTATTTCCCATTATTTGAACTGAAAAATTCTTCCTTCTTTTTGCAGGAAAAATTGATATTATTTGTCCTGAAGTTCAAACAACATAAATACTAACGGGGTGATAAAGGAAGTTTTTTTTACGATGTATAGAAGCATGTGATGAATTTTCAAAAAATATGACCTATAAATTCACAAATAAAAAGTCCCCTTTTTTAAGGAGTTTTGATATATTCATTAATTATTCATGAATATTTCATTTTTTTTATATAGATTTTTGGGAAAACTTTTATTTATTTTTGCTATGAGATTACTATGTCTCTTAAAAGATGGAAGAAGGGAGGTGGCGTATTTCTACTCTGCTTTCTAACATGTTTATTTTGTGTATTTGATTCAGATTGAAGGAAATAATAAAGTACAGTGATATCTTACAACGTGGGATGTGAAAAAATGGACGTTTTGCTTTTTAGGCGTACAAATTTTCGCCAGCAGAAACTTTTGCGATTTTCGCAAATTTTGGCTCTTTTTGCAAAAGTAAATGTGTTTAAAAATTCTAGGAAAGGCCATTCGCAAAAGTTTATGCTCTTGAAAAACTTTTTGACAAAATAGAAAATCTGTAAAACTTAAAATGTAACATTTATGGAACTTTTTAGCCTGCTAAAAGATTAATAAGTCAAAGTGAAAAAGTTTCAAGACAATCCAAGAAATTTCTTCCTTTAAGCCACTTTTCCATGTTAAAATTCTCATTTTTACGTCTTGATTTGTGAAAGTTTATGCTCGCCAAAAAGATTTTTCCGTCGAATTCACATTCACAAAAGTAAATGTCGTAAATTTCGCGATTTTTCATCCTCGCGAAAGTTTTTACTCGCGAAAGTTTGTACGCCTAAAGTATTTGATATATACTGTAAATTTCTGCCAGCAGTGCATTTGCCTTAACTCGGGGGGGGGGGGGGATTTCTTCGATTTTTAGAGAGACTTCTTTCTCGAAATCAAAAGAATTTCCTAAAAATCATGAAGTTTGCGATCTTTATAGAGAAACCACTTTGAAATTTTCTGACTTTGGGGAGTAGAAAAAACCGACCCTTATCGTCTGTTCATACTTGGCACCCATTTTTACCTAAAGTATCCTTATTAAAAAAGTAAGGTTTATGTTTTGATAATTTAAAGCTATAAGGTCCGACAAGAATGGGCCCGAATACATCAAGTAGTATTAGATTACATTTTCTTGGAAAGTTAATTGATCAGGAAAGTTTGTAATAAGTAATTGTGAGACCATGAACATGGTAAGACTGAAAATCAAATCAAATGAAATGAAATCCTATTCTTATAGTTAACCATTAGCAATAGTGTAATTGATTCATTAATTATGTTGTCTTATCAACCCCATAATGTCAACTTATTGATGACATCATTCACTTTAGAAAGGACAAAATTAATAAATAGAGGCATTTTTTTAGAATTGATATTATAATATATAAAAGCGTTTTTTTCTTTCTACTTTAAAGGAAAGACAGGAATGCTGATATCTGTGGTGCTACGAGGGAATGACATCATTTTTGGTTTCATTTGATTAATTTATTGCTTGAAGAGAAACTTTTGATGATATCTATCATCGTAAAGATACTTAGAAAGAGAGAGTTTCTTGTCTTTTTGAGTATCAGTTTTGATATCTAATTCTCTGGTTAAATTAACATCTCTATTTGTCATAATAATAATAATGTTACTTTTTTGGCACATGACAAACACAGTATCATTTCTTTAGTTTCTTGGATGATACTTATATATTTATTGACCATTTATTGAGTTGTTTTTAAACTTGGTAGATCGTATTTCTCTGTTCTCGAGAAGTTATCCAAGCCAGCCGTTTTTCTTTAAAACAGATCGACTTAAGCTACTTAACGAGATTGTTGATTGAACTTTCGGCATTCCTAGGGTAATTACAATTTATCTTTATCTTGATGAAATTGCAATTAAATGTTTTGATTGAGTGTTCTGTTATGTTTACAAAAGATGGAATCGTTTTTTTGCAAAATATGAGAAGTAATCGTGTAGTTAGTTAATCAGTGGAGTAGAGACTGTTTACCAAACATCACTATTTAGAGAAAGATAAATGTTATTGTGTTATTTATTACATTGAAATTACAATCAACTCTCTCTCTAATTCGAACTTTTCTATCATTCGAATCTTTCTGTAATTCGAAGAAAAACACGCTGGAAAGACCCCTAAAATGCTCTCCATAACTCAAATTTTTCTCTAATTCGAAAAAAAATTTCCTGGCCCCTTAAACATCGAATTATAGAATGAGTCAACTGTATTTTGAAATAGTCCAAATTTCCAGTAGAGTGTTTTTTAGTTTTTGACAGTATTTGTTTCAAAACAGTTTTTTTCTTGTTCGTCTTAGATGTGGTTGAAATTATTAGCAAGTTTGTTTTCATACGAAAGAGGTCGATGAACACGTCATCACAATATGACGTCTGACTTGTAAAGAAAAATGTTTGAAACTTTTTGTCAAAACAATAATCCTGATTGTCTTGTGCGTGAGAAGTGAAAATATTAGTTTTTGTCGGAAAATAAATCAACTTTTTCATATCCTATACTTTTCTCGTTCATACATCGAATGTAAACGTGACAGATTTCGAGAGCTTGAGTCGGCTAATATTTTTACTGGATTGCTCGATGACTTCAATGACAACTTAGCGTATTTGTTTATAGACTTATGGTTTACGTTCAACAAAATAATATTTCATGAATTGCATTTTTTCCAAAGAGCCAAAGCCTACAATCTTATAATACTGTAGTTGTTCTCGTCATGTTCCTAATTTTATGTCAATGTATTCGGGCTTTGTACCCAATTTTTGCTTCTCTGTTACCTTAAATTTACTTGAAGTACAGCTATTTCTCACCCTGCTTGTTCTTAAACAGTTCTGGGGTTTTTGAGCCTCGTTGTTCTCATAAAATTGTTCGTATAAATAAAAAAGTGACAACAGAGCGCACAAAAGAGTGCACACGCTTTTTTTATAAGAATGGTGTTTTTCCATTTCATCTCTATATATGGTATTCTTAGGCTACAATCAAAACACAGCTTAAGTCTAGCATGCAATACATAACTCAAGCTAAAATTTGACATTTTTACGAAACATTTGAGCATTGCTGGGGAATAATTGTAAATTTACAGGTAAATTGCTCTAAAATTGACATTCTTAAGTTTAGTTGCCAAATTCCATTGTGGTATTCTTACCATATTCTTAATCTCTTGGCAAATTTCATCATGAATATTCTAATAAAAGAAGCTTAAATCCTGTACCTCTACATTTTCTCAAGAAATTCGCTATTTTAGTTTTTATCATGATGCTACAAAATGATGTTGACCTTTACAAACTTTATTATAAAAGATTTCTTTTTATGTTGGTTGCTTTGATCTCATCTAATCTTTTTTCATCGATTTTTATGTACGATTGAAATTAGGATGGCTATCATTTTTCCTTATTCTGTCTTGATGTTATAAAATTATTATAGTATCATGATGTGTTGAGCGAGTTGAACCTGTAACGTTTTTCGAGTATGCTACTTGCAATTTATATCACACTACAGTCTATTATGGAAGAAAGTAATCAAAAGCTCTTGTTAGGGTGGAAAAGAGAGGACTTTGTGGTGCTGTGGTGTTTTGCTAAACAAACTCAAAACTTATTATCGATCAATCTCTAGAAATTTCTGGTGTTTATGCAAGTACTGTAGTTTGTGGGTGTGCGCAGCCTTTGCTATTGGGTGTATTTTGTGTACCCGATATCAATTTTCGACACAATCTAAAAGACGTGAAGCGATTCATTTAATATGTTAATTTGTTATACCTTTCACATGACTATCATATGCAGAAAAATTAGGCTGAAATATTGCTTTGCCTGGCCTTCAGGTCGAGTTGAAATTTCATGACGGATGGACAAAATACAATGAATTATTTCGTAACAGACCCTCAACAGACCCTTATCAGAATTGTCAGAAACGTCAATAAGGACCTGTTAAAAGTATCAAGCAAAGTTAGATACGCTTTCTCTTTAAAAGTAGAGCTTTGTTTTATGAGGATGATTCTATGATATAATATAACTCTAGATAGAATCACTGTAGCTAACAATCTATATAAAACATAAGGTTTCGGTGGCCAAAATATTAAGAGCAAGTTAAGAACATTATGGCTTTGTGAATCTTCTTAGAAGGTTGAACAAAAATACTGGCACAAAGCTGAAAAAGATTGATCAAGAACATTTTTCGGTATACAACTCAAAAAGTTAAGAACATCCCAAGGCTTCAAAAACTTTAATGTGCATGTGCATTAGATGATTTGTATTTATTGGCAATAATCATTTTTGTTTATATTTGATGTTTTTGATGTTTTGAGTCTCATTTCTCAGAAGGACAAAAGTGAGGAGGGACTTATATTTTGATGATGTCTTTAAGTTGTTCCATCGATCAATGAACATTTTAAGTTTTTGGTTTAATGTTATTGACCTTCCAACGAAGACGTTTGGACTGCAAATGTTGCTGCTCTGAACTATTCTCAAGGATGCTCTTTATATATAACGTTTTTTGACAAATTTCAATCCGTCTAGTTAATTGTTCAATGTAAGAAAATCATTGATGAATAGTGAGCGGTTCGTTTATTTCCATCATGCGCCTTATTAGGGTTATGATAAGTTATAACTAGCTTCGAATGACTACGCAAAAATTTCTGAGTCATTGAGCATCATGATTTTCATAAAAGACTTTCGAATGTAAGGATACAGTATCGTATTTTCAACCAATTGAAATGAGGCTGTCTCTCTCCTGACCTCATCAGACTGATTGAGATGACTTTACTGTAATACGATATTGTGAAAGTCTTTTTGTTAATTATTGATTTAAACTGACACTGTGGTCTATCAATCTTGAATCTTGTTTCATTTGTTTCATCAATATTTCAGTGAAACACTAGTAATCCTAAAAAAAATATTCCTGCTAAAATTTTAGTCAAATACCTGTCGATATTCGCGAGTTGAAGTTGTGGAAGGTTTTGTGTTTACTTGTTTTTTGGTGAAAATTTTAAGGGAATTGTTTTTCGAGAGTTTTACTTATAGAACACCCCTGTCTCAGTGACTTCGTAAGAACTTCTTAACCATTGAGGAACAAAACGAAAATTGTTGGAACTCTTGTATCTAAGTCTGTTGAGAGGGGAGTGTTGGCTAGAGCTTAATATTTCCAAAAAGATTTGCAATTATTCGGCTACTTTTCTAGTGGGTTTCGTAGAGAAAGAAATAAAATTATCAAAATGTTCAAAATTGACAATTAGAATTACAACAAAATTACAATTCGTATTTTGATTTATAAAGTTTTATCGAAAGATCACAAGATGCCCACAATATTTAGTTATCTGTTCAAAAACTTTGACAGTTAATCTCTTTAAAAGTGACTGATAATCGATTTCACCTTAAGTGACTCTTGAAACTGAAATGATTTTTTGTATTATTTTATCAAAAGCATCAAAAATTTTGGACTTAAATTTTAATTTTTTTAAAGTTCTTTGGTACTATCACTTTTTATGGATGCTATCATCTCAAAATTAAATTATTAAGGAATGGAAAGGTAATTTATTAAGGGAGGGATAGGGCGTGGGGGCGGATGCTGCTAAAACCGAAATACCGACGCGTCGTTCTTTAATCACCGTCAACACACGCAGCAAAAATTGCAGAAATCCATATTTTGTCACCATATGACACATCTGTTTGACACCGTGTATAGCATGTTTGACACCGAAATACCGTCACTTTATTCTTCAAACACCGAACACCGGTAGCAAAAATTGCTGATACCGTCACACCGTCAAACTCATACGTACCCTTTATTAATATTTTCTTGTTTTTTTTTTCAGATCATTATACAAAAACGAAAACTCAAAAACAGAAAGAGCAACTACAATATAATTCGTGCTGGACATGAAGAAGTATGGATATTTCTTACTCATCTTTACAACGATATGTTTGTGTCATGGCAAACCTGCCAATGAAGAAAACGACGCACAAATTGAAGTCAACATCGACTCTCGTGGAATGGTAAGAACTTTTTACTGACATTTGACTTTTTTTAAATACGGTTAGGTTTTGGTATGCACGTTTTTTTATATAAGAAACACGTTTATATAAGGAACTGGAAACTGAAATCCTTATAAAAAACGTGTATATATCGAACACAGAGGCCACGGTAAGGGTCTAGTCTAGCATGCCATAAGCGACCGTAGTGCAGTGGTAGAGCATCCGGCTACGGTTCGCAAGGTTGTGGGTTCAACCCCCAGCCGGGTCATACCAAAGATTCTCAAAATGGTACTTGATGCCTCTCTGCTTGATGCTCAGCAACTAAGAGGAAGGATCAAGGGTAAGTGGAGAAATCCTGGGAGAAAGAGTGGCGCCCTCCCCTACCTTCGGGTAGATAGCTATCGAAAGAGGAGCCTTCGGGTCGCCTCCGACTGCGGTCGCAGACTTACTTACTAGCATGCCAGATGACTGATTTAAACAGTTGAAAATAAGCAAAAAATAGGAAGAGGCAAATTGTAGTCATAATAACTATTATTGTCCCGAAACAATTATCGTGTTAGCGATTCGCGAAACTTTAGTACCCGCGAAAATACGCTGAGGGGATCATATAACACCCTTGCTGTATCACACGGATTATTAGCGACTCCAGCCTAGTAAGGGTCAGTTTTGCTACTCACTTGAAAGAATCAAAACTTTCGCAATAAGTCTTTTTCAAATTAGGATTTTATTTCGAGCATGACACCCATCTGCTTATCTTCATCACGTATAAATTTTTATTCTAGATGTCTTTACAAAAGTTTGGTTGGTTCAAACCAAAATTCTCTTCGGAAGCTGGTCAAATACAAGCTAATAGTGAAGCCCTTGCACAATCATTGAGAGACTTTCAAAAGTAAGTACATGGTTTTCTTGAGAATGGCAAGCGTCTGTCTTTCTTGAGACACACCACGTGGGAATAGTGGCTAAGAGTACTTATAAGAGGAATAAATTGCCCTTAAAGAGTGGTTTGGAAAGTTGAATTCCGCGAACGTAGTGCAAGCGTAAGCTTTTTTCAAAATTGTTTCATGGGTTAAATGCGTTGTATCCTTATACACAAGGAGTGTGTAAATAGAGTTTGTTTTGGTTCGATTAAAGTTAACTTCTAGCTCAGGAATGGTGTATTGACCGATTAAAAACTTCCAAATTGTAATACTCTGTATGTTTCAATTTTTTAGCAAAACAATCGAAGTGTTTAGCAAAATAGTCAAATTGTTATATTTTTTGTAGGTTCGCACACATTCCGGTGACGGGAGAGTATGACGCCGACACGCAACGTATGATGCAAAGCCCCCGTTGTGGGATGTCTGACAAAACCGGTGACACAAGACTGAAAAGAAAGAAAAGATATAATCGGCACGGCACTAAATGGCACAAAAAGGTGGGTTACTTGTAAACAATCCATCTGATAAGGAAAAGGACTTGGATGGAGTTCACTAGAATGACATCCGAAGTCATTGCAATGAAGGGCTTCAAGATAAATGTTTTGAAATCGTTCGACCCATAGTATGACTGTTGCATAGAACAGCTATAATTAAGTCTTTTCAATCTACAATGATTTAGACAAATTTTACATAAGGAGTCGTTGTGACTCAATTGTTTATTCATTTGTTTGTATATTTTGATTATTTGTCAGGAAATAACATGGGCGGTTGAGAATGACAATGATGATGGCATCACACGTGAGATGGTTCAATACACCATGAAACGTTCTTTCGATAAATGGCAAGCTGTCACCAACCTGGAGTTTAAGGTTCGTCAATTTCACATTTTAATTTATAGGTCATTCGTACGCGTTTACTATTCCCTGAAACCTCGGCAAAGTTTCATAATGATACTATAAGTATTTCTGAAAGTATCTTACCCCACTTGAAAAGAATTCTCACTGACCCCCTCCTTATTCAAAGATACCGGGTGTTAATCTCCGATTCAGCCTGAAACCATGAAACAGCCTAAACTAGAGATGTTTAGGGTAATAAATAACCACAAGTCGTTTGACCATAAGGACTAGTAGGAACCTGCCAACTTAAGTTGCTATACGTATAATATACCTAGCCTAGCCTAGATGTCCTATGCAGTGTCATTGAGCACAAAATGCATGTATCTGCTCTGCCACTTTCTCTCCTGAGAGAAGAAAATTGGACAAAATTCACCTCTTATAATGTTGAAATTTCAAGATAAATAGGGAATAATTATATTATAAAGATTAAAGTTCACAAAGTAAAACCTCAAAGTGAAACTAGAAGAACGAAACGATCTTGCTAAAACTCTTTTTAATTCTTATTCTTAGGAATTGGTAGGTCGTCCAGTCAATTCAGCTGATATTCGCGTGCGTTTTGAGCGTGGCACGCATGATGACTCATACCCATTCGATGGTCCGGGCGGCACGTTAGCACACGCTTTCTATCCTCATGATAATACGGGACTGGCTGGCGATGTCCATTTCGATGATGCGGAAAAGTGAGTACAATCTCGGTCAAAATATATTGGGAATTTTGGTTAATTCCTCGTTTTCAGCAATTTAATGTTCGGGCGAAAAAGTCGCTTTTGGGCAAATTGATAAATTTTTATTCGAATGTACTTCCAGGCTATATTCGGAGCCCAATTGGACCATTCTTGGACTTTTAGTTCCTCAGATCCTAAGGTCCTAAGTCTTAAATCTTAAGTCTTAAGTCTAGTGTTAAAACTCTACCCGTCCAACCTAATTTAGAGTGCTTCCAAATCGTTTGTGGTTGTAAGATTTCGTGGGAATTTCCCTTTTTTCTCAAATATTATGACTTTGATTGTAGGAAAGGTGTTAGTTTTCTTAATGAATTTTAAATCCTAAAGTGCTGTATATACAGTTTTACCGTATTTAATTTTGATTTACAACATATGGCGTCTCACGATTAAGTCTCTAAGGGTTACAAAAACAACAAAAGTCAAATTAGTTTTTCTGAAGGTCAGTATTTCTTGAAAAATTCTCTTTTTAAGGCTACTTTTCCGCTGATTTTCTCTCTCAAATTGTAAGTCTTCGACGATTCGGTCTGCACATACTTTACATTATCCAACCCTGGTACCCCCCGGATTGTAGCTTTATAAATGACTGGACACGTCAATTTAAACCATCACTAAAAGTGATAATTTTCTTTCATAGGTATACGATCAAAGATGATTCGGGTCGGTCGTATAAGAAGTTATTATGGGTTGCTGTTCACGAGCTGGGACACAGTATCGGTTTAGAGCATTCCGATTTGAAAGGAGCCATCATGTATCCATGGTATCAACATTTTGAGGGAAATGATTTTGATCTCACTGATGACGACCGGTTGGGTGTACAGATGATTTATGGTAAGTTATCGGTCAGATTGTTCCCCGGGGGGCACTGGGTTTGCGGACTGACGGTATGTGCGGGCCAAAAATTGGCTAGAGTGCATTTTCCCCCAAATTTTCGATCCCTTTCGTGCAAAAAATGGTCAAAATTCTAGCATTTCTGGTCAAGATATCTAGATTTTTCAAGAATTTTCTGAAATTTCTACCCTTACAGTGCATCTCTAGTTTTTCCGACCCTTACAGTGCATTTTAAACATATTGGAAAAGGTACCCTTAGGACCCGCACATACCCGTCGGTCCTTTTGCCCAGCTGCCCCCCCCCCCGGGGATTGTTCTTTCTACCTGAAGGTCGACTAAAGTACGTATTCATGGTATATAATCTGCTAGGTCAAGCATTATTGGAATCAAGGGTTCGACGAAATTTACAGATTTATTTAATCCACCAAATTGAATGCCCTATGAAATACTTTTTCGGCCATCCGCCAAATTAAATTCCCGCCAAAACTTCCCGTAACAGAAACCATCTGTTAAATAAGAGTCGATTGGCTAAAATAACTGAAATACAAACTACAATCTAAAGTAACAGCTCCAACTCTATCACCAATTCGACAATATCAAATAGTTTTAGATTTACTTTACAATTACTTACTTGGATCTTTTATTTAGGTGGAAAAGATCCAGCGGTGACAAATCTGCCTGTGACCGCCATCACGCCTTCAACACCCTCTTTACAAACAGTCAGGAAATCATCTTGTACAAATAAAATTGGTGCCGCACTTCTAGGTATAGACGGCAGGACTTATATTTTCAACGGGCAATATTTCTACATTTTGTACCAATCTGGAAGAGGTTTGATGGGCGTTGAAGAAGGCCCTTTGTTGATCAGCGCCAAGTTTGATGGTTTGATTACGTTTGACGCTATCTTCCGACGCCCAAATGACGGCATGATTATCGCTTTCCACGGAGATTCGTAAGTTAAAAATGTCTAAAAATGTTCTTAAAATCTTCTCAACTTGTTTTAATATTTTGGTCACCTACCAAAGCCTTATGTTTTTATATAGTTTGTTATTATAAAATGAAAATGTGCGATTGATGAATTGTATTAAAAAGATCCGGAGCACTCGCTTTACGATTAGTGATTTATTTCAAAAAACTTTCTCCTTCATTCACTTACATTTTTTATAAGAACATCCGAAATCTTTGTAGTTTGATTCGCTAGAGGATGAGCAGAAGCCTAAAATCTTTGAAGCCTTTTATTTTCTTAACTTTTTAAGGCTTCAGCCTAAAAAGTACTGTTAAAATTTTCTTAACTTAGCTTAGTTTTTTATATTTGGGCCATCGAAGCCTTCTGTTCTTACTTTTTTTCATTCATTCCCTTAGGTACACAATCTATAAAGGTTATAAGAAACTAAGACCTGAGGAGGGTGGTGGAACGAGAAAGATTTCAGATGGTTTTCAGAAATTGGAAGAAGGATTTCGAGATGTCGATGCAGCTATTTACAATAAAGAAAACAACAAACTATACTTATTTAAAGGTACAGAACTGTTTTTTATTCAAAATATAAGGTTTATATGGTTTTTCAGAATTCTTTTGGAAATTCAACTCTGGACCAAATTTCAGGCCTCTGTAACTTCCTTTCCGACTTGGGACACTCTGAGATTCACATACTCTAGCACAAAGCTCCTGGATTTCTGTATATACACTTTGAATGTTGCACTCCTAATCACGGGATAACTATTTTGAAACAAGAAAACTGCTAAAACTGCTCACACAGCAAACAAACGAAAAAATAAAACACATTCAGGTTAAGTATATTTTTACTAGCATACATTGCATAGTGGCTTAATATTCCAATTATTTGAAATCTTTCATCTCAAAAAAAAGATCCATGATACTTTGCAAAGGTCGCGCTCATTCATAACGTCTGGTTAGATTTTTCTCCTCGTCGTGACCTTACTTCAAATCTGATTATCAAATTTCCTTTTTAGGTGAAAAGTATTGGAGATTCAGTACAACTTTCAATTCTAACGATTTCGTGAGAGACAACAATTACCCACAATCCATTGCATCAAGATGGCATGGTCTACCAAAAAGTGTCGATGGTGCTTTACTTTGGCAAGATGATAAAATCTTCTTTTTCAAAGGTACGGGAAGTTTTGTAAGATTGATTTGAAAGCTATTTTTTGAATCATTCAAGGCATCGCAACCGGGGGATTTACTTAGGCAAATGGAGGGTACAGGTATGAACCGCCCTTAAGGGTACCTTTTTTAGACCTTCAAAGTCCCACTAAGGTTCGTAAAAATCACAATATCTATTTCAGTCCCGCTATGGGTTACAACAAAAAAACAAAAACTCTATTATTTATACCCAAGAAGGCTAAACTTTAGAAAAAAGTCCCGGTAATGGACTATTATGAGCACCACAAGAGCTTCTTTAACATTCGTCTAGCTGATTATTCAATTTCCTTTCAATTTCCTTTTTTTTTGCAGACAATGAATATTACCGTTGGAACCAACGATTACAGAGAGTACACAGTGGATATCCTCAAAAATTAACCAGTACTTTTCTAGAATGTACTAAAGGAACTTTCCAATCAGAACGTGAAATGGCTGCAGATTCCAGCAGTATTGAAATTACACCCTCTTTCTTGGGACTGTCGATAGCATTATTAGTGCATAGAATCGTAGTCCTGTAGGGGATGCTGAATATGTTCTTATTAAAAATCTTTTAATGACGAGTAGACTCAACACTTTTTTCGAAGTGGTTTGGAAATCATTCAAGCCAATCTTCCTCCAGACGAAATGGATGATTTTTTAAAGTTAATCCTGGATGGATACACCGTCAGAGATGGTTGGAAGATAACTTGTCTTTGAATTACATCATAATAATAATATGGACATTTGGAAGCTAATATAAACGACCCCTGGTATGTAAGTCTCAGAGTGACGATTATCTCTGGACATTGCAAAGAATGCATAGCAACAGTCAAGTATTTCTTTGATCCTTCTCTAGTTCGAAGAAATTCCATGAATATCGAGATAGAGAGAGTCAACTGTGATTCAAGACTCCTATGAGCGCTGTTTCATTGTAATACGTCTAATAAGGTTTTCCAACAAAACAATAATAATTCCCCAATGAGTGAGTTTGTTTTATTCTATAGGTCTACAGAATTCAAAGAAATTAACAGACTTCCATGCTATCACAATATTTGTAAATAATCGGATTACCTTGAATTCCGATTTGGAAGTCCCTATCTAGGAGCCACCAAGTGAAGTGAACAGTAATTTATTTACTTCCAAGTCAAATTCGAGGAAAAATTCAAAAAGTAATTTATTTTTATATCTGATAATTCTAAGACGAGTTAACGTAAAAAATAGTAGATTTTCTCATTTTCCCTGCTGTAAATATATTTTCTTATTTATACATATGATATTTTTGTATATTTTGAAAAAAAACCTAATATTTTGTTTTCATTTGGACCATACTAACTCGAGGTATTTTTTATTTTCTGTATCATTTTAAAGGTATTCTTTTAATGTTATTTTTCATTTCGTTGCAAAAATGTAAAATTAATTTAACCAGATTCAAGAAGAAAATGTTTCATTTTGGTTTTATGTTTCACGGAGTCTTTTTAAGCCTTTGGGTAGAGATGCAATCTCGTACCCTGAACCATTGGTATCACTGAAAATGTTCTTATTTTTACCAGCGTGTATTTTTGTGTGATTACCTATGAAATTGGGTGTCAACGATTCTGCAAAACCTTAGAATGTTCTTAACTTGCTCTTAATATTTTGGCCACAGAAGTTTTGTTCTTACAAAAACGTTGGATTTACAAAGTTTCGAGAGTAAAAATTCAGAGGGGTCGAAAATAACTAACCTTCGATAACCCGCTTTGTCAATACATTTTTGGCGTGCAAGAGTAAGCCCTACTGTAGTTTGAAAACTTCGAAAACAAAAACCCCTAGTTAATCTTTGCATTCTGAATTACGGACGGAAATTAGATATATTGGATAAATTACATATCTCGACATTATTAAGTAGACGTAGGCATACTTATCTTGTAAAAATCGCGAGAGTTTGTACCAGTGACATTACAATAGTTTCAGGCCTTGACCAATAAGAAGCTTCGCGGGTTTTCGAAAACAATAACAGCAATATTTTTTGCGATATTCAATTTTTTTTACGTGGGAGAGTTTAAAGCACGACATCTAGCCCCTCAGGCTTTACAGAAATCTGTGGTAAGTACGCAATCGTTGAGGTCAAGCTGTATAGAAGTAGAGATATTAAAAAAACCCTCACCCACGAACTTTAGTTCCCGCGAAATCTTAAAATTTTGTGGATGAGATCAACGGCGAAAAGTTAGCCCATTAAACTAATCGAAAGATGGGTAATTTAAAAGATTTTGACGTCAATCGATACTTTGATTAACAGCCATATTGAGAGAGAGAATGATATATTTCCCTAGCACCCTGCCTGAAAGTGCTTGAGATTCGAACAGTCTATTGATGTGCAAGTCTGTGAAACCTTCACATTACCAATCGGCAGTATGTTATTAGTGAGACACAGTGATAGATAAAAAGGGATTAGTTTTATAGAGTTTTAGAACCTTGAGGTCGACGTAAGCGAACTGAATCATACTTTTCTTTTTTCATATCTGCATGTATATACAAAATTTTTACATCATATTTTATACACTCTTTAAAAAATATCTAACACTGAAAAAAAGGAAAATCTTTAGGTAGAACAAAAATATAATAAAAGTCGAAAATAAATGTTTTACTATCAAAATGTTCTTAGAAATACACTCGATTGAAACTTAAAGGTATTACTTCGAATAAACGCCCAAGGCGTTCGTTAATTTTTTTGGATTTTTGGAGGGGCGTTAATTCGAGGGGGCGTAGATTAAATAATCTTTAACCTTATTTTGCCTTTTCATTATCTTTCAGTTTAAATATGTCATTTTAGAGATGTAAAAAGTGCGTCAAAATTAGTTTGAATACTGAAAGAAAACAACTATTAACGCACACTTAAGTTTTCTCCATACGACTCTCCAATACAGCTACTTGTTTCAAATAAGTGCCCCTTCAATAAGGAGAGGCGTTTATTCGAAAGGGGCATTTAAAGTATGTGTCGCCTTCAGGGAGGGGGCTTAAAAGAAGGGGCCGTCTATTCGAAGTGTTATCTGTTACATAGAACGAGATATGAAGAGAAATGTCAATACTTGTACATGATGTTCTTACCGCAACAAAAGAAACATTTCCCGCCAGAATGATAAATAGATGATGCGTTGCCGATTTTCATCCGTTTTAAACTGTTTAGGAGGCGTATGTAGCCTAAAAGTACTGTTAACCAGAAATGAAATCAACATGACAGATTATTCGTCTCGAAACAAAACACACTTTCGATTTATTGTACTTATACTTCGATCCATACGAGTAGGTTAGAGATCAGTGCGTTTTAAACTAGAAAATCCGATTCATTCAGCTTATGTAACACGTTGCACTTGAATTTTATTGGCGAATATGGAATTATAATTCAGTTGTTGATCTTTGAAGAAACTTTGATTTTTTTCGTGGTGGTCTGTAACATCTGCGAGAGAAAGAAAAGAGAGTTAAATATGAGAAAAAAGATTTTTTTTCTAGGTGCAAGCTTTCCAACGTTTCGTGATGTCCTAAGTCACTTTTGAAATATCTCGTTTTCGCAAGTTCTCTATGATACCACCTCGCAACGTCTCTTGTCTACTTTTCGCGATGTTGAAGTCATGATGAATATTAATTCGCAATATGAATCTAGATCAGTCTTTCGCTATTTTTGTCATTAGTTTTAATATAACAATAGCGTTCAGTTTGAGGTCGTTGTTGTTATTTTCTGCCCGCGCAGTTTGATTATTAGCCCGAGAGTGTCATTTGGGCCCGACGCGAAGCGGAGGGCGCAAATGGCACTAGAGGGCTAATAATCAAACTGCAAGGGCAGAATTAATGACAACAACGAACGAAAACTTAACGCTATTACTATTATTATCCATATCGGACATTCAAACAACGTTTTTTTCTAGCGTCAGCCAAGTCTTTTTGCTTCAATGCAATGTCTTCAACAAGTTCTGAGTACCCTTGCGAGCGGGCCGCAAATGACCAAAAAGTGTTTTTTTCTGACGTCGGTTTAGTCTCACCGCTTCAATGCAACGACTTAAATAAAGTTCCGAGCGGGCCGCAAATGACGTTATCGCCCTGTAACCAGGGCGGTTAATGATATTTCAGTCCTCTGAAGCGCGACGCCTTATTTTTCTCAGCGCGGGTATGACTATTTGAGTCATAGAACCCTTCAATTCCGCCCGCCGTTCGAATCTTTAATGGCTTACTTAATGACCGCTATATGGATAATAATTAAACTTAACTGAAGTTCTTTTGAGTGATCTTTCTACACAATCAATACTGTAACCGTCCGTGAAGTAAATTCACAAACGATAACCAAATACCAAAACATTTCAAAAAAGAAAGGACAATGTTGTGTTCTTACAAGGGCATGAGGAGATTTTCAAATGTTTTGCGACCCTACTGAGAACGGGGTTAGTGAAAAGGTTACCCTGTGTATCCCCGTACCTCTTTTTGTTAGTACTTATACGTTTGTATCGACCGTTAGGTTAACGTTGGACATATTTCATCCTCCATGATTATCGGTTTTGCATTGCTGTTAACAGATCGTTTTCCCTTGAGACCAGTGTCTTCTTGAATGAGTGCTTTCAAGGTGATTATGGGCCGTCCAACGCGTTTTGACTCTTCTGGAACCCAGGTTAGTAGACGCCCTGGGACGCTGTATGACCAGCCAGAGCTAGTCGTCAGCATAAAACTGGCTTCGGATATCGTTGGAAGTGATCCATATACAAATGCATTCGTTTAGTGATCTCTCCAAGATAGATTGTAGACAGTACGGAGCATCTTGGTGTAAACACCGTCAAGATGTTTTGTTTTTGCGACATTCAGTGACCATGATTCAAAGCTGTAGAGGAGGGTGGATTCAACACTGGCTTTAAAAACTTATTGAGATGGGCGCCTTCCATATATTTTGAAGACTGTTGAGCGCACTACATGCTTGGGCAATTCTCACATCCATATGGGCGGTGTCAGTGAAACTTCCAAGATATTTGAAGTCGTTAACGCGTTCCATCTCCATCGATGGATTAAAATGCAAGTATTTAGTCTTCGGTGCGTTGAGAAATAGACCTACAACTTGACAAGCCTTTTCACCCTTTAAAAGAAGGCTTTGTCATGCTAATAACGTGTCCTCAAGTAAGGCTATGTGGTCCGCGTAGTCTAGGTCTGTATAAGACGTTCCGCTGGAACCCGTCTACCTCTACGACGTTTGAGAATCATCCCGTCACTTTGTAGAATAGAAACACGAAGGGCAAAAGCCCAGTACAACAATGAACAAAAAGGGGGCTAAGGGATCCCCCTGAAGAACACCGGTTTTTATCTGCTTCTCCCTCTGCAGACGTATTCTCGTACATGATTCGGATGGCGTTTACAACTTGAAGAAGGAAACTTTATACTTCAGGATTCAGCAGACACCGATTGTGCACTTAGATTTCTTCCGGTCCTCGCTTTCGATGAAAACAACAATGCAGGACTTTTTTTGAACAAAACCCATGCTGTGTTGAATGATGATCATGGAATGGGCTTGTCCAGAAAAATTTGAATATGGGGGGGTGGAGGTCTAGTCCCCGAACAAGCATCAGTTGACCCCCTCGACTTTCAAAATTACCTTGAAACAGGGCAAAATTACCCCCAAACAGAGCAAACCTAGCAAGACAACAAACAACAATAGCAAAGTAAGGTACAACAAGTGATACTTTTATGGATTTACCTGGTTATCAAACTAATCAATGAACATTGAAACAATGAAACACATAAGACATAACTGGTCAAAATACAAAAATAAAGAAAATGAAAGCATATCTATTAAGAGAAACTATCAACAATATTGAAAAAGATTTTTGAAAAAGAAATAAAAAAGCTATTAAACGCTTTTCTTTATAAAAACAATCCACTATCAGAAAAATTCACAGCTTAATAAATAAGGTTTCCAGAAAACTGAAACCATCGCGCTCTAAGGTGACATTTTCTTTGTTTAGAAAAATAATAATAACAAGTGATACTTTTATGGACCTACTTGATTATGCATTTAACACATCTATAATTGATATCTACGTGAGCGTGACCATTAAACAATCATTCAGAACACAAATAGTGACGATCTATTAAAATTAGTCGTTTATTTCTTATAAAAAAACATTTAGAAACCAAAATTTCATGCTCTTAAAATATTCTTTTATATTCAAGACTTCGTGAGCAAAAAAAACATATCTCATCAAAAAATTCAGTAATTTGGCTAAGAACATTGATGTATGCTTATTAATAGTGATTCTTATAGATAAAGTTGCGTTTTTTGAGCTGACAAATTCTTTTTTTACAAAAATCTGCTTGAGCCATCTTTTACCTACTTTCATGCAAAAAATCAATGACTCAATATTTCACAAATCCAAAAAACCTTTTTTTAGCCGTTTTTTAGCTGAAACTTACCCAAAAATTTTTTCTTCCAAAAATCGAGCTCCGTCACATTTGAGGGTTTATAGTTTTGCATCTTTGTGCAAAAAATCATAAGGAATGAAAGAGCCAATCTCGAAAAGAGCTAATACCTAAGTAATTGACAATGTGCTTACAAAAAAATATCGAATTTGGACAGTTTTTCTATAAAAAACGCCAAGCAACCAAAATTTCATGTCCAAACACACATATTCTTTAAAAGTAAGCCCTTACGAGTAAAAAAAAATATCTATCTCATAAAAAAAATTCAGTTATTTGACTAAGAACATTGATGTATGCTTATTAATAGTGATTCTTATAGATAAATATGCGTTTATTGAGCCAACTAAATTTTTTTGCAAAAATCTGCTTGCGCCATCTTTTACCTATGATGGTACCCTACTTTCATGTAAAAAATCAGAAAAAATTAATGATACAATTTTTCACAAAGTCCAAAAAACCCGTTTTTTGGCCCAAATTTGCCCCAAAGTTTTTTTTTTGTAAATCGAGCTCTGTCACATTTGGGCCACCACTATTTTGCACCTTTGTATCAAAAATCAAAAGATTCCTATGATTCAATCCAATCCACCGGGGTAGGTCCAAAAACCTAAAGCTTACCCTAAAAAACCTGAATAGGATTTGAGATTATTAAAGTCTTTTGCTTTCCTCTATAAAATGTATCAAAAGAAATTCTAAGCTCGCCTGATGAAATAAGACTTTTTACTAGAACTCAAGTTTGCTGTGAAGTCTCTGAACATTCTAACTATCGGTATTAAAGATTTCTAGCCTTCTTATATACGATAATTAAATAAAACTTAGCCTCAAAAACAAGTATATGTCCCATTAAGTTAACCATTAAATTTTCTTTTGAAAATAATATTTTCTTAAGCCAGAAAATGGAAAGTTTTTTATAAGAACACGCGATTTCAGACTCGCCTTTTAGGCAAAAAGTCACTGGAGAATTTTGGAGAAAAGTATTAAGCAATAGAGTTCATTTTGAAGAAAACATTGATCGAAAAATTTGTCATTTGATGAAAGATTGCAGGCCCTTTTTAGTTCAAATATTTTCTTACACCGATGTCAGATCTCGTCTCAACTAATTTCCAACACTGAAATGAGTAAATAGGATTTCACCAATGAACAAAAGAGCTCATTAAAAATGCATTATATATGAGATTATGATCATGCAAACCTCGTAAATTTTTTAACCGTAGGGCGAGCTTGGTTATAATAAAATACATCTCCTGTTTTTCTTTATACCTCCGCGCTTTAATAATAGTAGATAATCTTGACAACACTTGTTGATCATTTGTAAATAACTTTTAGAAAGAGAAAAATAAATACATCTCGTTTTACAGCATTTGTAATGTACGGAAAGGTTTAAAGAGGAACTTTTTAAACGCTATATAAGCAGATATAAGAGAAAAGCTTTAATATTAAGGTTTTTCTTGTCACTTGTCAGAGGTAATAATTAAGGAGTGAGCATGTATGTTATCAAGTCTGTCTCAAAATAATTTGAGCTGGAGACAAAAATGGTTGTAACTTTTGATAGAATTCGAATCAAGTTACAATTTTGTGCTCGTTAAAAAGATATTCGTGAGTGGAATATTATCAAGTAAAAATTTTGGAAAAAAACGGAAAATGAAAATGAAAAATGAAGAAGAAAAAAATCAATTTCTTGTAGAAATGTGGTATAATTACCATTTTCACAGGAGTGATTCTCCAATCTTAGATCATCATCACTTTTCTTCTTCATTTTTCATTTTCATTTTCCGTTTTTTTCCAAATTTTTTAGTTGATAATATTCCACTCAAGAATATCTTTTTAACGAGCGCAAAATCGCAACTTGATTCGAATTCTATCAAAAGTTACAGCCATTTTTTTCTCTTGCTACAAATTATTTTGAGACAGACTTTAGTTTGAAAGATAGTGCGAAAATTGACGGCAATGGAGGTGGCACAAGAGTTGGCTATTGACTTACAGAATCAAAGAAGAGGTTGTCATATAGCTGGCAATAATCAAGCAATACTGAAAAACGATCAGTTACGTGGCAATCTGGACAATGCAGCAGGTTCTCGACCGAACCTTCCAAATCATCAGATTAAAGACGAGCTTGCATTAGCCAATCAGAATGTTTTAAAAGATCTAGCAGGAAAGATACGAGTGATGCAGAACCAATTAGCTAACATTCAACAACAGCCTCCACTACAGAATGTTGAGCCAAAGAGATCCAGTACCTCTACTAAATTATTCATTTTCATTTTATTGAGTCTTGTAAGTGCTTTATCCATCACTTACATAAGGGACAATCAATCAAGAATTGAAAGATTGACTAAGAAAATTGCAAATCAGAAAAGCATCATTGATCAGCAGAGTTCAGAGATTTCTGAAAACAAAGACTTGTTGGAACAAAAATTAGCGACCATGTCAAGGGAATACCAAAACCTTAATTTGCAAGTGTACAACCTTACAAAAAACCTAACTGAAACGAAACAAAATTTGTCTACTTTGACAATTCAACTTGGATTAAATGAAACCCAAACTCAATCCGTCCAAGACGAAATTTCACAGCAAAGCCAACAAATATCCCAACTTTCTGCTGACGTTAACAAACCATCCACTTGGCCACCAGAAGCTATTGTATTTTCAAGAGCGGGCCCTGTCCTCCAGGATTCAAAGCTCACCATGGGTATATGAACGCTATAAAAACGTATTCACATACTCCTAGTTACATAAAAGTGACCACATTTGGAGATTCACGCATTGGATGTCATGTTAGTTGTGGTAAATTCGCAAATGGGAATAACAATGGCGACCTACATATACATACTTGTTGTAAATGAGAATATATTTTTGGAAATATTTCTAAAAGTATCTTGCTTCACTTTTAAAGGTTCTATAAAAAGGTCCTGGAGATATATTATATATATACCAGGTGCGCCACAAAAAGTTTCTCTCTTTAAAACCAATTTTCTAGAAATCTAAAAGTTTTGAAAAAACTATTCCTATTTCATTTGAAGGAAGAAAGATAAACTTAAATTTTGATGGGTCATTTATTAAATTCAATTCATTAGATCAAATGTTATGCTTTCTGAAAGTGCTCGAAGACGTTAAAAATCGACCTATCAAATTAAACAGAAGCATAATCACATGATACATCATTATCTTCGTTTCAGTCATTTAAAAATGATAACTACAATCAGTGTCATAATATATTGGCACTTTTGGCTAATTTACAATTTTTCGAAAATTGAAGTTCGAGCGAGAATGTAAATTTTTAGGCCTTCAACTTGATTTCATCGAGTATTTCGATCTGGGAGGGATTTATTGGTTTCTAGGCTATATTTCAAGCCCTACTGGACCATTTTTTCTAAGTCTAGCGTTAAAACTCAGAGTTAAAACTCTACCCTTCGAACCTACTTTAGAGCACTTACAAATCGATTGTGGTTTCAAAACACCCCGGTGAATTTCCCTTTTGTGCCAAGTATTTTGTCCCTGATTGTAGCTGTCTAAATGGCCTTTTGTTATACAAAAGAAAGGTTGAATTTAAATAAAAGGCTGAAATTTGTCGAAAAAGGCAAAAATACGTTAAAATTCATAAAAATACATCAAATATGGGTTTTGAGATACATCCAGCCTTACATAGACTTTATACAATCTTTAAAACAAAAAATCTGAGGAACCTTTCCTTGAAAGTAAATTAAAGTGATTTTGATGAAGATTTTAAACCCTTTTGTCTTTTCAGTTTCGAAATTTATGTGTTTAATTACTGAAAAATGATTTTAATCATGTAAAGGCTATTGCGATTGCCAATATTTATATCAAAATTTGATTGGTCGATTTTCAACGTCTTCGAGCACTTTCTGAAAGTAACTTTTTTATTCAATTGGGGATAACTTTTGATCTAATAAATCAAATTTAATAAATGACCCATCAAAATTTAAGTTTATCTTTGTTCTTTTCAATAAAATAGGAATGGTTCTTTTATAATTTTTAAATTTCTAGAAAATCAGTTTTAAAGAGAGAAACTTTTTTGTGGCGCACCCGGTATAAAGATAACTTGAAAGAGTTCAAAACAAAGCTAACATACAATTTTGTCATGTAATATTTTTATATCAATTGCTGTCAATTGAATAAGCTTCTATGTTCATCCTTCTAAAGTATTGAATTAAAGGATCTATTGAACTGAATAAAAATAAAAAGTTTTTTCTTGATCTCGAATTTTTCCACAACTCACTTACTATTGTCACAAACCGTACTTCCTCAAATGAGCACCGTGGCGCTTATTCAATTTTTTTGATTTTAGGTGTATTCCTTATTCAAGGGCGGTGCAGCCCTCTCATTGCCAAATTTGAGTTTAAGTCGCTAACAATTCAACGAAATAATGGTTTGATATCCTTTAAGAGGGAGTTTCAGTCACGGCGGCAGCGCTAACTAGAGAGCGGTGCTAAAATATCACGACATCAAGAAAAATTACACTCAAACATCACGAAAGGAATTTATTAGGATAAAAAGCTTACACCCTTAGAAAAAGAATAAAACAACAGAGCACGTCTTATAAGTGCAAAGAGAATACTACTAACATGACAAAAGCTGAAATAGTATAGTATAGCCAATAAAAGTAGTGAAAAAAAAACTTTCAAGTCTTTCGAAACAGGGGGGCGTCAAGCAATTAGTACAAGATACTGAGCCTACTAAAACTGCTTTTTCGCAAGAAGTTAGCAACACCACCACCCTTTGTACACTTACAGTAGTACAGTTAGTACTAACTGAATTTTGGGTCAAATTTACATACACCACCCTTGAAAATAGCAAAAAGATTTTCAATAGGAAATTACAAGAAATTTGAATATTTTAGAATATCGAATTTCTATGACAATCTACAAATCATTTTTAACATTTAAAAAAAAACTTTTTGAAAATTTGGAAAAAAATCTACTTTCTAGAATATTATACGATGTTTTCTTTTTGAAAATGTCCTCACAAAATTTCGTTTTTCACGCAGTTAGTACCAAAATTCAGCAAGCAAGGGGCCACCTTTTTGCAGTTAGTACACCTGAGTACTAAGTGATTTCATCCAATTCACATGACACCACGGTACTAACTTTATGACCCTCCCTCCTCTGTTCGTAAGAAAAGCAAAAGGTCAATTTAAGAAATATTACCTGGTGAATCTTCAGAAACGAAACATTGCTTTGCAAACAGAATCTTCTTGTCCTTTTGTTGACCCTAAAGAAAATAACACAGATACAAAATCAAAAGTTTGCATAACTCTAACCACAACAGGTTAACTTTTTCATAATAAGGTTTAGTCCTTTATTGTTAAGGGAATAGCAAGTTTATGCATTTGCACTTTTGAGGGTGACCGTGTGGCTGAAACGATTTGGAATAACTTGTAGATTTGACCCGCATAATCGAGAACGGTAAAAGTGCTGATTTACTGTCGTCTTCAGTTTATCTAGATTGCGCGCATTCCCAGAGTTTATTTTGTTATAGGGGATGCGTATCGTGTATAAAATTCTCGTCCGAGAGTTACTTCAAATTTGGGGTAACCAAAATTTGCATAAATTTACATAATTTCGTCACATCCAATCAAAGAAAGAAAAAAATGAAGTCATTGTGCTGTTGTTTTCATAATTATAAATTTTCATTCATTGAAAAAAGAAACAAGACGACTTGAAGTCGAAAATTTCGCCTAGCATTTGAACTACATGGGAAAAACAAGAAGTAGATGAAGCTAATCTGAAATTTACTTTACATCGAGCCTTGATGAAACAATTTTACAACAAGAACAACGAGGCTTAAAATCGCAAGAAAAACAAGTGATACTTTTATGGACCTACCTGGTTGTGCATTTAACACATTTATAATCGATATCTACGTGACGTGACCATTAAACAATCATTCAGAACACAAATAGTGACGATCTATTAAAATTAGTCGTTTGTTTCTTATAAAAAAAACGTTTAGAAACCAAAATTTCATGCTCTTGAAATATTCTTTCATATTCAAGACTTTGTGAGCAAAAACAAACATCTATCTCATCAAAAAATTGAGTAATTTGGCTAAGAACATTGACGTATGCTTATTAATAGTGATTCTTATAGATAAAGATGCGTTTTTTGAGCTGAAAAATTCTTCTTTTACAAAAATCTGCTTCAGCCATCTTTTACCTACTTTCATGCAAAAAATCAGAAAAAATTAATGATCCAATTTTTCACAAAGTCCAAAAAACCCTTTTTTAGCCGTTTTTTGGCCCAAATTTGCCCAAAAACATTTTCTTTCGAAAATCAGGCTCCGTTACATTCGAGGGTTTATAGTTATGCGTGTTTGTGCAATAAATCATAAAGAATGAAAGAGCCAATCTCGAGAAAAGCTAATACCTAAGTAATTGATAATGTGCTTATAAAAAAATATCGAATTTGGCCAGTTTTTTTATAAAAACACGCCAGGCAACCCAGATTTCCTGTCTAAACACACATATTCTTCAACAGTAAGGCCTCATGAGCAAAAAAAAACATCTTTCTCATATAAAAATTGAGTAATTTGACTAAGAACATTGATGTATGCTTATTACAAGTGATTCTTATAGATAAACATGCGTTTTTTGAGCCAACAAAATTTTTTTGCAAAAATCTGCTTCAGGCATCTTTTACCTATGATGGTACCCTACTTTCATGCAAAAAATCAGAAAAAATTAATGATCCAATTTTTCACAAAGTCTAAAAAACCCCGTTTTTTAGCCGTTTTTTGGCCCAAATTTGCCCAAAAAATTTTTTTTTAGAAAATCGGGCTCCGTCACATTTTGCCCACCACCATTTTTCACCTTTGTACCAAAAATCAAAAGATTCCTATGATTCAATCCCGAGAAAAGTTGGTAACAGACGGACGGACGGACGGACGGACGGACGAACACAGGTTAATTTATAGGACCTCCAGGTAGGTCCAATAAGACCAATTTAATAATAATTGTTGTTTAATTTTTAAAAACTCTCATAAAGTATATGCTTATAAATAAAGAAATGCTCTTATTACACGCCATCTCTTGTTTACTTTGTAAGAACTAATTACCGAAAGGTTTATCACCATCTATCAAGAGTTATTGATTTGATTCTTATAAAGTAAATGCTTATAAGAAAAATAAATATGCTCATATTGTACACCAACCCTTGTTTACTTTGTAAGAAATAATTACCGGAAGGTATATCACCGTCTAGGTCTATCAAGAGTTATTGATTTGATTCTTATAAAGTATATGCTTATAAGAAAAATAAATATGCTCATATTGTGCCCCATCCCTTGTTTACTTTGTAAGAACTAATTACCGAAAGGTATATCACCGTCTATCAAGAGTTATTGATTTGATTCTTATAAAGTAAATGCTTATAAGAAAAATAAATATGCTCATATTGTGCCCCATCCCTTGTTCACTTTGTAAGAACTAATTACTGAAAGGTATATCACCTTCTATCAAGAGTTATTGATTTGATTCTTATAAAGTATATACTTATAAGAAAAATAAATATGCTCATATTGTGCGCCGTCTCTTGTTTACTTTGTAAGAACTAATTACCGAAAGATTTATCACCATCTATCAAGAGTTATTGATTTGATTCTTATAAAGTAAATGCTTATAAGAAAAATAAATATGCTCATATTGTACACCAACCCTTGTTTACTTTGTAAGAAATAATTACCGGAAGGTATATCACCGTCTAGGTCTATCAAGAGTTATTGATTTGATTCTTATAAAGTATATGCTTATAAGAAAAATAAATATGCTCATATTGTGCCCCATCCCTTGTTCACTTTGTAAGAACTAATTACTGAAAGGTATATCACCTTCTATCAAGAGTTATTGATTTGATTCTTATAAAGTATATACTTATAAGAAAAATAAATATGCTCATATTGTGCGCCGTCTCTTGTTTACTTTGTAAGAACTAATTACCGAAAGGTATATCACCGTCTAGGTCTATCAAGAGTTATTGATTTGATTCTTATAAAGTATATACTTATAAGAAAAATAAATATGCTCATATTGTGCGCCGTCCCTTGTTTACTTTGTAAGAACTAATTACCGAAAGGTATATCACCATCTTTCAAGAGCGTTTGATTTGATTCTTATAAAATAAATGCTTATAAGAAAAATAAATATGCTCATATTGTGCGCCGTCCCTTGTTTACTTTGTAAAAACTAATTACCGGAAGGTATTTCACCGTATCTCAAGAGTTATTGATTTGATTCTTATAAAGTATATGCTTATAAGAAAAATAAATATGCTCATATTGTGCCCATCCCTTGTTTACTTTATAAGAACTAATTATCAAAAGGTATATCACCGTCTATCAAGAGTTATTGATTTGATTCTTATAAAGTATATGCTTATAAGAAAATAAAGAAAAATCAAAACTGTGAAGCTAAAGACACAAAGATATAATGACGTAATCCAAAGAAATCCTGCGAAGATCTTCCGTGGTTATATGTAATTTGTAAATTGATTTTAGTGAGATTGTCCACCGTATCAAGTACTTTCGTTTTCTAAATTTTCGTCCGATATCGCACCATGCCTATCGTAATACTTTCGCTTAGGCGAAATTAAAAAAGAATTGCTATGGCACATAATCAAAAAAGAAAAAAGAAAAGACGGGGGTAAGTTGGGACAGAAATATTTTAGACGATACGCATCCCCTATATCAAATCATATCAGAGGGTATGCGTGCAGCCTACAGTTGATCAGGATCTAGAAAATAAGTAGTAAACTGTCACACATACATAAACTTGCTATTGTTGGGAGGTGGGCAGACTCAAATTAAGATCTAATCTAATGTTTAAAGCCCAAACCATCTAAAATCCCATACACTTATACGTGCATGGTCCCAGCAAAACTTTAAAACTTCTAAAGTGAATGTAATTTATCCATTGAAAAATTATAAAAGTTGAAGCTTTAACTTTGTATCCCAACCCAAGATTTTGCAAGTTTCAATAGAAATGTCACTACCAAATCAACCGATTAGTGATACACACCTGTATATGAAGGACATGCCCTACTGCCTATTAAAGCAAACATAAAAAACTAAAAATGTTTTGTAAAGTTTTACCTTTTCCAGGAAAGAAGATTTAGCTTTTCTTTGTAAACTCATCGCAGGTAATGGCATTTGCTTGCACGAAACCTTGGTTTTCTTTTTTGGTATATTTTCTTTCTTTGGTTTGTCAAATTTTGTTGTAATTGGTTGATTTGCTGTGTTTTCTTTCGTTCTTCCTTTTGTCTGATTAGTTCTTGGCTTTGCTGTTATTTCTTGATCATCCAAAGGTCTTTTTTGTTTCGGAGTAACGAAATTCTTTAATGTAGAATTTTCATGAGAATTGTCTTTGGATTTCAACATACTATCTGTGATCATGTGCTCCATAAACCCAGGTTCCACCAGACATTTCAAATTTGTGAATTCGTTTGCAAATGTTATGCACTGAATGATTTCATTATCTAGCTCACCGCATTCTTCATAATGTGTCGGAGTGTGCTTGACATACTGTATCTTTGAAGAAAACCAACTACCACATACATCACATACGTAGATTGGAAAATTTAATAATTCTTCAGGAAGGTTCAATGACATTTTCTTACTTCTTTATTTATCTCTAAGAATAGAATAGAATTAAGATTGGGAATTTCAAGCCAGTGTGGATGAAATGAAACTATTTTGATGATAATGAGATAGAAGGGTTGAGATTCTAGGGGATTTTTCAGGACTGAACTGAAATTAGTATATAAGAGATATTTTTTGGGATTAAACTGAAATTAGTATAGGAGAGACATTCTTTGGGACTGAACTGCAATTAGTATAGAGATATTTTTCAGGTGCTGATATTTTTGTCTTAAAAAAGGAAATTTGAAAAACAGGAAGTGTTGGGCAGATCTTTTTTAGATTAGTGCTTTCTCCACATTGACAATAGGACCCACCCGTTGTATTTTGCGTCTATAAACTCATTCATTCAACAACACAAATGAGCCAAAACTTCTGCAACAGAGACCATGACAAATGAAATTTCACTGCTAGCACGCCCTTTTTAATTTTTTTGTTTTCCTTCAAAATGGCTGACAGCGATTGGAGAATTATAGAATACCCACCGCCAAACCACCCACTGCCCCAATATAATGAACAAATTACAAGCATGTAATTTGCCGCGCGGTTGACGTCATGCGCTTCATTGTGATGCCCCAAATTTCTTCTTCTTTTTCATTTTGAGATGGGCAAGTTGAGGAAAAGTTGAAAATGTTACCAAGATTTAGTTCATGAAAGCTGTCATTCATATTTACAAACTTTGAAAAGCCCACAACTTATTGCAATTCAAGTTAACAGTAAATTTCTTTGATCACTGACTATTTTCTTTTGTTTAAAAGAAATTTTTACATACAATGGAGCTCAAAATTGCAGAGTGTACTGGTCGGGTTGATTGCTTTGTTTTCTTTCATTTTTTAAGGGGATGTTCAAAATGGTTATACACCAGATTGATTCTGATAATCAATAGTTAATCTATAATCAGGATTTTTTTGGGAGGCTTGATTACACATATGACTCTGCAAACCCAGATTTCTGGAGACACAAAACGAAAAATGCCCGGTGTTGAATAAGAAAACGTTTTAGCACACAGGACAATCCAAACACTAGATGGGTTGTAAATCAGTCCTTTGCACCCAGTGCGCTATAAAAAACTAAGGAAAAAAGTCTGGTGTTGAAAATCTGTGTATTGTACATACCAGATAAACACATGAAAAAACTGGAAAATGCAGGCAAAAACAGGCTTTTTACCTACCAGAGACCAAACAGTGGAGAGCAACAAAATATTGCATTTGTATTGATGAAAAAAACAATCAATGATCAATCGATACAGATTTAAAATAACCTTGATTACTTATTGATTATCAGAATCAATCGATATGCAATAAATTCATCGATTCATTGATTATTGATCAAATTAAAATCAAGCAAAACAAACTTGATTGGCTGATTTTTTGCAAAGATGAGGATGGAAAAGTAAAATGATTACCGTCAACGGCTCTAACTTGGGACGATTGGTCAAAACATGGGATTGTTGATATCTGGCCTGTATTTTGACTTACTGTTAAATCACTTTGACAGCAAATTTGTTTTGATACTTCAACCAAGTTTATCAATCAAACTTTTACCATCCCATAATCACAACCAAATGTGTTTTTAAAGCATCTTGAAAGTACATAATTTTAAGAAGTAATTAAACATGCTGTTCGCATCTTGACGCCATTTTTTTGTGTTGTTTTTCTCTAGAGGCTTTTGTAGAAAGGTAATTGAAGGAAACGAATTAGTTTCAATGATGGCTAAGGCCACATCTAAATATATTGTTTGTAATACATTAGATCTAAATGAAAAGAAAGAAGAATATAAACTAATCTGAACATCTCCCCTTCCCGGAGAGGTCATGGTCACTGTAGATAGTGTTCAGTTTCTTTTTATATATACAGTTCAACGTTTCTTTATATACAGTTCAACGTTTCTTTATATACAGTTCAACGTTTCTTTATATACAGTTCATTGGCTCTTTCCCCTATCGGCGGGGAGCAAGTGGTTGTTGTTCCAAGAGGCCAGGCGCGTTATGAGATGCTAATCGTCGTAGGATATTTGATGACGATCTGGTAACTATTGCTTGTGTTGGTTGTGCTGGCTGAGCGGGCATAGGAACTGTTGGATGAGGAATAGTTGGAGGAGTGGTCTCTAATGGTGAGGCTGGAATCAGATTGGTGGGTGTGGGTAGTGCTGTTGGTGATACAAATGTTGCTGGTCGAAGGAAGCGACGATTTTGCAGTGTCACCCTCCCTGAGCCATTGGTTCTGACTCTGTATTGTCTGTTAGGGAGTGTTTCTACAATCATCCCAGAGCGGATCCATCGGCGTTGATGCTTCTTACTACGGTTTTGGATGACGACAGCGGTTCCAACTGATAGGGACGGTAATGTTTTGGCGTGTCTGTTGTACTTCTCACTGATGACATGGTTTCGTTTGGAGAATGCTTCTTCCCGTTGTCTTGCGTCTATCACCCATGATGAGTGAAGCTGATAGTGGGATGGGTGTGTGGGTATGTGGTCACGCAGCTGGCGGTGAAATAGGATTTGGGCAGGACTGAGTTTGAGATCTGGTAGAGGAGTATTTCTGTATTGTAAGATTGCTCGAGAAACCTTGTTGTTGTCGATCGTGCCATTTGGTGATAAGTTATCGAGTAGTATTCTTTTTGCAGATTTCACCCCTAGCTCTGCTCTGCCATTAGACTGGGGGTACTCTGCTGATGATAGACGGTGTTTGACTCCCCAATCTGATAAGAATTGTTGGAACTTGTTTGCGGTTAACTGAGGTCCTCCATCTGAACTGAATTCTTCTGGAACGCCGTAGTTAGTGAAGAGGGTGCGACAAGTGGATATCAGGGTGGAACTGGTGGCTTCATTGGGTCCGAAATGATACAGGCAGTTCCAGTTGGATATCTTTGTTGATTCCCGGCCAATAGATACAATCGTTGACTCGAGCCTGCATACCTGTGCATCCTTGATGGGCGGAATGAAGCGCTTGAAGGATCTGATGACGGAGGTTCTTGGGTATCACGAGGCGTTTGTCTAACATTATGAGACCATTCCAATGCGATAGACGATTTCTAACTTCCCAGAATGGTCGTAGATTGGCAGGTAGGCTTTCACGGGCTGTTGGGAAGCCGTCCTGGATGGTTTGTAGCAGTGATGAGTAGTCAGTATCAGTTGATCCATGTTGACGTATCTGATCGAGAGTAAGGAGTTGAACATGGTCAGTTGTTTGGCACATATTGATGGCGGAAATGGCATTGACTTCTGAATCAATGTCTGGATTTCGATCATCTTCTGTCATGGTAGCAGTAGTTGTCGTTTGACGCAATACTCTCATGGTCTCCTTGTATGAGTCGATGGAAGCTACGCTGACAGGGTTCCTGGACATGGCATCGGGTCCACGCATCCATTTTCCGGGGCAATACTGGATGGTGAATCTGAATCTGAGGGAATGGCTCTTTAGCTTTTGAATGCGAGGATTCTTTACTGAGCTGAGGTCCCGATCGTTGAAAATACCCAGCAATGGTTTATGGTCTGTTGTGATGATCAGGTTGTTGCAGCCGAGGACGAACATCTTGGCGTGATCGAGTGACCAGGCAACGGCAAGTGCTTCTCCTTCTGTTGGGCTGTATTGGCTCTCGGAGTCAGATGTGAATGTTGAGCCTGCATAGATGAGCTTCCATCCGTCTGGACAGCATACAGGTGCATTCTTTGTATCACATTTACAATGCTGTTGTAGTAGTAAATACCCATAACCGTCCTTGCTCCAATCAGTTTGTAAACAAGTTGTGCGCTTATAGTCGAACGAACGAATACCTTCACCAACACTTGCGATTAACAATTGCTTTGATTCAATAAAAAGTTTGTTCAAAGTCTCATCCCAATAAAATTTCGATTTGTGTTTCACAAGTTCCCTGAATTGAAGCATTACTGGACCAATAGAGTAGGCCCAAGCGACTTGGTTGACTAACCCAAACCATGAGCGAGCGTCAGTAATGTTTTTAGGTGTGGGAAAGTTTTTTATAGCGTTCAGTATTGACTCAGAGGGTGCAATTCCATTTGGTGTGATTTTAAGTCCGGCAAAATCAACTGTGTCTTGACAAAATTGAAACTTTTCAGCATTGAGGACGATTCCTTTCTCCCCACAAAGTTGAAGGTAATCCCATGCATGGTAGAAGGATTCCGTGATTGACGAGTCGTATAACAGAGTATCATCCACACATTTTACCTTTTGTTGTACATCTTTAATAATGTCATCATAACGACTGGCGTAGGCATCACCAGATGCTATAAAACCTTGGGGCATACGAAGATATCTGTATCGTCCCCATTCAGTTATAAAAGTCGTGAGATGTTGGCTCTCTTCATCAATTGGTACAGAATGATATCCGTCAACTGCATCCAAGACAGTCTTCTTGGTATTGGGAGGTACTTGACATGCGAGTTGGAACAGGAAGGGACAATGGTGAGTTTCACGTTTACACTGTATGTTGAGTTGTTGGAGGTCAACTGTCCGTCTAATATTGCCGTTTTTCTTTCTGGCTGTGACCATGGTGGTGCACCACTCGACTGGTGTTCCGATCGGTACCGGTGCTATAATGCCTCTTTTGACGTCGTCGTCCAGACTCTTCTTGACTGCTTCCTTAAGGTGGAAAGGCACTGGGATGGGGTTATGACGAACATGTGGCTTCGCATTACGTTGAATATGGATGTGGGCAGGTTTCGTATCCATGGACGGAAATGGTCCGTCTCTGTTGAACGTAGTTTTGGAAAATTGTTCTAATAGGTAATGTTTGAGTTTTTTTTCCTCTGTGGGTTCAAAAGGTAATTTTTCTGGACGTTAAGGTAGATTACTTGGCAGGGTGTCAACGGAGGAAACGGTTGCTGTCATGGGGTATGGAAATGTCTCTGGTAGAATGTTCAATTCTGTACACCCTTTACGGCTGACGTAAATTCTGTCAACTTTTTCACAAATGTATAGCGGTTGAGTAGTAGTGTGATTGTCTATTGTGAAAGTCATTGGTAGCCAGCCAGAACAATGTAATGTGGATCCGCCAACGGCTCGAACTAGTTTGTTGCATGGGGTCAATGATTGTTTGTTTAGTTTGAGTTTATGCAAATGTTGGGGTCCAGCTAAACAAATGCTAGCTCCACTATCAGGAAAGATTTTCATTGGCGTTGGTGTCGGTTTGGTCGTATTGGAGGTTGGCGTAAGTTTCGCATCTATTTCAGTGATCTCTGCGGTTGGGCGGAACGCTTTGCATTTTTCGTCATAGGTGACATGGGCCAATAGTGCTTCGGCTGTTTCTGATTTTGGTTTCCAACACACTTTTGAAAAATGATTTGATAATTTGCAATTGTGGCATGTCTTCCCCCATGCTGGACACTTGGATGACCGATCTTTTGATCCGTGGGTAAGGCTGCCACAACCGGAACACGGAGCTTGTCTGGTTGGAAGCTTTTGGCGTTGATATTGCGATGTTCGGACCGCCATTGCATCGGATGCATCTTGTAAGCTGGCATGATCTTGGAGGGCCGTTTCGAAGGCTTCTGCATGCTTGAGGGTGGTGGCCTTAGCAAGGATGTCGACCTGTAGAACCTCTTTATGTAAGCCCCGGATCAATTGGTCTCTGATGTACGAAGGTGACAGATCATGATGACATTGCGGACATGAAAATTCACAGTCTTGTGCTGACGACTTTAAACGAACTAAATAGTCCCTTAGTTGTTCATTTTCGTGCTGCAATAGTGATGAAAATTGCATTCTGTGGACAGTTGGATTCGACTTTTTCGTAACAATGGTTTCAATGGCATTCAGGAAATTGTTCTCATTGTATGTTAGAAAGTTTGGATGGTTGTTGATGATACTTGTTTGGGTAGCATCGTCACATGCGTTGTAAATCATTGATGCAATCTGGTTTGTTGGGATCCCTACGATTTGTTTGTAAACAGTCCAATCGATTTTGAATTTACGAAACTGCGGATGGGTCATGTCAGACGTAATGGAAGGTAGTTTTGCGGATTTATGTGAGGCGGTTGGTTTGACCGAAGGAGTCGGATTAGTTGTAGCATACGTAGTCGAGTCTGGGGTACTGCTACTACTGACGTGTTGGAGAATCTTCATTATATCCCCAATAACTGTAATGCCCAGGTCTCTAAGAAATGACCTGTCCATGAAGGGCAATATCTCGAATGTCATTCGATTCTCTGTGAAGCTGTTTGCATACTGGTGTGCAGCTTCTTCTAGGATTCCAGCATCCCGCAGGTATTTTTCCCAGTCTTGATCTGACTGTGACAGCGCCATGTAGAAAGGTGATTGAAGGAAACGAATTACAGTTAGGAACATTTGGCGAGTTCCTGTACGCGGCCGCAATCCAAAAAACCATAATCGCACTCATAAAAAAATTACGTTCGCGTCTTTTTTTACCGTTTTTTGCCTAGACGATATAGCAAACATAGTAATTATAAGCAGACTGTGCCTTTAATTGGCTGTAAAAAATCTTTGCGCCGGTAGAAATTTCTCCAACTTTCAACAATGATAGAACACATCTATTTAAACAAAATTAACCAGCGCATTTCTTATCTTTCTACTTTTTCATCTTCAATGAAGCTCTCAAAGTCAAATAGAATTAAGCACATAAGATATTCTTATAATTGCGAAATGTTGTTTGTGCTTTCGCTACAGTGGAGTGCATGACATAACTCGCATGGCAACAAACTCGTCTTCTGTTGGCTGATCATATTGGGTGTTTTGGCGTTACCACCCTCGAATCAGTGGGCGCCTTTATCATTCCGCAACTCTGTCCACCATTTTAAATGAGTTAACAATAGATCCAAAAGGGCGCACTCATCAAGGAAGATCATTTGCTCTGGTCTCCGGCTTTGGAAAGTAGTAATGTTTTCGATTGTTTTTTATGGAAAATGGTAAGAAACTTAAGTTTACTTAGTTTTTGCTGGCTTATAGAATGGCAGGATCCTGGATGGTTTCCCTAACTGAATTAGTTTCAATGATGGCTAAGGCCACATCTAAATATATTGTTTGTAATACATTAGATCTAAATGAAAAGAAAGAAGAATATAAACTAATCTGAACAGCTTTTTTCAGCGTGTGCGATTGATTGACATGTCAAAGTTACGATAACATCGTAACAATTTCGATAACAGATCTCACAATTTTCCACATAAGAACAGATTTTTTTTAAATCTGTGTTTAGACGCTTGTGCGAATGTGCTTATCTCGTCGCAAAAATTTGTTCCTTTTGCATTGTGAAAGCCTACCTGGTGAGAGTAGCGTATTCACATTATTTGCTATCTATGATTCACTGTTATTTTGATCAAATGACTTTGGAGGTTCGGTGAAATGATGGCCAAATTGCTGTCCCATGTTTTGTCAGATAGTCCCAAGTTAGAGCTGTTGACGGTACATTATAAGAATTTAAAAAAAATTATGTTACCCTGCTGCTTACAAGACGACCCTGTTGACGCACTCGGTTGTCCAGTATTTTTTTGTCAATGCCGAAAAAGTTTTATCAAATCACACTGGAAAAAACTGTCCAGTGTTTGTCTGGTGTATTACAATACGCAAAGTCTTTACACCAGACTTTCTTCTTTAGCATTTTATTGGGCACTGGACACACCAGACGGATTTACAACCTGCTGGCTGTTTGGAATTTCCAGTGGTAAAAGTTTTATCATGTGATACCAGAAATTTTGCCTCAAGTGCTTTCACAAGTCTGGTACGTCTGCAGTCGTCTTACAAAGTGGGGGAGCTCTTCTCCTCTGTTAGGCAGCTACTGAAACTGAACTGAAACACATACCGTAGGATCGTCTAATCTCGACATACGTCTTGCAATCTCGACACCGGATCTGTAAAATAATCAAAACAAACCTTGAATGAAATTCTTGATATCATTCTTATCGAACAAGTTCATCCATCAAACTAGAAATTCAGTAAACATTGCAATCCTTTCAATTAAAAAAACAGCCAAATTATAAGCAGTTTTACACAACACACGAAACGCATGCAAACTTCCTCGTAACTTTCTCGTGTCCATCATTAAAATTTTACAACTTTATTACGCTTCAAGTCACGTGATAAAAATAATTCGCGCGCTTAGTCGACCTGGTTTCCATTTCCTTATTATTTATTGCAAGCACACGCTCTAGGCGCTAGGAGGCCGCGTTAAACTTCTAGGCGCCGCACCTAGCACACCTAGTCCCTTTTCAAATTCATAAGGAAACCGGGTTCTTTTAATTATTTTCGGTTCACGGTAAAAAGGTCTACTAAAAAGTTCCTTGCGTGCAAAATGTTGTTGTGATTTGGGCATCTTCGTTGAAAGCATTCTAATTAGTTTTTTAGTGATTACTACATCGTTAAAGTGTTCTTTTCAAATATATAAAGTAATAACAGTTCACATTTCTCATATTATATTAACAATCTGTGACGTGGATAGAGAGAGAAAAAAATTTAGTGATTGATTGATAACTTTGGTATGTATTTGTTTATGTTTGATTTTTTATTTCGAAGACCAGCCTACAGCTATGTCGAGATTGCAAGACGTATGTCGATATTAAACGACTCTACGGTAAGAGACCCAAATAAAAAAAAGCTAAACTTAAATAATATTTCCCAGTACCGTGAGAGGTCCTAAAGCCGACAGCCCAGCCTAAAGCCGATGGGGTCTTTCAAAGATACAAACTAAAATAAAAACAAACCTTTCGCTGTGACGCAACGAAGATACCAAAGTGTCAACTAAACTGAGAGATTAGATACACTGAACCAACTGAACCAAATAACAATAATTGCTTCTTATAACAAAACATATTTTTTTATTGCAATATGCACAACGTCATAAATGACAACAGTAGTGCAACAGCATCATAAAAAGTAACGAGATGTTTTGATTTTCCAAAGTACACGAAAATATAAAAGAGGTCTGTGTACGAGCGTGCTCATTTTGAAACGTTACGTAATCAAGCCTGGTTTCTATTACTTTACACTGGCACTTGGCTTGATTGCGGGGCTAGGACTTTGTGTAAGGATACATATAGACGACGTATATTACATTATATTATATATTACATGATAAGAATACAAATAGAAAACGTATATTACAATTATTATGTATTACATGACACCTAGTAAAGATAATATATGTCGTCAAAGAGTACACTTAAATGAAGAGCTGTCTGATTGCGGGCCTTCCGTAAATAAACATCCGGACTTATAGGTGGTAAAAAGGGCGTTGATAGTTGCCGCCTCATTGATTTGATGTTTGTTATTCAAATTAGTGCTACCACATCCGCCCTTTTTTCAACTTCGCGCCATTTTTACAATTTAGTCTGTTTGTTTCTTAATGGAAACCAGTCCAAGTTGTTTCGTATTTTTCCCGCACAAGTCACTTTTATTACAAAACTGTTATCGTTTTAAACATGAGCAACTGATCCAGAATAAAAGGTAATTATTTTTACAAATCGCACTTTTTAATTACATTAATTGACATCTTGACATTACAGCTATCTTGTTAGATGTTTTGTTTCGAGAGTTCTAGCAATAGTTTATCGTTCAACTTGGAGAGGGAATGTTTGTAAACATAGAATTTTTTTTCATAACAGTTATTTGGGGGGTCGGAATTAGGCTGGGCTGTCGGCTTTAGGACCTCTCACGGTACAATATCCAAGTAAGGTGCCGTAGTATAGTGGTAGTCGACCTTGGCTTCTGTGCAGGCGGCCAGGGTTTGATTCCCACTCACGGCAGTTCACTAGGCAAGTGAACGTTCCTTCGCCTGGGTCAACCCATGCCATGTGAGGGGAATTGGGTAATCAGTTCAAGGTGCTGACGGGACGCTCATTAGTAAGCGTCTATAGTTGCGAGAATAGACCTTTTTTCAAAGAGGCCACCCTGTTGAATAATTATGTAGTCCAGCAGAAAAACAATGATGAAACCATGCATAATTATTACAATATGCATGATACAGTAATTATGCATGGCTCTATCATTGTTTTTTATGGCTGGAGTACATAATTATTCAACAGGACGTCCTCTTTGAAAAAAGGTCTATAGGCCTCTAAAGCCTCCTGCAACTCAACCAAATAGATGTAGATAGATGATGTCAGTCTTTTCCCCATAAAAAAATTTGCTGGGCCTTTATTTATTTGATTACCCCCGCTCTCAAAAATGTTTTCAAATACATTCTTCTTTCGAACGAGCCAAAAAGATTCCACTCCTGAAATTGTTAAAGCAATTCCTAAAGAATAACCCCCCTACTAACTGCAGTATTGTCTTGTATTGTATTTGTTTGGAATAGAATAGAAGTAGCGAAACAACATTTTTACCTTGCACGAGCTGTACGTCCACCATACGAATTTTTCTAGACCATGTGTTTGAAGAGCTTCCCGCTCAACTCAATGCTGGTACACGGGGACTCAGTTATATCATACCCAGACTTCTAGAAAAAATTTGGGCGTTACGCCCAATCGCCTCCGTACAACGAAAAGAAAAAGTTATATAAAAAATCGCCCCCGTCTCGTATCGTACAAACGATAGTTCTATCTAAAGTCGCCTGTATGTTTCTTTTTTTTGACCCCAGGGGCCGGGACAGGGGACTAGTGACGTGTCCAAACCAGTTTGAAAATGAACCCTTTGATTTGAAGAAAATGAATTCCGAAAATATTTGCCATTTTTTGATGTTCTCGCGCACGCTGCCACCTGACACTTCCCAACTCCCCCGCCCGGTTTTTGACAATCTTACTATACTAAACGAGTTTATGAAAAGTGTCTGTAACGCTAGCCCAGTAACATATGTTAAGGTTTCTAAAATTTGAATGCCGCGGCTGGAAAACCTATCCACCTTCGATACAAAAAGTCTCGCGCTAAGTTTGACAAGCGTAGAAAACTCGGATTAGAGAAGACTCTACACTGCTATTTGTAAACGAAAAAAGTTCTGACGTCAATTTCATGAAAAAGTACTGCGACGTCACAAAGTTTCAAATAAAAAGGTGTGGCATTTTTGTTGCACAATTTCGAATTATTTTATATCAAAACACGCAACAAAATCCAACATTGTTGTTTGATGATTAAACTTCGTCTAACATTATTTAAAAAGGTTTCAATGTTGGTTGCATTGCATATGCACCGGTCTTAAGCTGTCCGCATGTGAAGCCAACAAGCGGGAAAACCTTCAGTGCTCAATCGCAAAGCGCGATCCTCTCCTTCACAACTAAGGCTTTTTCTTTCCTAGAGCTAGAAGCAACCCTCTCAACACCTCAGACACCTTTGGGCGTCTGCAACGACGGGTACCCTTGATAATTTTGACAGGGTCACAATGGCATTTCATTGAACAGAAACTTCCGTTATCTTAAAAAGACATAGCTATCATCGAGGCTTACAGACACAAAATTTTGACTAATGTAGAAAGTTTAGAAGTATAATTTTTATTATTGTATTCGGCATTTTAAGCCAAAACGATGTCAGGAATTAACCCACATTGTAGTATTTTAAAGGCTTTTGATGTGCAAGCAAAACCGTTAACCGGCGTTTGCGACGACGGGAACCGTCTAGTTCGAGCTATTCTTCTTTTATATAGCAATATTGAGGTATTCTAGGCTTTTTACACCCAGCCAATTTTTACAACTTGAGGATATATTTACTTGAAGATGCCGTGGTATAGTGGTAGTCGACCTTGGCTTCTGTGCAGGAGGCCAGGGTTCGATTCCCACTTACGGCAGTTCACTTGGCAAGTGAACGTTCCTTCGCCCGGTTCAACCCATGCCATGTGAGAGGAATTGGGTAATCAATTCAAGGTGCTGACGGGACGCTCATTAGTAAGCGTCTATAGTTGCGAGAATAGGCCTCTAAAGCCTCCTGCTACTCAACCAAATAGAAATAGGAATAGAAATTCAATTCAATAATTCCAGATTCAGCGTTGCTCTCTACCCAGACCTACTTTTTGATTTTACTGATGGACTTGATAAAGCTTGTTGAGTGAGTGCTATCAGAATCATCAAACAGCGAACTAAAAGGGACTTGATATAATATGAGTTTGCCCCATTGCACTTATAATAAAGAGTGCGCACTTAATGCACTCATAAATACATTGCAAGAATTGTTATCAGCAATAATACGAGTCTAAATGGGCGTTCACGAAAATAAATCGATTATAAGCTTTATTCCAACATTAAACTTTTATCAATCTCGTACCCAGAGCCACACCACTACCTTAAGTTAAAGGAAGAAATTTTGGCGGATTTAGCCAAAATCCGCCAAATCTTTTTTTCCTCAATCCGCCAAATTAAATTCCCGCCAAATTAATCTTATTTAACGCGTTCCCCAAATTGGTGCTATTTCAGGCGCTAAAACAGTTTTTTTTTTATTATTTGATAACTTTGTCCAAAAATACCCTTCAACCGCCAAATTAAATTTCCTTCAAATTTAATTTTTCCAGCCATCCGCCAAATTAAATTCCCTCTGATCTGAAAAAACTTTTTCGGCCATCCGCCAAAATTATTAGAGTAAAACCTCTAATTAACGGACACTCTACAAGGCGGACACTAACCCCTTTCCCCGATGGTGTCCGCTAATTAGAGGTTCCACTGTAACACCACTTTCTAATTTTACTGATGTACCTTAATACTTTCGTGAGCGCTATTAAAATCATAAAATACGAACTAAGGGATTGGGTGGTTCGAGTTTGGACTTTTACGCCATTTACGCCAGTCATGAAGGCCTTGACAACTAGTGAATCGTTTCTTGGACAATACCCCTTTTTAAAAAGTGGCCCCTCGATAATTCTAACTTATTCTTAGTTCCCATCAGGGAGACTAATTATCCTTACTATCCTTCACTAAATGGACGTAACCTCACAATTGGGCAGTGGTGCAAAATATGTCACTGTTATGTTCAAGGATGCCCAGTTGTGAACCTGTGAAATTAGGGTTTGCCTATTAAGGGCCGATGAGGTACTATAATTGGGTAACACCAAAATGGAATGTAAAGACGAACTTATGTAAAAAACGATATAGAGATTTCTTTCGTTATTTAATTTGAGTAAAAAAAATTCATAAATTATAAAATTGCTACAAGATTTATTGGCTTTTTGAAATTTTTGAATTTGTTTAAGTGAACAAAACCCACTAGATAAAGATCGATTTTGTGCACATGTCACACAAAGCGACCTTCTGAGAGAAAACTTTCCATATTGAAAATGCGTGAGAAAATTACCATATAAATTATTTGTCTGAATAAGTTAAAATTTTGATTTAATTGATATCTTTTTTGACGCACTTGTCGGCTACCACCACAGTCATTGAAAGGAGAAAACAGAAACTAAACGGATCAAAGAAGCTTTTACTTAGCAGCTCCTTTTCCTCCGTCTCGTTGGTAAAATTCAGCCAATGTCTTAGCTGGAATACGTTTCAACATCTCTTTGGGGAAAATACGCAACAATTTCCAACCGATGTCCAAAGATTCAAAGATGGTTCGGTTCTCGTAGTTTCCTGTCAAACGAAAAAGGAGAAGGATAAAACACTGTTGAACGTGCTAACCACACTGGCTCAACTTCAGTATCTTTTAAATTATTGCTAGGCCCAATTGTAAACATCAACACTAAATTTTTGATATAAGAAATGTTTTAGCTTCGTTGTAAAACTCGTGACCACGCCCCTAAAAATCAAAATTTTGAAGAAAAAAAACACCCCCTGATATTCACCCAAGGAACAAGTGTGCAAAATTTCAGCCGAATCGGACAATTTTTGAAGACCATTAAATTTCAGAAAAAGGACGATACATTTCAGTGTATTTCATAGTCATCGCAAAGAATTGTCTGATAAATATCATTCAATTTATCATGAGCCCCTAAACTTCACTTTTAACAGCACAAAACAAGCAACTGACTGGCAGCAGAAATTTTGAAAGCTATTTCTGGGAAGGTTGAGCTTTTTTGAACAAATTGTTCGCGGGAATAGATGAGCTTATTCTCAGTTCTCCAAACAGGGGGCCGAAGGTTTCCAAATACAACACCCAGTAAGCTACATTCGAAGGAAGAAAGATATACCAACCTTGGGCAATGAAATTCTTTTCGAATTTTTGAAGGAATTCGAGGTAAAGCAAATCATCAGAGCTGAGAGCTTCTTCACCCACGACAGCCTTCATGGCTTGAACATCTTTACCGATGGCGTAGTTAGCATACAATTGATTGGAGACGTCAGCGTGGTCCTTTCTGGTCATACCTTCACCGATAGCAGACTTCATAAGACGAGATAGTGACGGTAACACGTTGATTGGTGGGTAGATCTGAAATCAGATGGATTGTAAAAAACATAATTGAGAATATATTCTTCGAATTCGAAAATCTATTTGTCTACAACAATATCGAAGATTCACGCCATAAAAACTTAACTTCTAAAACAGGATAGATGTACCAAACAGCTCATCTTATTCAACCTAGCCTATTTAGAATTAAGAATTTATTCATTTGTACGTTATTTATTTGAATCACCGATTTTCTTAAAAAATATTGAAGCTATAGGAAGGTGTCCCGAGCTTGGAATGTTTAAAAAAAGAATTTTCATTAATTCAACTAAAAAGGAATAGTTTTTAATCTTGTTCAAAAGAGTGAAGTGAAATTTTGAATATCTGTTCCTTTCACCAAACTTGAGTCTTTAAAAGGTGAGTTGGCACCGTCAAAATGATACAAACGAATGATGAAATACTTTGATTTCAATTTACCTGTCTGTTGTGAAGTTGACGATCAACATAAATTTGTCCTTCAGTAATGTAACCAGTCAAATCGGGAATTGGATGAGTAATATCTAATCAGAGAAAAACAAATATTCAAGAAAAAGTTAGTTTAATAAGTCACACAATTTGAAGGCCCATACCAAATAAGATCGGCGATCTAGCATGATGTGATCAAAAAAATACAAAAAAATATTTGCCAGGGTTTTAAAGCGAAGATCGAGTAGGAAAACCATACAATTTTTAAAGTGTTCTAAAAAAGAAGAATGCTTACCATCGTTAGGCATAGTCAAGATGGGAATCTGAGTAATGGAACCATTACGTCCTTCAACACGACCAGCTCTCTGTGGAATCGAAAAAAAAACGAAGATTGAATTAATAGAAACTCTACCCAACTACTGCAATCAGACATTATCAATATTAGGCATCAACTACATTGTTTTGTGCGATATGATAATCTTTCTTAACGTGATGAGTGGTAAAAAAGTCATGGTTGCATTTGAAATATTTTTGAATGATCCGAAAGACATTTCGAATCAAAAGACAATTCATTCGTAATACATTTTGGCGAAACGCAAAATAAGCGCACATATATGACGTACCTCGTAAATGGTAGCCAAATCAGTGTACATGTAACCAGGGAAACCACGACGTCCGGGCACTTCTTCACGAGCGGCAGATACCTGTCAACAAGTAAGACTACAGATTATAGGGAATCAAAAAGGTCTGTTGGAAAATTTAATTCTAGATGAAATCAGTATCACAAAATGTTGATAACAAATTAATATATCCTGATATCTGAGATTCAATCTGACATGAAATTCATAACGTTATGTTTTAAACGGAAGCATACAAAAAAGATCGAGGGTCGACCACTCAAACTCGTAGTAAACGCACGAGCTGTTTTGGGTGCTTCTGTAAAAAAACATGAATAGCATGAATTGAAGAATAAAGCGAATAGAGAGCTCCTCACCTCACGAAGAGCTTCAGCGTAAGAGCTCATATCGGTCAAGATGACTAACACGTGCTTCTCACATTGGTAAGCTAAATATTCAGCAGCAGTCAAAGCTAGACGTGGTGTAATGATACGTTCGATACTAAGAACAAAAACAAGTATCGATTATTAAATATCTCAAAATTATGTCTCATTCTCATAAAATTCAAATACCCAGGTTTGTAAGGCTTGGAGTAGCCGATTTATTTCCTTATCTCGTATAGTGGAAGCTTTTTAGATGTACAATGGCAAATGATCACCCTTGACCCTATAGATGGTATAAGCAACTTCAGATCTGACTTGAAAATTGTAATTGCTTATTTTTTGACTGACTGTTAGAAGAAATTCTGAATGATGTAAATATACGGTTTTGCCATTTAACAGCGCGATATATTGCGAGATTTTTTACCATGTAAAGAAAGCTTGCTTACGTAGGATCATTAGCCAAGTTCAAGAAAAGACAAACGTTCTCCATGGAGCCATTTTCTTTGAAATCTTGCTCGAAGAAACGAGCAGTTTCTCTGTTGACCTATAGTGACGAAAAAATAGAATTAAAAAGGGTTTTTTAAAAGATGTCATTATAGAAAAAATGAATTAAAGTGTATCCAGATATAATTAACAGTGGAAACGAGAATGCCTGTAACTTTTGATAGTCAAATATAATTGTGGAAATTGTTTTTGCTTGTTTTAGAGAATTAACAAGTGCTACTGTATATTTGAATGTATTTTTTGTTGAAAATTCGCGATTTTCAGCGGTTAAATTTGTGATTGTAAAAAAATGATCTTTTTTTCTACTTATACAACGTTCATTTTTACACCAGTGGCAGTTCAACCTTAGGTTAAGAAAGTTGTCAAATTTCAAGGCAAACGAAAAAGTTGGGACAACAAAAATATGGGACCCAAAATACTCATTGGTAGCACTTTTCTGTGAAACATCAAATCTCCAAATTTTTAATAAAAACGGGGTTGTCACTTTTTAGAGAACCTTGCCTTCTATCTTTATGGAAAAAATCAGAAAAAAACTAATGAGCCAATCCGGAGAAAAGCTGGTAACAAACACACAAACGCATGAACAAAGGTTAAATTAAAGGACCTCCGGGGTAGACCCAAAAAGCTGTGTTTCCATCTCAAGAGATAAAAAGGGAAAAACACTTAATTATATTCTTCTATTCTGACTTACACCCATAGCAGCAAACACAATAGCGAAGTTGTCATCCGAGTAATCCATGGTTCCTTTGCCATGCTTGACCAAACCAGCTTGTCTACAAATTTGGGCAGCAATCTAGAAAGGCAAATTAATTTTACTCTCTAGAATTCTGACCCAATATTACAACTTATTTGAGAACCCTATTCTATAAGCCTTTTTGGAAATGGAATTAAGCAAGACAGTAAGGGTTACACATGATTCCCAGAGCTGACTAAAAGTAATGGTTAGAAAGATAATTCACCAGAAAGATCAACACCTGTCCTTTTTTTAAGAAGCTTGAAACACCCTGGAAAATTGATAAACAAGTTATCAAGACTTCATCAAAAAAGTCATTATGAGTAAAGAAGATGCAAACCAACTGAAGCATTCAAAACTTGAAACCGTGAAGAGTTTATTTACCTCATTGTGGGGCAGACCAGAAGCAGAGAAAATTGGAATCTTCTGTCCACGAGCAATACTGAAAAGCAAAACAAAAGATTATATTTTTTTCAAGACATTTTAAAATTGGAAATTTCTATATTCCTGAAACCTCTTTTAGGGTTTTAAGCAAAATATGGCCAAAATATTTACCTGTTCATGGTGTCAATAGCGGAAATACCAGTTTGGATCATTTCTTCTGGGTAAATACGAGACCATGGATTGATGGGTTGACCTAAGAAAAAATGAAATATTTCAACAGCGTCAGAATATACTCTAAAAACTTCTAGGTAAATGTATAGGATCACAATAAGGATTGTTACTTGGGAGACTTTTTCGGAATATGGTGATGTGGACAGGGGGGGGCACGCAGTTACTACAAGACAGTATGACACTTACTACCGTGGTGGTACTGTATTCAGAAGTTATGAAAACAGTTACTACACAGTGTAGTAACTGCTGTTTGAGGGTGGTGCCAAACACTAAAGCTAGCACTTTTGGTGTAGTAAGTGCTTATATTTTAATTCTTTTTAAAGAACTTTCAAAATTTTTCACAAAAAATGAATTTTTTTGTGAAAAAATTCTTTGTTAAAAAAAAAATTTTTGTTATAAATGGACGAAAAAAAATTTGAAATTTTTCTCAGACCCAACTTTGAAATTATGCTTTCCCTAATTATCATTAAAATGTTCTCAACAGCTGTTAACCAAGTAAATTAAAAGAAAATCTAGCACAAAAATGGCTTTAGGTTGAAAAATAATCGCAATTTAGGGTAATTTCGAGGATGTTTTTGATGATATCACTCAAAAACAGGGGTGGTACCTGGAAATCTTTTCTGATACATGGCCCCCGGCGTGCGAATTGAATTGAGGGGGCCAAAAATATATGTCGCCCACCATGGTTGGGCGACGAAGAAAATTTTCGACTTTTAGCCCTTATTTCACCCCTCTAAAAGGTATATATAAGATTTTTTAAAGTTAAAAAAAAATTACTTTGCAAAATATTGGGGGGGGGGGCCATGGCCCCCCTGGCCCCCCAGGTGACGGGGGCCATGCTGAAAACAGTTACTACCAAGGTGTAGTAACTGCAAAGGGTGGTGGTCCTGAAAAAAAGTGTTGAAAAAGCACTTACTACACATCATGTCTTGTAGTAACTGCGTGCCCCCCCCCTGATGTGGAATAAGATTTTTTCAAATGAATACTGAAATGAAAGCTTTAAAAAGTTTGTATTTTTTAAATTTGGCTACCGATCATAATATCCATCTGTTAGAAGATTAATATCTACACCCAAATTATTGTATCTTACCATTGATATCAAGGTAATCTTCAGCAAGAATTGGTGGGCCATTATCAATTGGTTTCCCTGATCCATTGAAAACACGTCCTGAAGAATAATATTCATGTGTAAGATGATGAACTAGAAGAATCTCTGGAAAATGTATATAATAAGCCTTGTAATCCAAACTACAATGAACTCTCAATATGACAAGTTTTACTGTTCTTATAAAAGCATAAGAACATAATTCACGCGCCACATCAAAAATGATACACTAAAATTATCAGGATTGTTTGAAAAACAAACTGACCAACCAATTAATTTCAAGAACTGTTGGGTTTTGCTCTAACTGTTGAATATATCTTCACATCCCGAGATCAATACTAAGTCAACAATTTAATAAATAGTAAAAGCAAACTTACCTAACATATCAGATGAAATTGGTGTTCTTAAGATATCTCCGGTAAACTCACAAGCAGTATGTTTAGCATCAATACCACTAGTGCCTTCAAAGACCTGGAGCATAAACAAAAGAAAGTTACTTTCAATCCTTCCCAGCTAAACCATCTTTGATAGGTACTCAAAAGTCTTTAGTGTTAAATCTGGTTAAATCAGCTGATGTAAAGCTATGTGTACTATAGTCAAGCTAAGCAAGGTCCCAGTAATGAATATTTTATTAAAGCTTGTCTTACCTGAACAACAGCCTTGGAGCCACTAACTTCCAGAACCTGTCCACTTCTTTGTGTTCCATCAGGTAAAGTTAAGCTGACAATCTCTGCAAACTTTGGAAACTAAAATAAAGATTTCAAAACATTCAAATGGATATCTGTGCATATATTATTTAAAAAAGGAAAAATTAGTTTGGGAAAGGTTAGAAATGTATAGACAAGTGATTAAAGTTTTCCCTGAAGAAAAACGTTTATCAATTTCAAGGGAGTTGTGACAAAGGTTTTTACAAAAGTGACGAAGTTTTCCTTGTCTTAAGTTTACTTAGCAAAGTTTACCCGTTTAAGGTTGACCAGGACTGGCCAACACCTAGCAAATGGTTGGCTTTGAAATATGTACTTGTTATCAGCAACAAAGGTCATTCTTAGAACTAAGCAAACAAAAGCGTAAAATAACATTGTTATTATTATTATTATTACCTTCACTTGATCTAAAATGACTAACGGACCATTGACACCAGATACAGTTTTGTAGTCTAAAAGAAAAAAGAAAAGAAATTATGAAGTAATGATAATCTAGTAACAAGACCATATTCCAAGTTTTCTCTTTGCAAAACCTACTTGCCTTTCGTGAGTGGTCTTATTATTTTTGGGGACCTAAATAAACCTTGATAACAAGCTATCAGCTTTACCCCAATTGTTAAATATCTGGACAGACCCAAAATTCACTATCAAATCAGTAAGTCTTCAAGGGCGATGTGTGTGACAATAATCTTTTAAGGAAGGGTGAGGATTTGAATATACAATTTTTTAAATCAAACTTTTTACGGATCCTGGATTGTGAGTGTTTGATTAAAGTTATTAAATTTTTTAATCAAATTTTGAAAAATTGTTATGTATGTTGAGTTCAACTAATTGAGCCTGGTACATTATGTGTTCAACTTTAGTAGTTTTGCTAAACTTCAACTTTTTTTGTATGTAGATGTTTTTTGATCTACATCCACAATCCTGGAATAAGATTGCGAATGAGATTGGGTAGAAGCTTGCAAAGCCATCAAATGCCTGACCAACCAAAACAGCAAAATTAGAAAGTTGAATAAAAAGAAAGTTGTGAGGCAGCGAGTTGATAAAGCAATACATAAACAATTGAAGAAAGTTGCAAGGTAGCGAGTTGATGAAAAACAGATAAATAACAGAAAAATAGATGTTATTTCATAATTTTTTAACTTCGCATTTTTGAGTTAGAAAATCTTTTTCAGTCACTAAATCTAAAATTCACTTTGCATTTTGCGAAGTGCGTAGCTATAATTCGAACCCTGACCTGTTATATCAGAAAAAATGACTGTTTAAGCTTGCCCATATCAAGATTGACCAGAAACAATAAGATTTGATATGACTACTTAGGCATTTTTCCAGGGATTTTCTGCTACCGGATAACGACAGTAGCAGAAACTCAATCTTAAATTGAGTTATGAAACTCAATCTTCAAAAAAAAAATTCTGCTCTGAAAAAGTTTTAGAAATCTTGTGTACATGTTTATTCATTTAAAAATAAAACCAGGACGATCGTTTCGCAATTTTCTCGATCATTCTTTTCTTATAAGTATTATATTATACAACTGTATTGGAATGCTGCTCTCATTCCACCCTCGACGGTAGAAGTCGAGAAGTCATTTTCTCTAATGAACCTGATCCTGACTCCTCTAAGAAAGAGACTACTCCCGGAAAACTTAAGCCATTGCATGCGAATCTGTAAGTTTCACAAACTTACAGACGCAGACTTTGATGAAATTTTGAAACGTTGGCTAATTGGAGGAGGCACTAAAACTGCCACGCGTAGAGTAGCATACCATTGGTAAAAGTTTCTCATATATATTTTAGTCTTTATATTTTTTGGTCATAAAAAGAGTTTTCGATTTTATTTGTTCTTCTCAATTTTGCAGTAAATGCTAGATTTTCCTAGTTTACTCTATATTGAGTAGTTTTGTTTGATTTATTTAACACAACATTTGAGTAGTTTTGTTATATTTTCTTCGGTAAAATTGTCTCTGAGCATACGATATTCTAGTACTTTATTTTATAATAAAAACGAAACCCCCAGCTAATACTCATCGCGCCTATGGCGCAATTTTGTGTCTACGGCACATTTTAAACTCAATCTTCAGCTCAAAATCTGGTTTCTTGGTAGCTTTTTATTGAAAAGTCTTATTTTTATTTTGTGACATAGCGTCAAAAAGAAGATACTCAATTGTCATCAAACTCATTGTGTGACGTCAATTTTTGAAATATGTAGCCTCCATGGAAGCTATATATTCGAATATATTGGAAAGCAAAGAAGCCAATCAAATGTCACTATTTATGCGAGTCGGATAATAATATTCAATATACTATTTCAGGCTAGATCATTTGAGGCGCACCTCCACACACACCTAAAATGTCTGAGAAGTGTGTAGTATTTGGACCATACTGTTGTGGGCGTAAAATAGGGCGGAAACTAAGTAGCTCTAAGCTAAAAAACTCTAATTTCGATCTTCCTTAAGGTAAAGAGGTTGCGAGATTTGGGTTAGCAAGGCAAAAATTGATAAAATAAAAAGCTGGTAAAATCGTAATCTTCAAAAATCAAAATTCTAGCCTCACTGATAAGAATAAGTTTTTCTGAAAGGAGAAACCCTAAATGAAAAGAAAATCCATTTCGGCAGAAATAAAAACTTTTTCTTGGAGCATTCCCATGCTAAAGAAGCAAAAAAGTTGAAAAAACTACATGAAAATGAAAGAACTAAAATTAGCAAATGTGATTTTTTAATTCCTCACCCTTTTTCTGATAAGCATACTAAGTTTCAGCCTTTAACTACGTCTTCCTCCATTTCCAAAAACATTTGTTCATCGATAGTTGCAATTTTTTTTTCTCCCGTCGGAAAAAATTTTGAAAATGTTGAAAAAAAGTTTGGCACTTTACTAACTTGCTGTCTAGCTGTGTCAACAGTAAGTTAGGGTGGACAGGCCAAAATTTTCCCCTCAATTTTTAGAAACAAAACTAATTTTATTTGAAAGTCCTTACCTTTGTGAGAAAAATGAGGGGTCATTTATTAGAATACACCTTATCGGAAATTCCACTTCCTCGCGTTGTTGCTACGCAACACTTTTTGGGAGGTAAACAAAGCTCGATATTGGGGTTTTCAGGCAAAAAGCCTTACAAAACACCCAAAATGTTGATGCCAAAAGAGCCTCCAAATCAACTGAAGGACCACCGAAGTTGTTGTTTTTCTCTTTCTAATAGCTTCTGCTAGCATCTTGAAAGCTTTGTTTTGTTTGTTTTTTTCAAATTTAGTGTATTTTTAGGAACATAAACAAGCCAGATATAAGCAAATGAGTTTTTGTTTTACGCGGGAACTTTTATGCAGGTCTAGAATTCATGTAGTATATTTACGTGACGGAAATGTACCGTAACTTGGTCTAATGTCGACATCCCTCCTCTAAATTCGACACCCTTTTCTAGAGCTGAAAATTAAAAAAAGGTCAAAATTATTTCATTTGCTTAGTGGTAAGGGAGGATAAATCTTTTTTTCAATCACCGATTTCGAGTTTCATATTATTCCTATCTCTAAAGAAGGGTGTCGAAATTAGAAGACGGATGTCGAGATTAGACCAACTTACGGTAGTGTTGAAGCTGGGCCGTACTACGCGAGCGTACTCCATGGATTGCTAGCCATACCGTCGCTACTCGCGCTACCATTTATGTTTACCTCCCAATTTCAACTGATCCATTTTAGCGCAATTGTTTTTGTGGAATTTCCGATAATAAGGTGTATTGGTGCGGTCTGAAAATCGGCCCGATGACTGTTAAACTTTAGCTTATCGCTAATGAGCTGGAAATGATAGCTAAAAACAAATTTCACCACTGGAAAGCTGAAATCCTAGCTTTCAGATGGTGTATGGTGCTTAAATGAAAAAATCTGCAATCTTGTTAAAAAATCGCAATTTCTTCTTATTTTTCGAAATTCCAGACGGCCTGTAGATTTTCAAATAAAATACTTTGTGATAGATCGCAAAAAATCTTTAGCATACATAAAAAAAAGTTAGAAGGGTTCAAAGTTCACGGAAAAATGAAACATTTGTTTTGACTTCAACAAAAGTTGCGTGACTTCTGGGGAGTCGCTTCTACCTGTAACAGACTTTAACTGGGAATATCCCAATATTGTGAAAACTGCGCATTTCCTGCAAAAAAATCTTGCGTGTGGACAGTCTGGAGAGAGAAAAATGTCGCAGCCTAGAAAGGTTAAGACCCAAACTGAACACAACTTTGGCAAGATTGTGGAAAAGAAAAGCTAAAGGTGTATTTCTGATGACCGCTCTTGAAGTATAAAGCTTACAAAATAAATACATATTCAAAAGGGAACATACTTAGCCTTGGTTGTGATATATAATCTCTAACAACTGCATGAGTGTGTTGTTTTGAAGCTTGAACATCATTTAAATCCATAAGATCACCAGTTGTGGGCGCCATCTTGAATTTTCGAAAATATTTGTGTTTGCTTTGCTCTGTTGCTTTTTGCCGAAGGGCTCACGAGACTTTTTAAGGCGAGTTGTGCATGTTTGGCGAGTAAAGATAAAGAATAAACAACTCGCCATAAATTTTTTCTGTTGCATGGTAGCATTTTGCAGAATTAAAAGTTCGGACAAAAATGACATTTTCATGCTTGCTACTTTATCCAAACGTATCCAGTCCCTTAACTCACTTTTTGATTATTCTGTCAGCGCTCACGACTGTATCACGTCCATACAAGGACACTTGTATAGCGAAGATTCGTTATATAAGTGTCCTTGGTCCATCAATAAAAACAATTAAAAAAGTGGTACAAGAGGCTCTGTGTACGAGATTGTACTGTGTACACACTGTGGCCCCCACTTGTTAATTTTTCGGAAATTTTTCAGCCCACCGAACCTTATCACTATTAGGATAACCCCCCGTTAATTGATTTTTAAGAATGTTTTCAGCTTTCAAAGATCCCTTATTTTGCAAGAAATAGACTGATTTTAGGCTATATTTACCTTATTTTGGGGCTTTCAGAAGTACAATTTCCAACCCCTGGCAACACCGCCGTTTATCAAAATTTTAAAAATTTCCCAACCCCGCCCGCTTTTATTTAGAACTTAAAGAGTAATCGAATATTTTGATTTTGGAGGGGTACACTGGCTGACAGAGCTTAAGGTTTCAAGTCACATGTTAAAACTCTACTTCCTGACCCTAAATTACGTCACTTAAAAACTACTTGCGTTTTTTTGTAAATTTGGAGCAAAATTCGTTTTTTTCAATGTATTCTACCAAAGATAGTAGTTAAATTAGAGTACATTTAGACGATCATATAAAATTTTTTTTATTAGCCTAGAAAAACGGGGCGGCAGTGATTTTGCTCTTCCGAGCAAAACTCCTTATTTCTTCACGTTTTTTCTTCGTAGATGAAACTCGTCTTGGCTTTCAAATTTCATACAAAATAGATTTCGCATTCTCTGGCATTCGAAATTTTTAATAACAAGGGCCTGCTGAAAAATCTATGATAAATAAGGGATCACATTATTGTCCAGTAGAGTTTACTTACTTTACATTAAGTCCACGCGATTTGATACTGGCGGTAGGGAGTACATATTTTTTGTGAAAACAAATTAAGAACATTTTAAAGCTTCGTGGACTCTAGGACATCCAAGATTTTAGAAAGTCGTACAAAAAGCTCACAAAATGGTCAAAATAAGAACATATTAAAGCTGAAAACTGAAAAAGTTAAGAACATCCAAAGGTTTCAATAATTTTAGCTGTTCTTACAAAAAAATGTGGATCGTGGGAAGGGTTCAGCCTTGCCAATCAGTTGGATTGTTTACGTTAATAAAATCATATTTGAAGGTTTCTCAATATGAATATATTCAATCTAAACAAAACACTGACATTATATTGCAAATACAAATGCATTAAATAAAGATTCACATTTATATATTTACACTTATATAATCATACTTCTAATCATACGATAAGCTTTATTAATAAATTCTATTGTATATACATTCGAATCTTATTCCACTTTGTTATACGATCAAGATTAACTAGATCTCGTCAAGAATCAGGTAGTTTCTTTACTTGGCAACGAGCGAACAAATCGCAGGTAAACAATTACAAAAAGGAAATTAGTATAGGAAAATGTCAAAAACAGTTCGATTAATTAAAACAAAAGTCAGATTAATTACTTGAAAGCATCGAAATGCATAGGATAGATTTTCATTTTCTGAACATACTTTCATAGAACAAAAGATTTCTGCTCGTAAAAAAAAATCGTCAAAAAGTAATATCAAAAATAAACATTTCTTAGACTTATGTCTAGTTGTCTTTTCTATAGTCTGTTGCAAGACCGATTAAACATTAACGACGCAACAGGTGAAGGGTCTGCCGTATCGATCACAACATCCTGTATTCGGGCAAGTAGGAAAGTGCAATTGAGTGATACCTCTTGGGCAATTACTATGATCTCTGCGTTGTTGAGATGTCAGTGTCCTGTCATTTTTAGGAGAATGGGCTGAGTAGGTGCCACCGTTTTTAGGAGAATGGGGCGAAAAAGATAAACAGTCTTCTTCGTCAGTTGAGGATAGTTCGTCGTTATGATAACCCGAATCGTTTTGATCGGGTTGATAAAAATAACGACTGGCTCGTTTGTTAGTGTTTTTACTCGGTTGACGATAGTTATTAATGTTGTTATTGTTGTTGTATTTTTGCTGACGTAAGCATTCTGAGCAATCTGAGCAATCACTCCAAGCATCCTCGTCCAAAGATCTACGTTGTTGTTTTTGCGTTTTCTCTTGTTGTTGTCTACGTAATAACGTTGAATTACCTGAAGACTGTCGACTGTGTGGATTGTTTTTAGACGGATTCTTACCTGTGATCAGAATCGGATTTCCTTCAGGGTCACGCGTTACGAGAATCCCACAATCGCTGCAAAAGATTTCTTCAATTTTGGCACCCATTTGGTGTACAGTTTCATAAAGGTTGTCTAAGTGGACTTTTAAGAATGTTCTTTTGGTGGATACAATATGTAATTGTTTGGAATGTTTTAATGACAGTTGAATTTCAGTTCCATTTTTTGAGAAGATGGTGAAATAGCAAAAATTCTCTTCTTCGTACATCGGTTGTGAGCGAAGTAAATCCATATAGAAATATTTCATTTCGTCAAAGTTTTCTTTCACAAAGATGTTATACCGTAAAACTGAAGAACCTTGATGGCAGACTGACGGCGACATGAGTGGATATTCTTCCGTCAGTTCGTAATAAGGTTGCTTGGCGACGACTTTCTTTCTCTCGACGTCGTACGTCTGAAACGTGTGATGAAATTTCCACGGATTATTGAAAAATAAACGACGGATTTTATGAACTTCATTTCCAATAAGTTCCTCGCGAAGAATGAAATTGACGCTTAAACTTTGTGTAGGAGTTTTATTGGATGTTGTGACCTCCTCCTCGCGACAGCAACGTGGTATTAAGTGGGCATGTTTGGCAGTTTGCCGACCATTGCTTTTGAATGTTTCGATGGATATTGATTCTTTCCATACAGGCGAAGGCGTGGTAATCCGGCTGTAAATACTACGGAGATAATCTTCCTCTGACCGATTGCCTGGTAAAATGACGAGACTGCAACATGGTGTGTCGTCCTATAGAGTAAAGAAAATAAGAAGTTGTCATTAGATTTGCTTAGATCGAGAATCATTATGAAGGCTTTAATAGACAGGGTAAATAAAACTTTGTATATAGGCTGATGCTCTTCTACTTGACACGCTCCCTTAATCGATGAAAAGCTAATTCCCTTTGAAAATCGAATTAAAGAGCGTCAACTATGGGTTTCGTTAAACACAAAATCTGAATTTCAAAACTGGTGTTTCTGTTTGTTAGAACGAGAGTAATTAGTCTCTAATCAATAACTGCACTGACATCAGACCGTTAATTATTTTCCGCTCGACCCAAAAAAAACAAAAACACAATCAAAACAGTGACAAACAAATGGAATGACTTATTACTGCAGGTTGATCTCCTATGTATGACATCAGACACATACATGTGACGTAGAACAGAAAACGATAAGAGCCTTCTTCCCTCTCAACCGACAAAAACACTATACACGTTTTTTTTTATAAGAACGTCAAAAATTTTCGAAGCCTTCGGATGTTCTTAGTTTTTTGGATTTGAAGCCTAAAAATGTTCTTAAAATGTTCTTATTTTCAGCATTTTTTGAGCATTTTGATGTAATTTCTTAAGAAAATACATGTTTCTAAGTCTCCAAAGCCTTAGAATGTTCTTAGAATGTTCTTAAATTTTTGGGCCTCGAGGCCTTATGTTCTTATATAGTTTGTTCTTATAAAAAAAAACGTGTAGCTTAATACAGATGGTGGAAAAACAACATGGCCATGTCAACACGTTTTGAAGATATAGACCAGTTTCCTTTCTACGTCAGCACGTGTTTCTCAGGCGGAAAACAATGATAAGTGTGTGCTTTCTGCAGGTACAGTAAGGATTTCTCTTAAGATTTCTTGATTTCTATTTTGGTCGCATGCGTGCTAATGTGTTTAACATTGATTTTCAACACGACAAAAGATATAAATAGATTCGATGCTAAGTGATACTCGTGTTAAGTAATTAGAAACTTTCAAATAAAACTTGTCGTGACTTGAAGAATTTCCTCAGCCTCAGGTCCAACTGCTTCAGTAGTATTATAAACGCTGATCAGTGAAATAAATACTTATTTACATCGACATGTTATTGACTACAATTTTTAGTCCAATCCCCAAATACTTCAAGATTAATCTACGGAATAGCGTTTGCTTATGACTTTCAAAAAATGACGAAAGGGAAGGGCGAATAACCGTTCAGTACCTTGTTTTTACAGAAAAACATACACATATAATGGAAAAACACAAATTGCAAGATTTTGAAAAATAAAATTACCTCAAAGTAATGATCACTCGAATCCGAGTCGTACAGAAAACTCGATTCTTTTCTCATTTTAACTTTTAAACGTTAAATGTGCCTCAAACCAAAACGACAACCATATACTAAACAAACTTCCAGTTGAAATATTCTCAGCCAAAAGATAAATATTCAATGAGTAATTCGCGTGAAATTGAGTGCTGGAGTGGTGCGAACGAGATAAGCAGCAGGCGCCTTTCTTCTGCGAGATGTTATCAAGTAATAAACTGACTGGCCAGTAGTTGACAGATAGTTATATCAACAAATTCGTCACTCTCGTGTTAGGTAATTACAACATAAAGCATCATTAAAACAATAAATCACCCACTTAATTGACAGATCTATTGTTTCGTATTAATGAGTGACTGACTGTGTTTGCAAGCTCTTCTTTCTCCGCTTTCAATACAAAAAGTGAAAACAAAACGTCAAAAAAAATGTTCGAAATTCTTTGGGTGGAATCTCGGTTCTTTAGCCAATCAAAAATAATAGATTAAAATTCTCTCCTTTAGATGTTTCATGCAGAGTATTATTGTCAAATTTATTTTCGACTTTTGACTTTTTTTCGTTAATTACTGGTTGCTACTTAAGGAATGATATGACGTCCATGCCTATTTAATTATATACTGAATAAAATACATATAATCACAAAAGATGTTTTTGTTTATATGCGGGTCTTTGATTAGTATTCTTCGCAGTATGCAATTAATCCAATTTTTTCTTACACAAAATCCTTATACACGAAAACCTCAAAGATATCAACTATGAGAAACTCATCAAGCGAATCTTTAAAACATCAATTAAGGCTATTACCTCCCAGCAACGATACAAAAGAGATTCTCATTAGAAAAAGCTCCAAAGCTTCCAAAATCCATATCATTTGACTGGTCTTAGGGGTAGGGTTAAATACAAAGAATGGAGGCCAAGCTTGCACAAATAATAAGGTTAAGCAGTACACTCCAGCCACCTCACAAACCAGATTATGGCTAAAGGGTATAGGGTAGTAGAAAGTTTGCACTCCGACGCAGACACTCGGGAAAATGTCTCGGGTCGGAATTTGCTAGCTTTGATTTAGTTGTAGTCTAAAAAAGTCGTGGGTCAAGAACAAATCTTCCTTGTAAATCCCTTACAAGCCCTCTTAAAAGGCGACCGCGTTGCTTAGGGTTGAAAGGTACAAAATGGCCATTATACACCCGGGTCAGTTGGAGATAACCATGATAGGTATATAACTTGAACGGACAAGTACTCAACGTAGGTGCTTGTTCAAACTAATATAAGAATCTTCAATGATCGATTTCGGTAATACACGTCTTTTTTTTTTAAGAAACACACTTTTAAGAAACATGAGGCTCAGAATGCCTAAAAACTTAGAAACATCTAAGAAACATGCTGAGGCTGAGAATGAGAAAATAACATTTTAAACGGTTTTTTTAGAACCTTCCAATCTTTGCATGAAAAATAGGCTGATTATGTCAAAAAGTTTAGAAACATGTAAGAAACATTTAAGGCTCAAAAGGCCAATTTCTTAAGAAACATTGAGGCTGCTTGGTAAAACTAGTTTCTTAAAAAAAAAAAACGCGTATGCTTAAAACGCCAATGGCAATGAATAATTATGTTTTAATCGAATTATAGAGAATTTGCGAACAAATCTTAATAGTGCTGCTAGGTGAAGGTGTTGTAAAGCACCTGATTAAGAATGGTAAAGACATTTTCAAGCTGTGTTAATTATATCAATAAGGTTTTGCTGGTCCTCATTCATTACTCCCCATTATCGACTTTCTTTAAGAGGATGATTGCGAAAGTTGATGGAGATATTGGACGGGGTCAATCCATTTTTAGTGTTTTCAAACATTCATTACTTTTAATTATTACACCTATTAATTAATATTTCTTTTGTTTATAAATAGCAGAAATAAAAGTTATATATAATGTATCATTAAGAATAATTAGGGCTTTATTACTGTGTTACATGGGTTGAAATTTCAATCAAAAGCTTAATTTACATATTACGTGCATTAAAGACTGCTTCCTTCAAAAAGATGGGGGGGGGGGAATGGGGTTCGTTGATATTGATTTACTTAATCTAGGTTGTAGCTTCCTCAATTCTCATCATTTCAGGATTTTGACCCCTTATTTGCTGCACCCTTGGAGAGTAAGTGTAAAAATCTCAAATTGAATATGGTAGTAAAATCTTCTTACAAAAACCAGCAGATCTTTGTTCAGACTGGACTGTTCCCATTTTTTTTTTTGCACTTAACCCTCAAATCATTCTTACCTGTTCTTATTTCTAAAGACAAGTGGAGGTAATTTTCACTTTGTGCTCTATTTCTACTAATTTTAAACCCTTTATTTGCAAAAAAATCAGTAATTTTTTTCAGATTCAGCTTTGTTTTCAAAATCATTCTTATTTTTCGACGTTTTTTGAATCCAACATTGTTCTCATAAAATTGTTCTTATAAGCTTGTGTAACTAAATGTCATCGTATGGCATATAGCCTTAAGCTTTATTTATCGCATTTTTGGAGATGCTATAAGTTACACGAGAGAGTTCAACTTGGCTATTCTGTATTTTAGCTTGTAAGGAAGAAGGATCGTGATGTGACAGATTGTTAAGTAGGAGCCAGAGTAGTTACATAGAATAAAAGAATAAATGCTTGAGAGACAGAAAGATTCGACTAACAATTTTCTTCACATTTAAAAGCAGCTATGAACGATTAAAAAACGCTAATGAAGTTGACTGTATGACGAATGTTTAATTAGATTTTACAGAGCGATCTTGGAGCTATTGATTGGAAATTCTGATAAACAAACATGATATAACAATCGACCTACCGCCAAGAAAAAATCAAGAAACGTGGGTCTGGAAAATATCTTAATACACGTTTAACATAAGAACATCCAAAAATCTTGAAGCATGCGGATGTTCTTAACTTTTTGAGTTTCAAGCGTAATAATGTTCTTAAAATATTCTTATTTCCACCATTTTGTGCGATTTTCTAAGACATTTGGTGTTTTTTGGTGTTTTAGAGTCCATGAAGCCGTTAAAATGTTCTTAACTTGTTCTTAATATTTTAGCCTTCAAAACCTTATGTTCTAAAAAAAAGTTCTTAAGAACGTACAATGCGTGTAAATCAAAACGACGGACGCGTTTCAAAATAGAAGGAAACTTAAAAATTGAATCGATAAAAACAGGACAACCCTGGAAGTCGTTCCAAGATTATTTTTACGAAATACGCGAAATTTTTATCTCCCTATTTTCGATTTTGCGGAAGTTTTTATATTCTCGTTATTGTATATTGGTATTTTGATTTCGCGAAGCTATATCGGATATAAATTTTATAACAAATAAGAAACAAATGTGCTTGTGAAATCCTCGTCTCTTTCCTGAAAGAAATTTTCTTTGACAGAACAGTTTTAAAGGGACATTAAAGTAATAAAATGTAAACATTGCGCGAACCACGTGTCATTAAAAAGAACAATTAAAATCACGTGTCCAAAACAAACTTGTAAAACAATTGAACAATCAAAATTAGCCATATTTGGTTTGATTTTTTATTTTGACATGTGACATTTGCTTTGATTTTGTATCTGCTGCATACAGTTTGTTTAAAAATTTCGCAAGTACTGTTATGTCCCTTTAAGGTGGTCATAAACTATGTAAATTATATCTCTCAAAACTTCAAACTGTTCAGGCTGTTTGTATCTATGATGCAATTTCATCACCAGGATATTACCCTCGTCTATTGGCCAGTGAAACAATGAGGGCGTAACTGTTCTTTGGAGATACTGTCATGAATTCCTTTGTCAGTCAACTTTCGGAAACTTTGAATACTTCAGCATCACAAAACTTTTCAATGATAGAAACGTCATTTTTCATTTGTGACGATTAGCCATCACCTGGAAAGCTTTCAATGACTTGCATAGATATTTCCAATCATGTACCACTTGGATCCCTCCCCCTGAAGACACCACAATTACCGAAAAACTGAGGTCTACCACTGACATAAAGTGGAACTGACTATAAACTGGACCGAAATTAAAAACTCCCTCAAAGAAATCTATTCACTTAACCTTATCTCGGAATCTCAAAAATGTGCTAGTTCGTCACTATTTGACAAAAAGGTTTAGACACCCGACGCGTTGAGTTTGACAAACTTTGCATTGAAGATAGTTAACCTTCGTGGAAGAATCAGATTAGTGCATACCCGGTGAACGTGGAAAAATGCTCATCCATTTACAACGAACAAATTCATACACTTCCTAAAGCGATTAGATTGGGTGCGGTAGTAGATTTTTTTTACATGCAATTCAGTGATCAAGAATCAGAAGAATAGATTACACAAAAAAGAAAATGAATGCGAAAAGAAGTAATGCAAAATGATTGAAAAATATTTATTTTAATTTTTACTCCTCGAGGTCCGGCTGACCTCGCCCACTAAAATGCGCGACCGTAGTAGTTTATTACAATCCAGTCCCTTAAGAAACTGACCGGGCAGCTAAGAGTTGATAGGTGTAATACAATAATATGGGTGTAATATGATAGTACGATAATTGTTACGGGATAATATCAATTTTTATGAGCTACAAATGCCTCTTCCATTATTTTTTGGTTATTTTCTACTACCGTAGTACAAAAAATTTTAGCCGTATTTTAGTTGACTTTCGACAGAAAGGACCAATGAAAAGCTACAATGAAGTGAAAGTTAAATCAGGTCGTGAAGTGAAAGTTAAATCAGGTCGTGACATGAAACCTGACAATTGACTAACAGTAAGAAAGCTAGCCAGTACCTTCCCACAAACCAATTTTTTTTCTTTGATAAAAAAGCGGTTTTCGTCTAACAGGCTATAAGAAAGCATGCGTTAAATTAGAAAAAAACGTTAGATATCATCATAAGGAAGTATGCTTGAGGGAAACTAGAACACTAAACACGAGGGACCTTTATTTTCACCCATATTGAGCTTCCGTATGCCGTCTACAAAGATGGTTAAATTGATCAAAATTTCTAGGTGAGCCATTTATTGGAAACTGTGTGTTTTAGAGTTCATTATGCTTTAAAAAATGTTCTCAACTTGTTCTTGATATTTTGGCCATTGAAACCTTGTGTTCTCATTTTCAGCCTTATGCTTTGGACTTTGGACTAGGGTTCTTGAAGTTTTCGAATTTTTAGGTTGGAACCTAAATCAATATTCGGCTTAAAGAAAGAAAGTTTTCATCTTTGGTCTAAGAAAGCTCAAACAGCTTTGAAAGTAACCCTAAAAAGGTCAGCGTTTTAGAAAAGCTGCACGAATTTTTTTGCATTTCAGCTTGGACGTATTTTACCGAATCTGAGCCTAAGTAGCTTATAAACGTTATCCTTATATAAAAAAGAGGGTAGCGCCACTGAACACGAAAGAGACATATGATGATGCCTTTTGGACACTAACACCCCCAAAATATAACAAAAGGTAGCCATGGTACACGGTATCAATATTAAGCTTATTGTATTTTTGTGTTTCATATATCAAAACCACATTGCTTATAAAACCCAAACACTTCCGCACGATGAGCTCATTAGAAAAATGAAATCATCAAAAGCCCTCTTTAAAGTTGTTATGTAAGCCAAATATCAGAAACCAAAAATACAAATAAACAAATTATAAGAAGCCTTGTTTGAGGGTTGTTTGTTTGAAAATATATCATTGGTAAAGGCTTAATTGGAATGATATTGTTAATTTAAGGCATACAAAACAAAACACAGGGAGTTTCATAAGAGTTACCCTTGTTGCAGAGAGATAGTCTTCATGTTTTTAGAGATTTGAGAAAAATGGATTGTAAATTCTTTCTTCAATTTCATTATGCCAAGCCTTAGAAGTAGAGGTTCCAATTTTTGGTGGACAACCATTTGCTGGTGCAAAAATTTGTCTCCTTATAGACAAATAAGAAGTTACACAGTGAAAACTATCAACGAAAGTAGCGAACGAATTCGGGGAACTTCCCTTCTCAGTTTCGATGAAGCTGTATCTTTAAAACAAAAAATCCTAAATTAGCATATGTTTGACACAAAAGGCCTTATCATCATTAAATTTTGCAATGATAATGAAAAATGTTAAATTCTGGGTGTAGGGAAAAATAAATCTCTCTTTTTTTGTCGTAATCGATGCAAAATGTTGAGAATGTCAAAAATCGGGGGGATTTATAATTGCGCAAAATGAATGGTAAATGATATAATAGGAAATGCAAGGAATTTGTTGATTCAATTGCATATGAAGCACTATGATTATATCTACAGTTGACTCTCGCTAATTCGAACTCGAATTTTATTTGTTCGAATTACAGAGAGATTCGAATTATAGAAAGTATTGTATGAGGGTGTCTTCTTTGACGGGGACTGGAAACAACTCCACCCAGCTGGAACACAACGTTGTTTCAACGTTTTTCTAACATTCGCAACGTCCATTTAACGTTAGCTCAACGTTGAAACAACGTTGTGTGCCAGCTGGACGAGTTTACTGTATCTGAAGGTTGGTAGATTCCTTGTAGCTAAGGTTAATAAACAAATTTCGGAATTGTGCAAAATTGAAAGGAAACTCCTCCAGATCTTGGCGTGTTGTTCTGTTATGACTCAATTAAAACAGAAAAACACATTAAGAAAATGTAATTCCCTATTTCTTGGCTTTTCTCCAGATTTTATATACGCTGATATTGGATTTTGTAAGATGATTTTCTATGGACAGTGTAATTAATGAATGTCAATTATTATAAGTTAATTACAAATTGCTTCTTCGCTTCGTCATACGATCGACTGTTACTCAACCCTCCCTTAAAGATTCTCTTTATATTTTTCATAAAATATTTTTCCTGAAAAACCGCAAAAAATGTTGTAACTTCCTGACGGTCTTGATTGAAAATTGTTAATAATTTCTGATCCCAATCTGAAGAAAGATAAAAACGCAAATTTCCTAATCGGAGATTTGTTATCAAGAAACTTTTAATGAGACCAATCAAAATATTTGTTGGCACAAATATTTCTCATATGACAAACCTTACTCTTAAAAGGTTAGGACGAGTTGCGAAAATATACACAACCATTCTTCGCCTGCTAATACCTTCCAGCTTACCCAGATTGCATTGTTGTTGTTGCATTATTTTTAAACAATGAAATTTAAATCCTCAGCCATAAAAAAAAAATATGTATCCCCATCAAGTTTTAGCCCGTTATTTTTACCCCCATTTGCTAAAGGTATCCCACCGTGTCTGTGAAAAGGGGGTGTCATAACATACCATTTCCTCTGGTATTAAAAATTCACTTCATAAAAGCTCCTAATGCACATGAAAAGGTTCGCTACCTTTTTTAAATATCAACTTAATATACAGATCCTCTTAACCCTCCTGCTGTAATATTTAATGTATAAATAAATAAATGGTTGTGTTGACGCAGACAAGTCATAACGGAACAAAGTCTCCCGTAGTGTGAACAGGACATAAACCTTTTATGAGAAAACCAATAGTGTGAACAGGACATAAAACTTATGAGAAAACCAAGGGGAATCTCTAACTGAGAAGGTTTAAAGAATGCTTTTTCTTGTGTCTCTTATGGATGCCTTAAGCAAAGAAAGACTATTTAAAAGGCTCCCTATAACTGCTTCCATCTCGAAAAAATCGTTATCTCGAGTTTTCACTGACCCAAAAGTCGTAGTAGGGAAGATGATTATTTTTCATGGAAACGATGCTGCTTTTCTGTCATTGATCTTACATCTTCAACTCTTAAAAGCGAATATCGAGTCATTATAATGTTGATATAACTTATCATTAAATTATCATTAAAACACTCTTTGGCAAGACATCAAAAGACATAAGGAAACTGAAGAACGATTATTTTCCTTTGGCAAAGAGAGACTGATAAGGTTACAAAACCTTGCAAAGAATGAGTCAATTCTGCATTTTGGAGCTATTGCAAAGAACAAGCGTTTTGCAAACGACCTAACATTATATGCGTCAGTCTACGCTATGCCAAGTGATTTAATGATTTTTCTAAACTTGCCAAAATCTGTACGGTATAGTCTGTAAACTTTAAATCATCACATGCAACTATTTTACTCTTAGAAATACTAAACAATTTCTAACGTAAATATAAATAACTAACGTACTCAAATAATCAATAGTGAAAGATGAAAACTTAAGATGCTTTATAAAGAGTGACTTAGGCCACCCGCCTCCTCTTTCGATACTCATACCCGAAGGTTGAAGAGGGAGCGACTCTTTCTCCTTGGATTGCTTCACTTACCCTTGAACCTTCTATTAATTGTTGAAAGACTTCAAGTGCTGAGTACGAAGTCTTTGGTATGACCCACTGAACGTTCTATCTTTGCACTATGGTCGCTTCAGGAAAGTTTAAACCTTAGTAGAATATGAAACATAATAGATTCTTTCTGGGAACACTTTCTAGTCCGACAGTAAAAATGTCCGACGTTGGATTTGACGAATGCGTCAGTATTCCGACAACAATTTTGTCCGACAACGAGTCAAAAAAAACATATGAAAAACGAAATATGAATCGGAGGCACATCTTTTATAAAAATCCAACGTTCCGATTTTGAGGTTAGGCCCCTAAACCCGACTTTTCTCAAATTTTGGGAAGCTTGTTAGGATAGGCTTTCAAGAGTCAAGAAATTGGATTTAGCTGTTTTTACGACCCTTCTTTGGTGATTTACAACCCTGATTGGTCCTTTATTTCTAATTATGTCAAAATGCCGCCAAAATGAACTTTTATTATTATTATCTCTGTGAAAAACCCTTATTCAACATTCGACACTCTAAAATCTTTCGTTTTCGTTCTTTTTGAATAAAAATTGAAGAAACTTACGTTAAAATCAACCATATCTAAACGAGGTATGACATTAACTTTCTGTGGCATTGTGGTGAAGCCAAAATTGAACAAGTTCACCCAACGAACAATATATTGAGTGATTGGGTGTCAACAATAACAAACAGCTTTAAAGATTGATGAAAACATGTAATTGTTCAACTTCTTATGCAAAACACAGTCACCCAGAAGTAGTGAAAAAACTTCACGAGAACTAAAAGGTCAACAAGTAATGTGAAAGATAAAAAGATAGCGCTTGAAACGAAATCTTCGTGCACTGAACATGCAGTAGAAAACATTTGACAAGATGATGACCATGTCTTATATATGTAACTTTCTCAAGTAACTGCAGGAATTCTGGCATTTATAGGAATAAGAACTGTTAAAAAACACACATACAAAAAGAGCGCTTTGGAGGTAAATGTTTTAGGGATTTTTAATTCAAACTTTTGAGACATGACTGCAATTACGACTAGTACTTAGCTACAATAATGATGTTTGGACCATTTGAAAAAAGGTAATAAAACATCAATTCTGTCTTTAAATCGTTTTTTTTTGGATGCAGTTACACTAACGCAACATGTTCTTATCAAAAAACTTTGTCAAGTCAACTCAAGGGTGTACTTTGAGAGAACACAAACAATAATACGGTGTCATCAGGAAACAGAAAAGTTATCTCATCGTTATTGCTTCAAGTGTATATTGACGTAACCTCACTTGGCCAGCTTTATCACAAAAACATACAAAACCCTTACAAGTTTGAGGAAATCTTTAAAAAAAACTTTGATGAGCCCACAGATTAAGTCTAGCCAAAGCAAATATGGTTCAATTTTTCATAAGAACAAAAAGTCCTTTTTTAATTCAAAAGGGGAAATTTTAGTTAGGTTTACGTGTTTTATATGCGAGTTAAAAGGGAAAATTGAGAGAATTTTGGCGAATACAGAGGCATAGCCAGGAGTTTTCGTCTCGGGGGGGGGGGGGGGGCGAGATTGGAAAATTTTGACCTTTTTATCCTATCTCAGTCCCCCGAAGGATTGCAAAAAAAACTCCGACATTTATCCCAAAAAAGGCTAAATTTTAGACCTTGAAAGTTCCGATTTACAAAATTCTGGCGACACCCCCGTCATTTCGAAAGCCAAGTACCCCCGGATTTTGCGTAAGTATCAGGCCGGGAGTGTAGCAAATATTTTCATTAAAACTTCTTTGTCATTACACTTTTAAAGTATGACTTAAGGATTACCAAAGAACACGTTAAGTATTATGAAGATTTGTGTCCAGAAAAACTAAGAAAATTCATACAGAAAAGGGGATTCCTATAAAAATACATCCTTGAAAATTTTGGATCCATCACGCTGGGAGAAATAACTTTGCAACCTACGCACGTCTCAAATGCATATTTAAACTAAACAAAAAATACGGTACATTTCAAAGCATAGCCAACATTTTGGAATTGTTTTTGTTTGATATCGGCTTGGAAAGAAACATAATCTGAAAGTTGATTGTTATTCTATCTGTAGTGGTAGATCATAAATCAAAGAAATTGTGTCTTATCCTGCATCAGATGTGAAAAAACTTTTCACACTCGAAAGTACAAAAAATTTGATATTTTTTCTCCGTGTGAGTGAAGGTAGAAGGTCTATCACCATATTTTCCTAACACCCTGCCTGGAAGAGCTTGGGATTCGAACACAGTACATTGCGGTTCAAGTCTGTGATCGAAACTTTCAAACTGCTAATTTTTTCAGAGAGCCAGACCGTTGACCATATGAAGTCGAATAATATGAGAGATTTTAGCTTCTCACACCAATGTGTCTGATTTTGATGGGAATTAGGTTGACCAAAATGGTCTAAAAACGATCAAAACGGTCAAAACCTCAAGTCCTTTAGTATTTGAATTTAGTTTTTTAGCTTTATCCAAAACGAAACAATTTTGACTAACTTTTTTGTGTTCCACCAGCACGACTAAACAAAAATAAACACCAAGACGGTATAGACAAATTTGGTTAAATTGTTGAGCTAATAGTCAATTAACCAAAATAACTGTGCCGTTGGTCTTAAAAGTAGGTAGACAAGAAAAAGCTTTAGACACATATAATAAAAAGCTAACTACAAGGAGAGACCAGAGACTGTTGGTGTTACATGCCTGCATGTATTGATGCATAAAAGAAAGAATTGAGACAATCGAGATTTCATTGAATGAAATGAATGGTGCACAAGGCATCAATATCAAACGAAAGAAAAAAGGTAAGATTTATTCGGCCTTTAAGCTATTTTTACATTTCTTTAAGAAATTGGGGAAGGAAAAAAATACCGATTCAAAAATAGCAGGAAGTAAAGGGTAACACACAAAATAGGTAATTATATCTCACCGCAAAAATTATTTCAGACTTTCTTCTTTAATGGGCTGCTTGATGTATAGACGTAATTTTTGTTTTTCTTAAACTTCCGATAATTTCCGGGGCTAGCCTTTGAGCTTCCGATATATTAAAAACATTTTACTAAAACTAGATGAATTTGTCCAGGGCAATGAAATTTACCGTACCAATAAGCACAAACTGAAAACTTCAATGTTTTATTTTCAGAGCTCGTCCCAGACCCTTAAATAGTTGTGAATGAGAAAAAAACATAAATGTATGTAAGAAATTCGAGTTGAATCCGACTATCACTCCGGGGGATATCGGGTCGTTCCTAAGCTTTTTTGACTCTCCTAGTTTTTATCGCTCGCCGTTTTAAAGATTTAAAAAGTCCGTTCAAATAAATAATCTTTGACAATCATAAAAGTTATCAAATTTTGAAAATTATGAAAACCTTGTGACAACAATATTAATTTCAATGAAATATTTGCCCATTAACTGTATCGAATGCCCGACGATTATCATCTTAATATAAAGAATTATTTAATCCCTTGTCAAGTTCATAAATGATGACTTTTATGACCAAATTTCATCATTTTTGACGTAAATCGCAAATATATCATGTTTTCCCTAACTCTCTTCAGTTTTTCAAGACCTCAAAGTTTAGGCCCACATAAGTTTCGCAATAAAAGAAAAATTACGAAGCTTTAACTAAAAATGAACATTAAAATCAAAATCTTCACCATTTTACAGCTTTGAATCTAACACTTTTCAAAGTTACGCTCAATATCTATTTCTTGATTACTACCAATACAAGTAGGGAGTTAGATTTGTAGGACTTGATAGTTAAGTCAGATTGTAGACATTAACAGGAAGTTGATGACAACTTGTCTTAAGTTAGGTCCCTCCCATGAAAATCCGGGATTCTTGACACCTTAAAGCACGAAATAAAATCAAATTCCCTGACATTTCCTTTTGTAAACAAATTCGAAAATACTCGCACGTTTTTGGAAGTCAAAATTAGTACAAATGGGGATTAAATGAGTGACCAAACTTTATGAGCCATTAAATATTTTTATGATCAAGCTATTGACGCACTAAAAGGTACTAAAAAGTACTAATTGACATATTCACAATAGAAGAAATGAAATAAACATATTTCTTTTGAATACGGGACAATAAAATCATTAATGATGTCGTGCAAGTAATTAATCAAACTAATGCCTCATTATTAGAGGGCGTTCAAAACTGGGTGCAACTTGGTATACTAGAAGTATTTCGCAAGTTTTGTGGGTGTAAGCAATAAATATTTACTGATTTTGAGTGAAAACAGGATTTTGAGAAAATTTTGAAATTAGATACTTTTACCGACCATTTTTAAAAGCAATTCATTCTTTTGGAGGGCGGAAATTTTGAGAGTAATGTAGTTATTAGCTGACCGGAAATGGACGTCTGATTTTTCTCAAACTTTGACCATTAATGATTCTGAAAGGCAATCAATTTTCAATTTTTTTAAGGAAATTCCTTTTGAATTTTTCTAACTAACTGCCGCTTCAAATATTTAAAGAATGTTCGGCTGTAAAGTTTACAGACAAAAGTTTTGTTGATTAGTTTGCGGGTTGTGGAGTAACCTTAAAATAGATTATTATTGTAAATAAAGAAAATGACTCTTCCATTGTTTTGTTGTTGTTTGTTGTTTCGATGGATACTTGACAGTAGCGTGGTGGCAGTGATTTTTTTTTTTTTTTTGGGGGGGGGGGGCACCAAATATAAAGGGCGAAAAAAGACGTCTCTTATTACTAATTTCGGCGCCCCTTTGCTTTTTTGCACCTTAGAAATGGCAGTTTTCAACCAAAAAGAGAGAAAGTACCCAAGAATTTTCGTGCTTGCCTCGCTCCTGTTATTTATAAAAAATATTTACTTTTAATAGCGGCGCCAAAATCAAAATTTTCGGAAGTTACCTCCCAAGTTGAGCCGAATTTTTTTTGACCCACTACACTACTGGTACTTGAATTCTTTCATTTGGATATAAATCTAAAGCTTTAGCATCAGATTTTAACCTAATTTATGGCATTCGTGAAATGCATATTCCTACACAAAACTGTATTTTAGAAGAAAATCCACCAGTTGCAAAAATAACATCAAAGAAAACACACAAGGTTGAAAGTGTGTGTTCCCGGCCGTAGAACGCTCACTGGTTGGTTTATCCTTGGCAGCAACACAACATCAACAAACACCAATATAAATAATAAACTTATAACAGCAACTAGAGAAATTTATCAAAAAAATAAATAAATAAATAAACTTGAGATCCTTTAATCATCCAATAAACGAAACTGCATAGACACTCGCTGAGAGTACATTGTAGCAATAGCAATTTATTTGGTCAAATATTACACGCCTAATCTTAGCCCACGGACTTAGACTTCATCTTAAAGCTTCAAATTTTAATAATAAGTTATATCCAAATGTATTTTGAACAAATAAAAACCCTCGATTGTTAGATTTTAGATCCATAATGAGCAAAGTTAAGGTTCCTTATAAAAAAAAAACGTGTAGCAAATTATTTGGTCAAATATTACACGCCTAATCTTAGCCCACGGACTTAGACTTCATTTTCAAGCTTCAAATTTTAATAATAAGTTATATCCAAATGTATTTTGAACAAATAAAAACCCTCGATTGTTAGATTTTAGATCCATAATGAGCAAAGTTAAGGTTCCTTTAAAAAAAAACGTGTAGGCAAATTATTTGGTCAAATATTACACGCCTAATCTTAGCCCACGGACTTAGACTTCATTTTCAAGCTTCAAATTTTAATAATAAGTTAAACCCTCGATTGTTAGATTTTAGATCCATAATGAGATGTCAAACCAAAAGTTCACAAGACAACTGGCTGACACGAGCGCCCAGTGGAAATTAACCTCATTAAATTTAATAACAACATGGCCGTTACATTCAGACCACAAGAAAGATTTCTAGACACATCGCAAGACGTATAGACAGGTTTGGCGACGGTTTCCAATCGAAATATCAAACGCTTGAGTCATCCTGACAACTGAGTATAATTTGAAACTAATTTACATAAATTGAACAGAATAAAAGATGGACGGGCCACCATCAACTTACAGGGTGTCCAGAAAAAAAGTATACTGCGTGGGCAGAAAAGTTCGAGATTTTTGCCCTTTTTCGCGAAAGCTTCTGTCAAGTAAGAAATTCCATGCATTTTTATCGCTTTTTTTGCCTACAAAATGAAAAAACATTCTAAAATTCACGAAATTTATATCCGCTGAATTCGTTCCAAAAGTAAAATTCGCGAAAGTTTGGATTTTGATTTTTGATTTTGTTGCGATTAAAATTGCAACCTCGCAAAAGTTTCTGCTCTTAAAGTTATCAAAACAATACGAAATACAAAGCATACAAATATATCTATTTAAAGACATGTTTTGATACTATACATTCTTTTATGGACACCCCCAACAGAAATGACACCCTCTACAGAAATGACATACCTACCAAAAACCTGGTTTAAATTCTTCTTCGAAACAGAAACTCTGTTTAAACTTGTAGTAAGCCAGCGACCAGAGTCAGAAACGACCCGAGGGGTCCTCTTTCGATAGCCATCAACCTGAAGAAAGGGGAGGGCGCCTGGATTTCTCCACCTACCCTGATCAGCCTCTTTGATTGCTGAGCAGAAAGGCACCAAGTACCATTTGTGAACAAGTACAAAGTCTTTGGTATGATCCGGCCGAGTATTGAACCCAAGACACTACGGTCGCTTAAACAACGGATTTAATAGTTTGAAGGCCAACTGTAAGTATGGAAATAAGTAAATAGCGAAAGAAAACTTCAGCGTGAAGATAGAGTGTGAATTAAAATTCAGGGAGGTTAAAAAGTGATTTGTGAAAAATGAAAAAGGTATACCATTTTCTCAGATTCTCATTGGCGTTGTAGAGAATAAAACTTGGATAATGTAGAGATGACGTCAGCAGAATCTTGTCCAGTAATATTCTTGGTGAACGCAGATGACAGCTCCTTTAAACTTTCCTGGTGGAAGAAAAATCATTTTAAATAATCATATTTAGATCTCGGCACATTTATAAGCGAGAGAGATACTTTTATCGCCTCCTTGCAATGTCACCAAGTTGTAAATAAGTAATGAGACGGTTTCTTGACTTTTCCAAATTTCACTTTGGAAACCAGACAAATTTCAGATAATGAAAGTGCTTATGGAAGTATAATCCCTTGTTTATGAATGCTGCCCCATGCAAAGATTTATAAGGCCCGAAGGGCTTAGATGTCGTGACATTACAATATAATTTCAGCGCTTGACCAATCAGAAGCTTCGCAGGTTTTCAAAATCAATTTCAACAATATTTTTTCCGACATTCAATTTGTTTTGACTACGATGGCTTAAAGCATGACATCTAGCCCTTCGGGCTTTTTAAATCTGTGGTTCATTCCACTGTAGAACCTAATGGACCATTGATCAAACTAAGACTGACCATTCATGGTGATTTCAACAATAAGATAGTTATCCTCGTTCATTATTTTGTTTGTGAGATTATAAAAATAAACAAACCACAATTTTCTGCTTCGTTTCTTCGCCACACTCTCCATTGAGAATGGTAAATTCCTAACGGCAAGAAGAGATGAAATACGTTAGCAATTCATTCACTAGAATACACGGGTATCAATGTTTTTTTAACCTACTCTCGGGTACCTAATAGCCAGGGGGGGGGTTGGAAAAATCTCAAAACTTAATAAGCGGGGGGGGGGGGGTTTTTGAATACAAATGTCCTGGGTGGAAAAGGTGAAAAGGAGGCTATTACCGCAGAATTAGGACAAAAGGGGGAATTTTTAAAAACATTTTCCCAAAAAATTAATAAGAGGGGGGTTGGAATAAGAATGTCCTGGGTGGAAAATTTTCGAAAAATTAATTAGCGGGGGGGAGGGACGGCTATTAGGTACCCGAGAGTGGTAGATGGCTTTCAGATCCTCGACTATTCTACACTTTACAATGACTGTAATGCATCATCACATGTCACATCCACAATAACTAGATCAGAAAGTCCAAATACTCCTTCAACGTGACACAAACGTGCGGAATCTTCATCCAAATGTTTTAGTCTTTGAGAATACTTAAAATAAAAAAGAACAATTTCTGATCATTATCAAAGATAAAAGAAGTACCTTCAAACAACCACTGAAATGATGATGCAAAGATGCCAAAAACATAACATTTTTTGTTGATACTGATACGATAAAATTATCCAATTTAATCTCAACCTCTGCTGTCTCCCCATGTATATATTCGATGTTGTATCTTAAAAAGTTTTCTTTCGTTTTCTTAATTTCAATATTCAAACAAGTAGAAAGGCAGTTACAAAATGCGTCTTTGTTATTGTCAAATTTTGTGGGATCAAGCTTGATGCAAATGCTGTGAGATGGTTGATTTTGTTGCTCCAGATAGGTTTTAGGGAATGCCAGCATTTGCTTTGACATTGAAAACATAGTCGGACTAATGTCACAAAAATCTAGAATGTTTACAGTGAATGTTCGCAAAGGTAAAGAAATACTTTGGTAGGTTTGTAAGGAAAATGTTATGGATGTATTGAAATCGATCGGTGAAAAACGCATGAATCGATCTGATAGTTCGATAGTTATTGATTGTTTTGCAGTTGGTGGTGATGTATTCAACTGTATTGTTTCTGTTTTGATCATTTTAGGTTGAAATTGAGATTGATATTGGATGTTGATGGAACAAAATGCTGGTACTGCTAATTTTGATTTATTTTGTATGCTCAATGTGAGAAAAGCCAGTTTCTTACTGTTAGATCTGACAACGGTGATTCTCTTGTCGATCCCAAAGCATGATTTTGAATCCTTTTTAATTGACTTCACCCATTCACCGACAATACTGAGATGGATCAATGTTTTATTCAGTTCTACAGATTCGTTTTTCAAAAGTTCATTTTCTTTTTTTTGTTCTTCGTAAACCTTTAACAATGATGTGACTGTTCGTGGATCCTTTTGACAATCTCCTTCTTTTGTTACCCAAAAATCTCCAAGATTCACTACCATTATGGACTTTGCAGTGTTATGACAAATGATGACTCCAGGATTCAGTGGATCCATAATTAATTTGTTGACATTCGGTATTTTAATCTCCTTTAAAAGTGAAAAACTTACATTTATGATTTTTCTATTTGGAGAGTGTTTTGATTCAATTTTGCATTTGCAAACAAGTTTGAAGAATAAAATATGATCTTCTGATGCAGCAATGAGAATATCCTGAAAGCTGGTACAAAAAACGACATTGATGGATAATTGCCCAACAGTAAACTCAATGCATTTCCTTTTTATGGTGTTGTTGGGTATAGCGACACTGACTCGGCCGTTTTCTCCGACAAAACATAAACAATCCCCGTTCAAAGACACATATTTAGGTTGACTTGATGGTATCAGATTGTTTGTTGACAATTCAGTGGTTTTTGGTAATGTAACATGCACAACTCCAGCCAATCTTTGTTTCAAATCATAAATTAAAGATGGTGTAGCAGAACTGGGGTTACTGCAAAGTATCAACCCGTTTGATGTACTGAAAATGATTCCTGGTAATTCTAAATTTGAGTTCAATTCCTGATACGCAGTGAAATTTTCTGGTAAACAAATTGCGTCAGATTTGATCTCGCCTCCCAAATTCTGTTTAAATTTAGGAGATAACCTCAAACCATCTTCATTTCTTTCAATTAAATAGATTCTGGTAAGAATATTGGACTTAGATGCACTAGAAATCACATATAGGTAATTTTCAACTGTCTTGATGGTGAAAACGTTTGAAACTGTGACGATAGATTCGAGGTTTAATTCATTTGATGGCTGGACACTTTGAGCAAGAAGATTGTTAAATATGTCACCAGGTTCATAATCCATCTCTTCATCATTTTGCTGACTAAAATAAAAGATAAATGAGACTGTAAATACAAGAAATGGAAAGCTTTAAAGTTTGGCTGTAAGTCAAATCCATGGCCAAACCATCATCTGAAATTTAAGCTTGATAACATTATTTTTTCTCACATGAGTTGAGTTCCACTTTTATGATTTCCAAAAAAGTCTTTCAAATGTTTCAGCTTTTTAAATTCCATTTTCCATTTTTTTATTTTGAAGTTTCAAAAGATTAAAGTGATGTAAAATAATCAAACCTTTACAGCTCTTGAAGCTTGACTTGAAAAAGGAAGAGTCATTTGGTTTTATAGGAAGTAAAATAATATTGCCTGTACATACATTTTCAAGACCTTCTCTGCTGCTGTTATTGATATTCCGCCCTTTAAATTCAAAATTATGATTGAGTTTGTAACATCATTGAAGACGATAAGACGTATCCTTTCTTTTAGGGAGTACTTGTAGTCAGGTGTAAATTGTTGGTTTTTCCTTGAAGCATTGATTTCTTGCAATGATTGCTGTTGTTGCTCATCAACTTTCTTCAGTTTGAAAAATTGAAGACAACAACCAAACCAATGTAACAAATAATATGCATCACCATAATGGAACAGAAGAACATTTCCATCATCACCAATATCATTTTGTTTGAAAATATACTTGACTGAATAATCCATCTGTAAAATAATAAGTATAAGTAGTAATAAGTTTTGATGAATTTTAAACGTAATCAAATACTTTAATCGAATTAAATTTTGTGAGCTAAAAAAATTGCAAAATTTTCTGGATTTAATTTCGCAAGTCTGAGTTTTGAAAAATTTCCTGTGAATTTAATTTCACGAATATGCCTGAAAACAGCTGAAATTAGCCATTTTTTGCCACAAGTGGAGACTTTGAAATGGTTTCTCCTCTGAAAATGTGATTAAAAATTTTTGTGGTGGATTTAATTTTGTGAGTCCGGAATCTCACGCACTTTTGCGAGTTTTAATTTGGCAAAAATGGCAAAAATTCGCGGAATCTTGCGAAAGTTAATCCAATTAAATATCCTGAATTTTGTCCCTCTTAACAATACCTCTTACCAAAAATTAAAAAATTGAACACCTTCATATATCATATATCTTTAGATATCTTGTCATTGAAAAAAAAATTAATTTGAAAATCTAAATTTGAGATATTAGAAAAACTGCTATTTTTGAGCAATTTTTACTGTAAATAACTTAATAATCAGAGGTATCCAAAAGATTCAGGAAATCTCTACCTTATTGGAACTAATTTTCGCAGTTGAAAAAAAATATCCGAAAAATTGCATTTAGCGGGTTTAAATTTTCGCATTTTTTTTCATTCTGGAATTTTCGTGGGTTTTAATTTTCGCGGTTTTGCCCTTTTTTAGACAAATTTCTTTCCTTTTCCTAGGGTTTTTTCAAATTTTCCGATAAAATTGGAAAAAATTGTATTTCGCGGGAATTAATTTTTGCAGTTTTTACCTCTCAAAATTTTTCGCAGGCTCAAATTTTCGTGATTTTAACGAAAAACCGCGAAAAACACTAAAATTAATTCCCGCGAAAATTAGTTCCAATAAAGTTATGTTATTTTTCTTTCAATGGTTTGTAGACCTGATTATTGCTAGACAAAGTATAGCAATAACTCCCTACTCTTTGGCTAGGCACACTGAAGAAAAGAGGTTTGAGGTCTGAGGAAAATGTTTCTCTTTTCAGACAACTTTTTGCCCTATACCAAAAGCTTTTGAAATCACGTAAGATTGCTGACTCGCAAAAATGAACTGGCACAAAAGATCAGATTTTTGGCTATAAATATAAATACTCTGTATATACTATTTGTGACAAATATTGCCATTTTCAGGATCCTTTCCAACTGACTTTTGGGTAATTAGCAAAATTTTAGGTCCAAACAAAATATTTGACAACACTGATTCACAATAGATAAAGCACCAAAAACTTAGCATTTTTTTGGCTAGGGAAATAAAATCTCACAAAAATTGAATCTCATTAAAGAATATTGTTAATGCCAACTTCACCATCCACATTTATCAACTTTAAAAGTCCAGATTACTTTTTATAAATTCAATCCAGTTAACGATATCCTTTGAATTTTGTCTTAATTTTCTTTTGTTTCACACAGCATTTTTAACAAATTCTCTTATGGTTTTAACAAATATTGATCAGCGCCTGACTCACCTGAAAATGTCTTTTACTCATTAACTACAATCAGTGACAAAATATGTGGAAGTTTCTTAAAAAATCCCTTCCCCTCCAATATCAGTATTGATATGAGCATGGTAGCAGCCTTTCCACCCATCAACATTGATACTAGGGGGGGAGAGAATTCTTGCCACAATATTTAATCACAGATTGTAACTAGGGAAAGTTAGGAAATTTGATAATCTCAGCTGGTTAAGGCACATCCAAATTTACAGTCATATTTTCACACTGTTATTAGCACCATCAAAACATGTCAAGCTTAAAAGAAGTGTACCTATTAACATGTAGTTTAGGGAAGTTGTTGTAGCCTAACTTTTTTCAGCCAAAGAAGATATTTTAAGGAAAAACAAAAGATTGCTGATGTCAGTAAAACTTGCTTTTTGCATAACTCTACTTTTTGGCTTATGCTAGGAGCATGAAAATGAACTACATGTTAATATACGTCATCTTTTAATGTTATGCTCTCTCAAGGGGTATAATTATCTAACAGGCAGTGCGATGAGATGAATATATGTCAGTCTGGTTTCTATGATTTAGTTGATGTAAGTCAGTTAGTCACACTAGAAAATCAAGTTTTCAGAAAAAACAACATCAGTCATCTACAGGATGTATTTGAAACAACAAGGATGAGACTTACCTGAATCAAGTTCAAGTTCCCAGAACAATTAATTGAAACTTGAAAACTTAAAATGAGACAAAATGACCGATTGCGAACGTGCAGCATCAACCAACCAAATTTAGTCATTCAAACCATGGGGTTTGACTAGAAAAATCACTGTATTGGCCTGTGTGAGTAGGTTTGTAATATATATCAGTTATTGTACCAACGATTTCTATGTCCACTTCCTAGACCCCATGGAACTTCAAAATTTCTTGGGTTAAATCTTTGATTAATCGTGCTCATAAAATTTGTTCGAATCAATCACTCTTCAAACAACAAATCAAAATTGTTAGAAAGTACCTTTCTTGGAATGGCTACCCATCGCATATTAGTAACTGTATAATTAAACGTCAAACAGAGAAACTAAATCTCCCTCTCGTAACTGATGATGAGAATAGTGACAATAATATCACCAAAATCTTCGTTAACGTTCCTTATCTTGGTCTCGATGGTGAATGCTTAGTTAAATCACTTATTCGTAAATTGGGGAGATACGTTAAACCCGATGTAAAATTTATTACGCGCTATCAATCAAAAAAGTTAGCCATGTTCTGCCCAACTAAAGACAAAGTTTTAACAGAGCACAAAGCTAAGATTATTTACGAAATTGTTTGCCCTGGTTGCGGTGAAAGGTATGTTGGAAAGACCGACCGTTGTTTCAAGACCCGTTTGATTGAACATGGGAAACGAGTGGACAAAGATTAATGAAGGGTTGAAAGCTTCTAAAGAATTTCAATTGTTTGGATAGGCCCCTGACAATTGACACTCTTTTGTTCTTTTCATTCAGTCATTTTTTAGCTTTTATCAATTTTTATTTCCCTTGTACATTTTATAACTCATTAACGTTTTTAATTATCATTTTACTGCTGTACAGATTTTTAGAATAAAAGTAGATTTTTGAAATGTATTTAGTTTATGGTTGACAATGATGAGATAGAAGTCATCGAAATATTTCAAATTATGAACACTTTCTTGTTGTTTTTTATTTAAAAACTAAGAAGGATGCTGATCTTCGGGTTATGTTTTTTCTTATATTCATTAAAAAGCGCGGGTTATTTTTCATAAATCTCTTTAGAAGTTTTGTGGCGCATTTTTTTGCTTGCAAGTCAAGTAAACGATATAGCACTTTCACAACATTAATCTCCGGACAATCTCAATCGAATGGAATTGATGATCGAACCAGTCGAACCAAATCAAACGCAATCAACCGACTGAAATTTGATTGTCGAACGCAATCGAATCTCAATCGAATCTCAATCGAACGTCAAATTTTAACAATCGAATGTTGAGTACCAAAATTTAAAAAAAATGGGAATATTCAATCACTTTCTTAAAAACCCTTCGAAGACTCAATAATCATTCGAGTACTTTGATTGTTATTGATTACTTTCCATAACTTTGACAACTTTGATAACCAATCACTATGATATACCTTTAAGAAAAACCAAAAAAACTGAACTAAAACCAAAGCACAAAAAGAAGGCCCTTCATAAAGATTGACCTCCTTATTTCCCAGCCAGTTTCCTCAAGTAACTCATATCGTGCATTTTAATTGGTTGGAGAAAACGAAAGTGGTTTTAGCGCATGAATCGTGTGTTTTAATTGGCCGAAGTAAACCTGGTTTCAAAATTACGCGCTACTACTTGAAACATATTTGATAAAATCGAAAGCTGGAAAGTACTCAATATTGTCAATACAATTGAAAGGTATTCAATAAGATTGAAGGTAATGGAAAAGTAATCGAAAAGATTGAACAAATTGAAAATGGTTGAAGAATAAAATGCGATAATCTGGCGTCGAGTGAGTATTTGATCACCGATAAAATTGATAGGTGGTCACTGACCACTTTTGATTATTATTGATCATTATTGATTACTTCAATCACAATTGAACGTTCGATTAGTACCCTCTGGGTCAGATAGTCCCAAGCAAGTTAGAGCAGTTGGCGGACGTTAATGGTAGAAGCTCAAGACTTTTTGCTTTGATGATGTTTTCTTTGCTCAAAAATTTTATTATAGCCGATTTTTGTGAGCAATTTCTAGCGCATTTGCAGCATTTTAACTTTGTTTATCATTACACGTGCCATTATGTGTCAAAGGTCGCAGTGTTTATTAAACTTCATAATCTGAAACCACACAAAACATACACGCGATTGGGCCTCCCGCCGCCCAGTTTTCAGATTGTGGCAGATTTCGTCGAGATCTCAACAACAACAGGTTCCTTCCTCATTTACCTTCCAAACAACTTTATACACAACAGTGGAGCACGTATTTTCCCAGGCCATTTCTGAAAAGTTTGAATTAAGAGAAAGGTGTATCAAGAAATGTATGTATGTACACTTTGCAATTTTTTTCTCTAAGTTTTTCTAGGTAACCTACCTTCTATTTGAAAAATCAAAACCTTATAGACCTTGTATTATGAAATAATGCAAGTACTAAGTACTTATGTATCTGTTCTAAAAAAAATGCCATATTAAATACTTCTCGACTGGGCAGATCAGTGTAGCTGGAACCTCAATATTCCAGGATTAGAAAAAGCTATATACCTGTTATCTTTTTTCTTCAAAGAATCAAAAAGCCATCAACATTGATAAATTACACATTCCCTCAGAAACTTAAAATTTATCTACCATTATGACTTTCTTGAAGCCGTTCCGAAATTAACCAATCTGGAATTCCTATGGGAGTTCTTTTCTGAGATTTGTAAAATAGCTAAGTCAGCAAAAAAACGTTACTCAGGGCTTTGAGGAATAAACAGAACTGTTATCATTCGTTTTTTATTTAACTGTATATTTAAATTTGCGCTCAAAAATACTTTAATAAATAAGTTAATAATATTCAAATATACTATTTGTATCTCTCAGAAAATAAACACTTACAGAACGACATAGTTTATCATTTGGACTACCCCCGTGCTTGGACCATTCTATTGTGGGCGCAAAATAGGGCGGAAATTAAGTAGCACCCTCAGTGCAAAATTGCCGCCTCATAGTCCCGCTGCTGAGATCAAAAAAAGTGGCTAGAAAACAATTTTCGTGACACACGTCTTAGAACTAATTTTTTTTGGTGGAAACTCACGAATTAGTATATGTAGATTCCAAAATCAAAAAGTTTCCACGATATTATGGTGCTAGTAACGAGTAATTGGCGATTTTTTGCGTTTCCAGGCAAAATTGCAAGGCCTGGAAATTCATGATTTTCGGGGGGTCTTCAAATTAAAAAAAGAGCTATATCACATGATAGAGCTCTTCCAACTGAGCAAAAAAGTGTATTACATCAAAGTCCCAACTTCTCTAAAACAAAATTTATTGGCATATTTGTGGTCAAAAACTGATGGAAAACAGGGAATTTCCCCACAATCTGCATTCATTTATGTAAAATTAAACCTTTTTTGACCACAAATAGGCCCATAACTTTTGATCTAGAGAAGTTGGGACTTTGATGTAATACACTTTTTTGCTCCGTTTGAAGAGCTCTATCATGTGATATAGGTCTTTTTTTAATTTGAAGACCCCCCAAAAATTTCCAGACCTTGCAATTTTGCCTGGAAACGCAAAAAATCGCCAATTACTCGTTACTTGCACCATAATATCGTGGAAACTTTTTGATTTTGGAATCTACATATACTACAGTCAGGCACATCCTGGCAAATGTGGGTGAGCATTTGCATGGGGTATTCGTCACCCAGTGTAAATGAGATAGGACATCTCAGGCTAAAAGCGTGAAAATGAATAAAAATGAACTTCAAACTGAAAAAGGGAAAAAGGAAGAAAACTGGGAACTTTATTTTTTCATTAAAAGTTTCTTCAATCTTCAAAGACAAAATTGACCCATGGAAAAAAAATTTCATCTATGCAGTTCTTTGAAATGAAGCAAAATATTTCCGACCCAGTTCAATTAAACTAGGTATTCGGCGCTATTACGTCACTTTCGTTTTCAACCCCGTTCATTTGCCAATGGTCGCAAGTGAAAAATACCCCGTTCATTTGCCAGGATGTGCTTGACTGTACTATAATTTGTGACTTTCCACCAAAAGTTAGTTCTAAGATGTGTGTCACGAAATGTAACATTTATCGACCTCAGCAGCAGGACTAACATCTTTATGAGCCATTCCAGAAAAAAAAAATCACCCCCTAATGGATGACATCAATTTTTGAAATAAATTTTGGCACGGAATTCCAGGCAAACTTTAAAGAGAAAGTATCGGAATTCCATGAATTTTACTTAATTTTGCATTAAAGTATTGGAATTCCATGATTTTTTTAGGTTACAGTAACGGAATTCCACTGTTTTGATAGGTATTTTGTAAATTTGTTACGGAAATTCCGGACTTTCTTGAAAGCAATTTGCTACGGAAATTCCATGTCGTCCATTGGGGGGTAACGAATAAAAACTGGAATGGCCCAATTATTCGCCCGCACGAAAACACGACCCTCAACATGGCCCGAAAATTCTCGGGCCTCTTCGGGCCATGCTCGGGCCAAGAGACCCTATCAATTCTTTTGGCCCGAACATGACCCGAGTCATTCGGGCCATGTTCGGGCCATGTTAAATGTTAAATTGATTCAGCATGTCCAGTCAAACAAAATAAGATTTGTCTGTTTTGTTTATATCGCTCAAAAAACTTTACGAGCTTCCCGTGAACACGCTTCAGTTTAAAACCAGGACCAGTTTACTAGCAAATATTTCCACCCTAAGTATATTTATAACTATGTTTTCATACCAAATAAGACATTTAATATTTATATTATATGAATTTACAACATTCATATATTTAATATAATTAAGAGAAACCAAGTTTTTCTCAAAGAAAATGTTTAAAAAATTCAGTCCTGAAATTACACGCCTATTTAAATCATGTTTTCAAAAATTGGCCCGAGTGTGGCCCGTGCGTGGCCCGCGTGTGGCCCGAACACGGCCCGAATTCTCGGGCCAGCTCGGGCCATACTCGGGCTTTACGCGAATTCCAATAAAAGTTTTGGCCCGAGAATTCTCATGCCATGTCGAGGGTCGCACGAAAACGAGTTACGAGCTAGTCATTTTTTTTTCGCGCGCTCAAGGGGAAAAGGAAAGTGATTGATATTCTTTGAAGAAAAAACGTCAGAAACAAACCCAAAGACCAAAAGATGTATTTTGTTGTTGAGAATTGATCCTGTGATGAAGATGAAAAAATTTCTGCTATGCGTTTTTTTCGGAGGAACGCTGAAAAACTCTAATTTCGATCTTCCTTAAGGTAAAGAGGTTGCGAGATTTGGGCTAGCAAGGCAAAAATCGCTAAAAAACTGGTAAAATCGTAATCCTCAAAAATCGAAGTTCCAGCCTCACTGCAGATAGCTGCAAGCTGAAGGAAAACTATCATCACAACTTTTACCGTAGAGTCGTTTAATATCGACATACGTCTTGCAATCTCGACATAGCTGTAGGCTGGTCTTCGAAATAAAAAATCAAACATAAACAAAAACATACCAAAGTTATCAATCAATCACTAAATTGTTCTCTCTCTCTATCCACGTCACAGATTGTTAATATAATATGAGAAATGTGAACTGTTATTACTTATATTTGAAAAGAACACTTTAACGATGTAGTAATCACTAAAAAACTAATTAGCATGCTTTCAACGAAGATGCCCAAATCACAAACAACATTGTACGGCGAGGATTTTTTAGTAGACTTTTTATTAACTGAACCGAAAATAAATAAAATAACCCAGTTACCTTATGAAATTTGAAAAAGGGTGTGGTGCTAGGTGCGGCGGCGCCTAGAACGCGGTTTAAGAACCTACGCCTAGCGCCTAGAGCGTGTGCTGTGCTTGCAATAAATAAAAAGGAAATGGAAACCAGGTCGACTAAGCGCGCGAATTATTTTTATCACGTGACTTGAAGCGTAACAAAGTTGTAAAATTTTAATGATGGACACGAGAAAGTTACGAGGAAGTTTGCATGCGTTTCGTGTGTTGTGTAAAACTGCTTATAATTTGGCTGTTTTTTTAATTGAAAGGATTGCAATGTTTACTGAACTTATAGTTTGATGGATGAACTTGTTCGATAAGAATGATACCAAGAATTTCATTCAAGGTTTGTTTTGATTATTTTACAGATCCGGTGTCGAGATTGCAAGACGTATGTCGAGATTAGACGACTCTACGGTATCAGACAGATAAAAAAATTCACTCCATTAAGAATTAGTGAATAAGAGCTGAGGCCATTGTTCTTTAGATCTAATTAGCAAAAATAACAGAATGAGATTCCAACCACCTTAAAACAAAAAAAACAAAATGGCTAGCAACACAATGACCATTCTCAATTCTTCTTTTAAACATTAAATTCTCCTCTTTTTGGTCTTTTTTCACCCCACATTATTGGCTACCATCTTGAAACAAGTTTCACTTTCGTTTTTGTCGCGCCAAAAAAGAAGAAGGAGGTCCGGTTCCAATAGAGGGTAGTGTGGTCACACGAACTTAAACTAAACTTATCCTAATCGAATAACTAAAAATTGATTGTTAAAGTGACCATAGTTTTATGCGGGAACCAGAGTTGGCGGGAATCCTCTCAAGCGACAAAAACAAGACAAAACCACCAGAAACACTCATAGTCTCATATACTATACTATACCTACCATTTGACCATACCAGTACTGACTCATACACATCATACGCAACACAACAACTACAGCCAACAGCTTTACTACACAGAACGATCTGGTCCAACAGCTATAACAAAGAAAAGCCTGCTTGCTAGATTAAAGGACTTTTATATGCTAGTCTGTTAAAACAGAACTTTATCATGTTACGTCTGCAAGCATATCGCAACTTTTCCAAACAAATAAGAAGATTTGTCCAGCCAGCAGCCTCTTATGAAGAATTCAATGATATTAAGGTACCAAGAAATTAAATTCAAGTTTAAATTATGCAGCTTTTTTTTACTAAATAGCTACACACACTTAAACTTTTTAAACCATCTCAACCCACTCAGCACTCTCAAGATTTGTTTAATCCATATTGCCAGACGATGTCAATCGAACGGAATAGACCTTTTTTCAAAGAGGATGTCCTGTTGAATAATTATGTAGTCCAGCCATAAAAACAATGATAGAGCCATGCATAATTACTGTATCATGCATATTGTAATAATTATGCATGGTTTTATCATTGTTTTTCTGCTGGACTACATAATTATTCAACAGGGTGGCCTCTTTGAAAAAAGGTCTATCGAACGAAAATTCCAATCGAATGAATCAAACGCAATACACCTTTCCCGTGATTCGTAAAACTAATGCGCGCGCATTATTTTGATGCTCTCCACCGTTTGGTCTCTGGAGGTAGACAAACCCGTTTTTGCCTGCGTTCCCTTAGGGAAAGTTGGTTTTTTGAGCTTTTCTTAAGTTCTGTCGAACAAAATTCCCTCAAATTTTAGTATGTTCAATCTATTCATGATATTATACCACCCTGAAAATATTTTGCCAAAAGAAGATTGCTGTCAAAAGTTAGAGGCTAAAATTCCACTTTCCCTAGCCCCTCGCAGGCAAAAACGCATTTTTTACCTCCCAAACAATTTTATACACAACAGTGGAGCGCACATTCTCCCGGGCCATTTCTGAGAACTTTGAATTACGGGAAAGGTGTATCGAACGCAATCAAATGATTGCGATTCGATTGCCGAACGCAATCGAATATCAATCGAACGTAAAATTCTGGGTAAAATTCGATTGATTCGATTGATATTCGATTACGTTCGATTGATATTCGATTACGTTCGATTACGTTCGATTACGTTTGATTGATGTTCGATTACGTTCGATTGATGTTCGATGGGGGGTCGATTAAATTAGATTCCAATTTACCTCAATTCCTTTCAATTTCAAGCGCCTCTTATTAGGGAGGTTAAGTATCGATATGATAGATAATCAACGCAAGGAACAAGCTTTGACACACAACCTGCAGTAAACATGTGGGCCTGCATGATCTGCATTTTCTAGAATCCAGGCTAAAAAGATTCACATCATCTCGTTTAACTCTTCAAATGTTGAACGAGAATCAACGTTAATCAACAGAATCAATTAGTCGAACCAGTCGAATGCATAAGCCAACCGAACGTAGTCGATTGCGTTTGATTGCGTTCAATTGATTCGGCGTTCGATTCGTTCGATTGACATCATCTGGATATTGCCAAACTATATCAATCGAACAACTTCAAACAAAAATTGCAATTGAACCAATCGAACGCAATCAAACCAATCGATTATAATGGGGCGTAATCGAACGTAATAATATCCAGGGCAACGCAGGGGATGTCAATCGAACGTTTGATTGCCAATCGAATTAATCGAATTTACTTGAATCCAATCGAATGATTGATTCTCGATTACCCGAATTGATCGAACGCCAATCGAATTCTAATCGAAACCGAAAAACATGTGAAATTCTATTGGTTTCGATTGAGTTCGACAAGCTTCGATTAAGTTTCGATCAACTTCGATTAACGTTCAATCAACTTCGATTAACGTTCGATCAAATTCGAATAACGTTCGATCAACTTCGATTGACTTTCGATCAACTTCGATTAACGCTCTATCAACTTCGATTTTACTTTAAAAAGTTTAAATTTTGCCGGGCTAAATTTAGAAATACCGTTCGTATCCTGTTTCAGCGCTAATTTTGAACTTAAGATTTTATTTTTATTTCTAGAGTGTCTTTAATTATTACTACTGAGATAGTTCTGTGGGGTTGGTTCCCACGTAATACGCGAGCCGCACTCGATCACACGTAATACGCAAGCCACACTGAATCAACCCGGCGGTTGTTGGATGAAGGGCTTATTGGTGGAGGCGCTTATTTTGAAACTTGAGATTACGGTGCAGCTCTTATATTAAGGGAGGCGCTTAAAACAGGCCGGCGGTATAGAGGAAATACGGAACCACCAAAATCGAAATTACAAAAAACCGGAACAAAATTTGATCCAACATAAATGGAATCAATCGAATGCCAATCGAACATAAATTCAATTAATCGAATGCCAATCGAACATAAATCCAATTAATCGAATGCCAATCAAACATAAATTGAATTGATCAAACATTAATCTAACTAATCGAATCAATCGAAAAGTATATGCAATCGAAGCTAATCAAAACTAATCGAACGGTAATCGAATCTAATCAAAAAGAGTATGTGAAATTCGATTGGCGTTCGATCAATTCGGCTAATCGAAAATCAATCATTCGATTGGCTTCGATTGATTCGGTAATCAAATTTTTCGATTGACATCCTCTGGTAAAATTGATAGTTGACTAAGTTCGATTGGATTGATTGATTGTCAATTACATTTAATTAATCTTCAATTTTGTTTAATTACGATTATATTCGATGAGTTTGATTCCAATTAAATTAAATGCCGAATGCTTAAGTACCGTACGAAATCAAATGTCATTCAAGCAATTGAACGGAAAATCCTGGGTAATATTAGATTGTAATTCGATTGCGTTCAACAATAGACCTTTTTTTTAAAGAGGCAGCCATGTTGAATAATTATGTACTCCAGCATAAAAACAATGATACAGCCATGCATAATTACTGTATCATGCATATTTTCAAAATTATGCATGGCTGTATCATTGTTTTTATGCTGGAGTACATAATTATTCAACATGGCTGCCTCTTTAAAAAAAGGTCTATTGAATTGCAATTATTTGATTGTGTTCAATTGTGTTCAATTGATCCAGAGTTCAATTCGTTTTCTTGACACCGTGTATTGTCCCCATACTTTTGAAACATACTCAAGTTATTTTGGTGAGGTAACCATTATGTTTGATCTCTTTTTTTTCAGAGTGAAAATCTTGAAATCCACCATACAAAATATCCAAAAGAAAAGCCTGATCCTGAGAACTTACCCTTTGCTAAAATCATGTCTGATCATATGTTGGTGATTGAATGGTTTAAAGGTTATGGTTGGAGTTCTCCTATTATCAAAACCCATGAGCCACTAATGTTGCACCCTGGAGCAGGAGCTTTACAATATGGTAGTCAAGTAAGTTTTGTATTATAGATTGTTTGTAGTTTTTTTGTATTATTTGATGATAATAAGAATAGATATTGTCATCTATAGCTGAAGGTTAGAGTTTCAATCTCCTTTTTGTAGGATTTGAACCCTTTTATTTCCTATATAAGTTGCGCGGTAATCTAAAAAACACTGGATTGGAAGTGACATTTATTGCCAGAATTTGAAAATGTTAAACAGGAAAAAGAAAAAGAAAGTTAAAAGAAGAAAGCTTATCTGTCATACGTAGTGCAAATCTTAAAACATCACTGTGGCTTTCCTGGTATAGATTCCTCTTCATGTTTTATCTGAAATATGGCGCAAATTTTAAGGCTACGCTCTTTCTTGCTTTGCAAGGATTAAAGATTCCCTTCTAGTCACTGGCTTTAAACTCAATTGGTATAGAAGACCACCATTAAAATCCTATTTTAAAGATGGTGTAGCATGTAAATGGTTTTTTAAGGCAAGGTATAGATTGGTATAGGTTTTTTTTTCTGTTCAGTAATAACTGTTTTTCTTTCCTTAGATTTATGAAGGAATGAAAGCATATCATGGTGTTGATGGTCAGATACGGATGTTTCGTCCAGAATGTAACATGGATAGGTTTTGGAAATCAGCTCACAGGATGGCTTTACCAACGTTCAACCAAAAAGAATTGTTACAGTGTATTCACGCACTCGTCAATTTGGAGAGAGACTGGGTTCCAAGACAAGAAGGGAAATCATTATACATTCGCCCAACTTTGATAGGTTTGGATGTAAGTTTTTTTTCCGTTTGAACGCCAAAAGGTTTTGTTTTTGTTTCTTTATTTGAATCCAAGCTTCGATGATCAAACTATTAAGAACAAGTTAAGAACATTTAAAGACTTTTTGAATGTTCTCAAAAAACATAGTGACATCCTATATTTCAGCCTGCTTCAGACATTAATGATATCAAACGTGCCCTTTTGTTTGTAATCACCTCACCAAGCGGCCCTTACTTCCCTGGTGGTAAGATGCGACCTGTATCTTTACTTGCGAACCCACAACATGTGCGATCATGGTATGGTGGTATTGGAGAGGTCAAAGCTGGTGGGTATGTTACTAATTAGTTGCCAGATATTTTTTAAGATATTCCACTACAAATCGTATAAAATCGAAAAGTATTTTCAAGTGATTCTTCTCACTTTTGTACATTTAAAGGAGCGCATTCTTTAATTTGTCATTAATAAAGTCGATATGTTACTGTTAGAATTCTATTTATTGATAATACAGTCAAGTGACCGGTCAAAAGTAGTCTTTTGCAAACTATATTATTTAAGTACATTTTTAGAAACTATGGACCTACATTGTATTTACAAAGAGAAGCCATGAGTAAAGACTGTGATCAAGTGCTCTGGCTATATGAAGATCAGGTCAGATACACGTTTTTCATAAGAACACTTTTATAAGTACAATACCAGGGTCAAAATTATCAAAAATAAGAACAATTTAAGACCTGTGCTAGTCCTCCAAGTTGAAAGAACTGGGGATAAAGCCTAAAATACCTCAATTTCACCCTTTTGATAAGAACAGGATAAGAACAATTTGAGGTTCAAAATGTCAAAAAAATGATAGCCTCGAAGCCTTGTCAAAAATCTACTAGTTCTTATAAAAATAGTTATCATGTTTTTAATAACAAAACACAGTCTAAACAAACTAATCTAATTACCTCCACCAACCAAGAAGTGAAAGTAGTGATAACAATTTATAGAAACTAATAATACTACCTTCTCAAAATAGATACAGTAAAAGCTTTATGCATGTTTCAAACTAATCAAAATCTTGATAATAATGTCATGCAGAAAACAAAAATTTAAAAATGGTTTTGTATTATTTTCCTTTTCCTTTATTAGGTAACAGAAGCAGGAGGCATGAACATTTTCGTTCATTGGATTAATGACAATGGAGGTGTGTGGTTTTAGACTATAGAATCAAAACTAAGATCATTCATTCTCTGAATAGCAATAGCCGAGCGGTCAAGGTGCCATCAATCAAAATTAGGGGCTCTCCTCGCTCCTTCCAATGTTTCGTTCTGTTCATAGAAAACGGAACCCGTGTGATCCGTGGACCCTGTAAAAACAATTGAAAGATTGTCTAAAAGTCCTAAATTTCTGGGTTATCCACGTTAAACATCGACTCTGCCTATCTACCCTGATTCGCACATTAGTGAGGTTAAGTAAATCGGTAAAATCACGACGACGAACGAAAATTTAACAGGCTAGTGAGTTTCAACCAATCAAATTTCGTATTTTCATTAGCCTTATACATTTTTCGTCCGTCGTCGTGATTATCCCTGTATGCTAAACCTCAGTATTATCGGGGATTCTGGATGTGCACGCATCAGGCTACTCTAGAAGCGTAGAAAACAGATTAGACAAGGGTCTATATAGTGATTTTAATCCATCACGGTGATTACAAGCCATACGAATTGGTTTCACGAAAAGAAAATTACGTATCATTTTCATACATGATGAATTTTGAATGAAATTGAATCGAATGATGAAACAAACAAATCAAACATACAAAGAAAATGATTTTATAAAACACTGGCGTGCATTTAATACCGGTATTAACAATAAATTCTGCACCAAAATATCATTCGTTGAAAAAGTACCGCATCATATATAAAAAGAATCCCTGTTGACACCCATCAACAACCAGAACTTTGCGTTACCTGTATTACAGGAGAGCATTCTTCTTAGAACTAATTGGTTGAAGATATTATATTTTGTATCATTTCTATTTTTAGACGAAGAATTACTAACGGCACCATTGAACTCGTTGATTTTGCCAGGAATCACCCGCCAATCATGCATAGAGATTGCTAAAGAATGGGTAAAATTACATTTTATCTTCTGTTTTAAATTTTCTAGAGCTTGACATGTAGATTATGGAAGAAGCTGAAGTCTCTAATGTTTTGATTTTCAAAAAGATTTTCACTTACAGGTTCTGTACAGGGGTCTGATTAACTTATATATTTTAGGTGACCAGAAATGAGGCGTTTTCGTACCCTACATGGGTAAGCTTTAAGTTAAGACGGCCGACCTTCTACCCTGCCAACTTAGAAAGAAAGTTTGCAAATAAATTCTTTGCTTGAAAAAGATTGAACGAAGTCATTGCATTGATGTCAAAAAAGATGCATTGACTTTAGACAGCCAATTTTTTTGCCCACTTAAATTCATAATTTGAATAGGCAGCGCGAAAAATAGACCGTTTTAGAGCTAATTGAGTGAAATTCTTTTATCAGTAATTTAGTACTATAGTTCTGTCGATAGCAATAGACCTTTTCATAAATTACGTCACGTTCTTCACTTGCCTTGTATTCAAAAAATTACCATGGTGTAATAAAATCCGCTGGGAGTTAATCACCAATAATTGGCAATAATTTCCAAACGAGGCGAGTGATGTTCGTAGCGTAATTTATGAAAAGGTCTATTGATGATAAAATTCTAGAATTCATTTTTTTTAGGGAAATGTTCTTGTTACGGAAAAAGAATTCACAATTCAAGAAGTCGTCAAAGCCAGTCATCAAAACAGGGTTAAAAACTTTTATTGTTAAACTCTGAAAATAATAACTATTTTGATTCAAACAAAACAGGCAAAAGATTGTGTAAACCAAGAAATTAAAGCGTAAAACACATTTTTCTTTTAACCATATTTCGATCTTTATAGATCTTTATGTAATTACTTATGTACTTATGTATATACCCAAAACATTTTATTACCCAGAGCATTTTAAAAATTATTCCAAAATTTCAGTGGACCACTTTGACTTTGTTCGCACGTGATGGTAAGCCATTCTATTGGTTGCATTCAAGTGTTACGTCACTTCTAACCAATAGAATGACTTCATTCTGTTTGGGAGCAAAACGGAACTATCACGTGCGAACGTGGTCTTAAGTGAGGAATTTAGGACCGAATGAGACGCGAACTCATCTCATAGTACTTATAGTAAATTTAATCATTATGCTAGAAACTCATTCGAAAAAAATAATTTGGACTGTTTTACTCTAGTAAATTAAATAAAGGTATCCTAACTTTTCATCTTCAGATCAAGCACATTTTTGCTTGTGGTACAGCAGCTGTGATATGTCCAGTCAATCGATTGGTGTACGAACCCCTTGATGGATCCAAAGAGGTTGGTTTAATGAATTATATACTTCGTTTAAAAGCTTCTTTTACATGCGAGGCCGTAAACTTTTGAATTGAGATGAAAAAATATTTTGCATTTCTGATAATTGACTGAGGTATATTTTTCCAATGCCGATTGAGATCTTGTTAAGTGTTTGAATTGTTTGAATATTCTTTTTGGCAACTATAATTGCTCTTTTCCTAGATATCCAGAAAAATATTGAGGTTGGAATATCGGACATTTACGGCTTTTTTTCAAACTGAAAAAAAGTATCTACATCACCACTGACTGTGAATAGTTCAATTTATACTGAGAAGGAAAAATCGTCTGAGACGAGTAGTTTGTAAAATGTGATCTGTGGAGGAGATCCTATTTATTGAAACATGAATGGAAAGTACACATAATGTTCATTTTCTAAATTGCTCGTCTCAGACAAATTAGTCGTCTCAGTATAAATATAACTAATGCGCAGAGAGATAAAATAGCGATGATATTATTTGAATCATCTCCTCCTTATTCTACCGTCATATAATTAAATTAATTAAATTAAATTACCATACATAGGTGGTTTTAGACCATCTTCCTCTGATTGAAGAAAGTTTTTGGTCCCTTGAGGGTCAACTTGGAGTGGGTCAACTGTACTTTGAAAAATTCATAAATTTCTTTACATCCTGAGTTAGCGATCTACACTGATAGCGAAGTACAAGGAGCACCATCCCTGTACTTCGCTATCAGTGTAGATCGCTAACCCAGTACAGTACAGTTGACTCAACCCTACTATAGAAAAAAATTGCAAGTGCTTTAAAAAAGAAATACTCTACTTACAATTTTGCCTAGAAATGATAACCTTTGCTATTAAATACTTTAATAATTCCATATAGAACAAAAGCAATGGTTTTGCATAAATGTAGTTTTAAATATAACCCTTTTTTTCAATAAGGATATTTATGTTAACTATATCGCAACAAGGTCATATTTATCATCCATCTCTGAGAAGGAACTTGTTTCGTGTAATTTCAACGTATCATTTTGTTTCCCTAACAGTCTATCCAAAATTGCTTTTGGATGAGTATTTTCTCTCAGTGTACGTCGACTTCTCATGAACTTTAAAACATCATAAAACAAACCCAGGGAAACTAAAACACCTACCATACCAACAAACACCTTTACAGAGATGTTATTTTCGAATAGCTCTCCAACCGTTCCGATATAGATGGTCTCCATATGACAATGTCTTTCATACTTCGTCTGCATGTAATCATAAATCTCCTCTCGATTCTTATGCATGCATCTGAGCACTTTGATTAACTCTTGACTAGGCTTACTGCTCATGGTACATCGAATGAAAAGCTGTGCTGGTAATGTTTGAACAATATGTAAAGGTGGACTTTGACCATCGTGACCGTGGATCTCCTCTTGGTACCACGCAGCAATATCAGCGCTGATCATCGCTCCAAACACTTTCTCTTCTCGCACTAAGTTCAATACTTCTTCGTAAGAGGGTGCGGGAACTATTTTGGCGGAATAATCTTTCGCCGCCACTTCTGCTTCGTACGAATCCTGTAAAATCATATTCGTGATATTCACCCACCTTTTCGACCGTAGTCACGCAGTCCAGGCGCGTGTCACTTAATTATTTAATTAAAATCCTAAACTCCCTAATCTCGATTCAATCCTTTTTTGACACCTTTTTCTATTGTCTATAGGTGCGAAAAAAAGACTGGGAAGATTTTAGGGTCGTAAAAGGGACAAAAAATTGCCCGCGCGGCAATTGCCGGCTACGGTCGAAAAGGTGTATGTATTAATGATGTAATGTTTCGTATGGAAGCATCCCAAAAAGACCAGGTGTTTGCCACTAATTTTAAATTTAAACAATAAAACTGATGGCAAACACCCAGGCTATATTTTAGGTGCTTCCGTATAAACATTACGTCGTGAAGGTCACCAACTAGCAATGTAACACTTGGTTGATTTGACCTGACCTGATGCCGCAGGGCTTTTAGTTCCATATTTCTTAGTTAGCGATATTAAGTTGGGAGGCGGATCAAAGATAAAATTAGGAGGAAGATAGTCTTTTTCCCCTTTTTTCCTTTTCCGTTGGGGGTGTGTAGCTACAAGAAGAGGAGCCTTCAGCTCACCCGATGTGGTCGTAAACTAAGATATCAAAGAACTGACTAAGAATGAGGATTGGGAGAGCAGAGGCTTTTTAACTAGTATCGATAATTCTTTCATGGCGATTCAGGCCTCAATTCAAATATTTTTAATTAGGCTCTAAGTGTTACTTTATTACCTGTAAAACAGCCATAGATTGTCCGTAAACACCAAGGCTTTCAACACCGGACACCGCATCTGTCATTGTGGCCGTGATCACACAAACCAATAATATTCCTACTATCAACCAAAATAACGCTATAAAGCGGCCGAGTGGTGATTTGGGTGTGACGTCACCATAACCAACGGTTGTCATAGAAACTACACTCCACCAGAATGTTGAACAAATACCTAAGTGAAAAAATTGGGAATATTAGCCAAGATATTTGAGTTTAAAGACTCAGCTAAAAAAATATCGTAGAATAAGAAAGATCATTGATCTTATAAACCCGAATGTCTCTCCTATAAATCATACTTTTTTCAGTAAGTGCGTTTCAATGCCCATCTTTCAAGCCTTATTTGAAAATATGAATCTGAATTTTGCTGATTAGATTATGACGTTACCAGGAAATGACAGATTTTCCTCAATCGCAACCAAATTTCAGCTTCATATGATTTATTTCAAGGTTTTGAGAATTTTCTTCCAAGCTGTATAAAGACGGAATTCTGCACGAATCAAAAATCATATTTTTAGTGTAGGCGAAAGAACTACCATCTTTTGGCACAGGGTTCCACTGCCACTTTTCTAGCAGAAAAAGACCAGGACTCTGGATATAGTGAAAAAATGAGCTTCGGAAAAATAAGCCATACATTTAGAAAAAAAAAACCTTTCCAAAATCATGCCGATAATCCCGGAAATCTGGAAATTTTCTGGAAAGTTAAATGGATCTTAGTCTGCCAAATACAATGTTATGGTAAGCGACGATAAGTTCCTAAGCCTAATTAATAAAATAATACCAACCTAAAACAAACGATCGTTCAACATTCTCATTCCAAATCCGTTCAACGAACCAGATGAGAATACTGAAAAAGATGGCCATAGGAATCACAATGACAAAAATAATTTTAGTACTAGCTATTCCTCGTAAGATTTTATGTGGCAAATCGATCATTTTACGTGGGAGGATGACCACCATTTTGTTTGTTTTCATTAGGGAGAAGGATCGAAGTGTGTTTTCATTCTCCCATTCATCACCCATCTCTTGCATCTGTGGCGAAAGAAAGATTTCACCTTCTTTGATCCCTGTCAGATAATCTTTGCCGTATGGGAACCCCTTCTTAATGTTTTGAATAAAGTCTTTCCTAGATTCGAATTTCTTCACAAAATCGATTATAGTGACGTTTGGGTTTGGATTACAAAAGGAGTTAGCTCTTGTGAATATCTTCGGAATGATTCCATCGATTTCGCCACGGTCGTTTGTGAACATGTATGGTTTGACTTCCCAGAATACACCTTTCATCAGTGATGATTTGGTGGTCGTAAGGTTTTCAGCTAGCGAAAGTGTGGTGGTCTTAGCGTTTTCAGCTAGTAATTGTGTGGCGCTCGTAGTGTTTTCAGCTTTTGATGACGTGGTGGTGTTCATAGTGTTTTCGGCTTGTGATGACGTGGTGGTCGTAGCGCTTTCAACCAGTAATGGTGTGGTGGTCGTAGCGTTTTCTGCTAGTAATGGTGTCGTGGTCGTAGCGTTTTCAGCTAGTGAAGGTGTGGTGGTTGTAGCGTTTTCTGCTTGTGATGGCGTGGTGGTCGTAGCGTTTTCTGCTAGTGAAGGTGTGGTGGTTGTAGCGTTTTCTGCTTGTGATGGCGTGGTGGTCGTAGCGCTTACAGCTTGTTTTGATTTTAAAATCAAAAGTTGTAACAAAATTGATAATAGCTTCATTATGATGGATTATCAAGTCAGTATCAAAACTTATACAAGCCTCACTCATAATAACCTGATTTCCAAATTGAATTAGTCAAGAAATTTTATGATCATAAACTTGTATAGAGTTTATGTTTGGGAGGTTGATTTTATATTTTATCAAGTTAAGCCAATTTATTATTGATAACTTCCAAACAAGTCTGTCAGTCTTTTAGTAGCGGGTGATCGACTTTGAATTAGAAAAAACTACGGAAAGTTTGTTTGAAAGGATAAGGTGACACTGTGAGCTAAGTTCAAATTTGTTGTAAAGTAACTTGTTAATATTGATTAGAAAAATGATGAGGAAAATATACAAATCGAAAATTTTTCTTTACCTCCAAAGAGAAAGAAATGTTAGCCTGCTATTTTTAAACTGGTTTCTATTTCCCCATACCGATGTGTGTTTTTAAAAGAATAAACCTTTTTCTCAGAACATCCAACATTTTTGGGGCCTTCGGATATTTTAACGTTTTCAGTACGAACCCTAAATATAATCCTAAAAATGTTTTTATTTTCACCATCTTGTGAGTATTTTTGTAGTATTTTCCTAAAAAATTGGAAACTTGTTCTTGATATTTAGCTATCGAAGCCTTATGTTATCATATTGTTCTAACAATGCTGAAAATTCCTATTCTCTTAAATGGAGAAAAAAAGTTTTATTGAGTTTCATTTTTTATTTTTCCAGGAGTTAACGATTCCGTACGATATGACAGATGATTCGTTGATGATGAAACTTTACAATGAACTTTTCAGTATACAGGTATGTTCGCATTGACATTCAGAAATTCTAAAACTATTCTTTCTTTTTTACAGTACAAAGAAAAACTGTTGACAAAACCCGCTAAATGTGTTGGGGCGTTTCCTGGAGGTTCCGTAATGAATACTTTAAGGGCAGAAACTTTCACAATTTTTCACGATTTTTGCCCTTTTTCGCGAAAGTTTCTGCCAAGTAAAAAATTGCATTAATTAAATTTGCGAAAGTTTTTTCGTTTTTTTGCTATTTCATACATAATCACCATGGTAATTGTTTCAATACGAGGCAAGTGATGTTCGTGACGTAATTTATGAAAAGGTCTACTCTATTGTTTAAAAGTCCTAGATTACTGAGCTATCCGCGTAAAATGTCGAACTCGTCACGATGTCAAAATGAGCAATTAACTCTATGTACCGGAGGTGGGTACAAGGGTTGGCAAATGAGGAGTGAGGGGGGTTTTACGAACCATAGAGGGACTACTTTAAATTTTTCTGATTTTTGTAACCCTTAGAAAGACTTTGTAAGGTTAAAAAACCGAACCCTTATTGTCAGCACATACCCAGTACCTCCTCCTCCCTTCACCAGGCTCTATGACTTCATGCTGGTTAATTTGACGAGAAAGAGATTACTTTCCTTTTTCTTCCTCTTCATTTTCCGTTCAGTTTATCAATACCCAAGTCGGCTGGCCGTGGCTCCGTACAAACTAACGAATAAGTCTCAGAATTTTGGGTTATCAACATAAAATCTAAACTCATCTCGATACCAAATTGAGTAAATTTCTGCCTTCATGTCGGTTAATTTGACGGGACAGAGATCCTGTATTTCTCTGAAAACCCAATTCAAAATTTTCTTTTCATTTTTGTAGTTTGGTAAGAAGCCACACCCTTGGGTTTACAATGTGAACTAAAAGTAAACACGTCTTGATACCAAAACGAGAGAAAGTCTCCTGGTGTTATGGTAATACAAACGAAAAAACTTTGGTACATATTTTTTAACTGTTTTTTGGTAGTTCCCAGAAAGCTGATTGTTGTATTTTGTCATTTTTTGTAGTAATTTTAATTTAAGGATTTGCTTATCAAATTTTCAACATTTTATTTTGAAGTCTTTTGTACTTTTTTTTATCATCCAGTCATCCATTCCTCTTCATTGAGAAGAGCCCAATTTTGTAGTGGGTATTTCCAACACATTCTCGCACTTATTTTACCAAAAAATACCTAAAATATGTCATTTCGTTCTTTGATAGTTAGGGTTAGGGTTTGTCGTTCTTTTTGTCGCTTTTTAATAGTTATTTATCGTTCTTTTTAGATTGTCTGGATAGTATTTACCGTAATTACCGATTGTAGATTTATGGATTTTTACATATCTACACATATGGTAGATTTAAGGATGTTTACATATCTACACATATGGTGGAAATAAGTGCGAGATAGGCCTGGTATTATCTATGGTTATTTAATTGCCATCATTTAAGGGGAAAGCTTATATCAAATTTATTAGATTTAACTAAAGTATATTTTAAAGTATTTATATGGATTTATTTAGAGATTAATGATTTATGTGTTAAAAGATTCATCTAAAAAATGAAATGGTGTAAACATAAGACTTTCAAGACAATTTGCCCTAAAAATTTCACCGGAAAACTTGAGCCTCCCATTGAAGCTTAAATGTACCAACATTGAGATTATTTTTAACTACTGTACTGTCTGTCATGATCAAAATTTATTGTTATTTTGGGGTATTTTGACGTTTTTCAGGCGATAATGGTGATCTCGGTATTTATTTCATCGGACATTTCGATTTAGGAAGGAATTATTGGCTTCAAGGCTGATTATTAGCCTTATTGTCCTCGTTTCGAGTTTTTCCATCCTATAATCCTAAACTCAGAGGTAAAAATCTATAGTTATAGGGTAAATCTCTTAGAATGTTTTCCCTGAGATGTTGCTTCATTTTTTGGAATTTCACACCACAAGGAATCTCTACATACCAACAGGTTCCCAAATAAACGAATCCTTTTTCAGTAAATAAATTTTTAGTATGGGTTTCAAAATCATGCACCTGTTTAAATAATAATTCATGATTGAAAGAAACAATACTAATCAGAAATATCTCGGCTCCAAGTGTTTACTTTAAGAAGACAACTTGAAAATTTCACTTGTCTTTTTGTAAGAACCTATATCATACTCTAAACCTAAAATCCAAACTTTTTTAAAGTTTCGAATTTTTTAACCCCATTTTAAGTCTTGTTAAAATTCCAGGGTTTTCAAATGCATTTATTTCGAGGATTTTGGGACCCTGAGATAACTTTTCTGCACAGCGCCCCCTCAAAGGAGTAAATTTCAATTTATGTCTATTAGTTTTTCAAAAATTTCACTTAATCGTAGAAATTTTAGCGAGACTAATTTTAGCGTATATTAGCGAGTCAGGAAAATCTAGATTTTTTTGGATTTATTTTAGCGAATCACGATTTCAAAAAATTTCGCGTGGATAAATTTTAGCGAATACTTGTATTACATTATTGACTGAATTAGTTTTCTAGTATTTCTTTGCACTGAAAACCTTCCTATTGATAAAAATGTATCAAGGCAATATAACCAGAAATTTCGCGCGGATAAATTTTAGCGATCTCTCGATTCGGCGTGTTTTAGCGAAAATAGGGAAAACTCGCTAAGACGCTAAAATTAGTCTCGCTAAAATTTCTACGATTAAAGTAGATTTTTGTCCTGTGTGCAGTGTCAACTAAACGTTACATTTCTGATTTTAAATCTTTTAGATCTTTCAAATTATTGTGGAGGTTTTATTACAGAAAATCCAACCTCTGAAATATTTTCGACAACACGATGACTTAACCAATTCAACAATTCAATATTAACTTAATGCGAAAAATCGGGAAAAAAATTGAAAAAAGGAAACATTGATGTATAAGAAATTCCTTTTGATCAAAATCTTATGTGAAAAACGAAGCCCATTTTAATTTCAAAATTGGGTTCGGGGAAAATGAATTGCTACTTCCTGGTAAATGTTTTGATATTTTTGGTTTTTGTGACAAGAAGTTGTTACAGTTTGACTCAAGGTGCTGCGGAGGCATGGCGGTTTGGTAAGAAAAGAAGTGATGAGAGAAAATTTGATCTTGCTATCTCAAAGAATGTAAAGCTTTTAGAAAGGGTAAGATTTATCTAAATCTTTTGATGTATAGTGGAAGCTGCCTTCAACTGCCATATAGCATACTCCTGTCTCACAGTCCCAGAGATCTTTTTCCCATAGTGGGGATGAAAGTATCTATCGAAATCCAAACGGGGATAAAAAAATTTAATGTTCCATGAGTCAATTTCCCAATGGGGCTGACTGTAGTGTATTTTTCCCAAGGGGGACGAGAAATTAGCCAAATTTTCCAAACGAGGTGGGGGAGTCCCACCAGGGGTGTCATATAGAAGCACTGCCCTAATATTGAAAAAAATAGACGACGAAATAGACTTCCCCCAATAAGTTCACTGAGGTTTCTTTGTGGGTAGAAAGATGAGTAGTTAACCATTCCTATTTAAAATAAGGCTTTGGTCTCAATAATCTACGATTGGCAAAATATTGATGTTGTCTGTACCAATTTGTTACTTAAGTTCACTCGGCCCAAAGAGGTTTTTTTTAATTCACTGATTAAATTTATTCCAAGGCAAAAGTATTTTTTCTTCTCATTTTTTTAGGTACTCAAAAACACGAAGCTTGATACAGTCGACAAACGTGATCACCAAAGCATCGAACAAAAGAAAAGAATCAAAAAGCGACGTTGAATCTGAAAATTATTGGCAGTTTTTTGATGACATTTTATTTGCATTGAAAATATATCATATTTTTGAAAATTTAGAATCAGCAACCTTACAATCAATATTATTACTTAATGACCCATTGGGCGCACTCGATTCAAAAACGACCATACGTGTGATCGAAAATTAACCATTAGAAATCGGATGCTTACAGTGCAGAAAAAGTTTTGGAAAATTTGAGAACATTTGGGCGAAAAATCGACCCTTACGGTGCATTTTCTTGAAATTTGTTGACCATTTTCAGGCAAAATATAGTCAAATTTTCCAAATTTTACACCCTTAGAGTGCAATTGTGCAATTTTTCTCACTTTTGCTGATTTCAACCCTTACAGTGCACTTTGCAAAGCTTAGAAAATACACTCTTAAGGGCTGCACGTATGGTAGGTCATTTAACTTGAGCCCCTCCCTGACTTAATCACCGACTAAAAAGGATATAGTTATAAATCAAAGGTCTTAGATTGTGTTTAGGACATGCCCTAAACTCCATCTTAGCCTGCGCCCGACGGAAGGAGACTTCGAAAGAGCTGACGAGGAGACCTTTTCATTCTATTTCCTGACCTAAATGTTTTGCCCTTAGAAATTTTGATCTGTTGGGATCAGGGTTCCGTTATCTATCAGCGCTAAAAATTTGGTGTGCTTTGATGAAACAGTGTCACGATCGAAAAGAGATGATCAAGGAAACACAACTGTTGTGCGCAGATATGTAATTTATGCGCAGATATGTAATTTCTGCGCATATATGTAATTATTTTGCGCAACTATGTAATTTCGAGCTGCGCAGATATGTAATTAAATTTCTGCGCAGATATGTAAAACACGATCTTTAAAATCAATGGTACCCCCTTGATAGATTTTACCATTACTTTTACCTTTTTTAAGACTTAGGTATTTTAGCTAATATCTATCAAATACAAGAAGTAATATCTTCTAAGCATCAACTTTATAAGAAAAATATCCATAACTTTTGAATGGAATAGAATAGGGCCTTAAATGAAAATAATTATTTTTCTTTTAAGCATCATGATCTATAACTATTCAACCAGTAAGTTTTAACTTTCGGTGATTGGTTCTTTCAAAGCAAACATGGAATAGCGCCTAAAATGGATATGACTATTTTTCTTGTAAGCATCATCTTTATAAGAATCAAAGCAATAACTCTTGATAGACGGCCATATACCTCTCGGAAATTAGTTCTTACAAAGTAAACAAGGGACGGCACATAATATGACCATATTTATTTTTCTTATAAGCATATACTTTATAGGAATCAAATCAATAACTCTTGATAGACTGTGATATACCCTTCGTTTGTTAGTTTTTACAAAGTAAATAAGGGATGGCGCATAATATGTGTATATTTATTTTTCTTATAAGCAACTACTTTATAAGAATCAAAGCAATAACTCTTGATAGACGGTCATTTACCCTTCGGTTATTAGGTTTTACAAAGCAAATAAGGAACGGCGCATAATATGTGAGTGCATATTTTTATAAGCAACTACTTTATAAGAATCAAAGCAATAACTCTTGATAGACGGTCATTTACCCTTCGGTAATTAGTTCTTACAAAGTAAACAAGGAAAGGCGTATAATATTATGAGCATAGTAATTCTTCCCATAAGCAACTACTTTATGAGAATCAAATAACTCTTGGTAGAATGGTATATACCCTCGAATAAACACCCCTCCTGAAAGTCTTAAAAAAGACGCCCAGGGCGTTTATTTGAAAAAATACGGTAGTTATTACAAAGTTAACAAGGGAGAACATGTTAAGAATATCTTTAGGCTGAAACCTAAAAAAAAAAAAGAGTATCCAAATTCTTTTAAAAGATGCGAACCCATCTAGCAAGGTAAGCAAAAGATTCAGTACAACCTAATAAAAAAGTACATAATGAGATCTTCGATAAAACCTCGACTCGAGATCTCGCATCTATGTAAACTTTATTGATTTTGTAGATATGGATTGCATTTCTTTACATTACAGTGAGATAAAGTAAAATTCTATTGGTTGTCTCTACCAAAACATGGACTAATTTATGATAAAAAAACTTCCTTTTCCTTTTCATGGTTCTATGAGCAAAGTCATTATATTTGATTGAATTATCCAATGAAATATAGAGTGGGGTTATTGAAGGTGTGATTCTCGCTCGAACTTAAATTCTGTAGAATGTTATATATTTCAGGAATATTTTGACACTGATTGTTAAAGATATTTAAAAAAATTACATGCCTTTTTTATTTTCCCCCTATAAATTAAACCAAGGCAAAATATTCAACTTTAAGCCATCTAAAAGGAGAGAAATTATTTTTTTTTCTATGTGGAATCAGCATTCTGCAACGGCTCTATCGAAAGAAATCTAACATTAGTTTATAAGAATTTTCTAAGTTTCAGAGATTTGATTTATCAAACAATAGCTAACAAATATTGTTTAAAAGTTATGAATTGTGTTCTTATAAAATGTTGCTTATAAGAAAATAAATGTTTCTCTTTTAGGCACAATCCTATATTTGCTTTGAAAGACCGATCACCGAAAGCTAATAATCATTGGTTTGTTATGAATTATGTTCTTATCAAGTTGATGCTTATAAGAAAAATTAATGTTTCTTTTTTAGGCACAATCATATGTTTGCTTATACAACCAATCGCCGAAAGCTAATAATCATTGGTTTAAGAGTTATGAATTGTGTTCTTATAAAGTTGATGCTTATAAGAAAAATACATTTTTCTAGCTTAAGCACAATCCCATATTTGCTTTGAAAGAACCAAACGCCAAAAGCTAATATCTGTTGGTTTAAGAGTTATGAATTGTGTTCTTATAAAGTTGATGCTTATAAGAAAAATAAATTTTTCTAGCTTAAACACAATCCTATATATGCTTTGAAAGAACCAAACGCCAAAAGCTAATAATCATTGGTTTAAGAGTTACGAGTTGTGTTCTTATAAATTTGATGCTTATAAGAAAAATACATTTTTCTAGCTTAAGCACAATCCTATATTTGCTTTGAAAGAACCAAACGCCAAAAGCTAATATCTATTGGTTTAAGAGTTATGAATTGTGTTCTTATAAAGTTGATGCTTATAAGTCATTTAGCACTGTCCCCTAGTTGCTTTGATAGAACCAATCGCCGAAAGCCAATATCAGTTTGATAAAAAGATATTGACTTGTTTCTTATAAAGATGATGCTTATAAGAAAAACAACAATCGCCAAATGTCTGTCATAGTCCAAGAACAATGCGATTAAATACTTTGAAAAATTAATGTTAAAATAAATCGAGTCAGTTTTTCAAAAAAAAACTAAGTCCAAAAGGTCGTGTTTTACATATCTGCGCAGAAATTTAATTACATATCTGCGCAGCTCAAAATTACATAGTTGCGCAAAATAATTACATATTTGCGCAGAAATTACATATCTGCGCAAAATAATCATATATATGCGCAGAAATTACATATCTGCGCAAAAATTACATATCTGCGCATAACAACAACATTTCATTTGCAAAAAAAATTGAAGTATAATATATAACAACACGTATTTTTTCAAAATTCCTTCGCCGATAGCTTCTGACACAACTTTCACCTTTTCCAAGCACTTTTCTAAATTGATGGTGTAGGTTAAACTCACCCGAGAGTCTTAATAATTCAATACTTATAAATCCTCCAAAAAAACAACAGAAATAATCCAACAGAACAACCATTTGGCCCTCATTTTATTAATTGAAGTTTTATCAGTCAGTATATTCCAAATATTCCTCAATCTAAGCTAAGACGTCTTTCTTCTTTTGGATTTTTAACCTTTTCAATCTCCCATTTCAAACATTTTACAACTTTATTTTACCTCTGAAAATTCGAATTGTGGAAAATTCTGACGAGTTCTCCTTTAGTAAGATGAAAACAAGGATTTTTTGGGGCAATTTATTTTCAAATACTTTAAAAGACGGCCATAAGACTGGGTTCTGTCCCTTTTGGGGTTTAAACTTTTCCCGTCTGTGGGAAAAGGTTTTACCGAGGCTGTGTATAAGTCATTCGGGGAAGAACCCTAAATATAATATACACCCCCTTCTCACAGACCCACTAGGAACCCTTCCCACTGGAAAAATTGGCCGAAATATCGTCCACGGTGGAAAATTTTACTCTAATTTTTGTCCCCCACTGAAAATAATCAGATAAGCCAATCCTCACTGCAAATTATTTGCTATTCTTTCCATTCCCACTGAATTTTCTTGTTAAAAAAATGGTATTCAAATCCCCCGTCTTGAAAAAAATGGGAATATCCAATCCCCATTGAGTTTTGGTCCGCTATTTTTACCCCTACTTAAAAAAAAAATCTCACCCGGGTCTGTGAGAAGGGGGTGCTCCTATAGAAACGCTGAGAATTGATCATAAAAGGCGAGTTCCAATTTTTATGTTAGGATTGTTTAAAAGTCACAAAAAAAAAACACAAAATAAATATTTATAATATGACCCTTAATATAAAACTCACCAAATGTTGCATAAATCACAAAAAAAAAAACGTGTAGAAATTTTATACCTACATGTTTGGACTTTAAATTTGGGACCAATCCACTGATTTTATGTCAATTTAGATTAATTAGTAAAACAAATTTCCCTTGAACAATTCTTAATTTTTTTTTCCCATTTTACATAACCTCCCCCTTTTTTTCTCTTTTCCCATTTTTAACCTATAAAATGTGTTACACATAGCCAGATAAATCAAGGGCTTATAAAATCAGCAAATACGCAAAATCATTTTGACCCCTCCCTCTTATTTAAATGTAGCCAAAACGTCCTCTCAAATTTGCACACCTATTAGAAATGCTACAAATTCATCAATAAACATTGAAGCCCTATAAAAACCGAACTTAGAAACCTACAAATCATTCATTCAACAACATCTCAAGCATACAGTATAACTCAAGATAAGAAATCAAACAGAAATCAATTCATCATGTCTCGGATTATGTTGGCAGTTATTCTATTCTCGGCTGTTTTCTACTCAATCGAATGCATCACATCAGGTGGAAGTGCCCTAGTTGGTAAACGCGATACCATGGAATTATTGAAATCCTCAGATATGCTGATGGACGACAAAACTTACTCCTATTTGGTCAAGAAAAGAGTGAGTTAGATTTTATCAATTTCGTACCAGACCCCCTTGCACCAATTTTCGAATTTTTGATTTTACGAACTTTTGTGAGTGTTATTTGAAACTTCTCTGTCTCACAGCCTCGGTGGAACTTTTTTCTTCAGTGGGGATAAAAATTCCTATTGAAATTCCAATGGGGATAGCAATTCTATAGTCCAAAGGTTAAAAAAAATCTAGTGGGGTTGGTTTTGGAGTGCAATTTTTAAACATTGAATTTTGAGTGGGGATGAAATCAAAGTCTCAGGGTATTTTCCCACCGGGGACGAAATTTTCCAGTGGGGCTGGGGTTCCAGCGGGACAAAGAAATGTTTTGAATCATGAAAGCGAACCAAGGGGGTTCAAATTTTAGTTTTTACTAATTTTCAAGAAAGATTTCAGACCTGTGGTCTAAAAACTACCTATTAGAAAAAATTCGATTAAATCAATTTAATCCCCATTGCCATTGGAAAAATGTACTGTAATCCCATCTCGACTAGATCCTTCTCATTAAAAGCTGGTAAAACATTTCTCAAGTAGTCATCGAGACAGGGGTGTTTATTTTTATATGATTATGACCCAAAGATTTTAATAACGTCCCATGGATCCTTTTTTCCTCTTATATGCATGCCCTTTAATAAAGTGTCTCCCTTTTCTTAGTTTTTTAGCACTTTTCCTCACATTCCACCTTCGTTTATGTAGGAAACCTAGGTATAAGTTGAACAATCAGCTTAAAAATGATTTTAATATGTTCTTCTCACCATTTTGAGCGAAAGAAATGTTCTTAAATTTTGCTCGCCATCGAATCCTTCTGTTCTTATAAAGTTTGTTCTTATACAAAAAAACGTGTTAAATCTAATCTCTAATTTGTCTTTTGTTTCTTTCACAGGTTGTCAACGAGTTGAGAAGTTTGAAAAACAAAATGGTCAACGTCATGAAAGAATACGAGAAATTACGACGTGACGAAGAATTGTTCTAAACACTGAAATATTGAACCAAAAAATTTTCACGCTATTTTAAAATTTATAGTTTAATAGAAATTCAATTAGTTTTATATATCTGTATGTCTTCTCGAATTTAAATTGTAATGTTGAAATATATATGTGTGTATGTTTACAGAAAATCACTCGAGTTTACTATATCCCCACCTTTAGAGTTTAATTAAATATTTCCCGTTTTCCAAAAGGGAAATATTTATTAAAACGGGCCTTCTCCAGTGTCAAAACGCCTTCCGTACGCCCTGACTGTCGCCCGTTTTAGCGCCTAAAGAAAGTCTACTTTATAAGAATCAAATCAATATTTCTTGATTGAAGGAAATATGCCTTTCGGTAATTAGTTATTAGAAAGTAAACAAAGGATAGCGCACAATATGAGCATATTTATTTTTCTTATAAGCATTTACTTTATAAGAATCAAATCGACAACTCTTGATTGAAAGCAACATGCCTTTCGGTAATTAGTTCTTACAAAGTAAACAAAGGATGACAAAAAAGATAAGCATATTTATTTTTATTATAAGCATCTACTTTATAAGAATCAAATCAATAACTCTTGATTGAAGGCAACATGCCTTTCGGTAATTAGTTCTTACAAAGTAAACAAAAGATGGCGAAAAAGATGAGCATATTTATTTTTATTATAAGCATCTACTTTATAAGAATCAAATCAATAACTCTTGATTGAAGGCAATATGCCTTTCGGTAATTAGTCCTTACAAAGTAAACAAAGGATGGCTAAAAAGATGAGCATATTTATTTTTCTTATAAGCATTTACTTTATAAGATTCAAATCGACAACTCTTGATTGAAAGCAACATGCCTTTCGGTAATTAGTTCTTACAAAGTAAACAAAGGATGACAAAAAAGATAAGCATATTTATTTTTATTATAAGCATCTACTTTATAAGAATCAAATCAATAACTCTTGATTGAAGGCAACATGCCTTTCGGTAATTAGTTCTTACAAAGTAAACAAAAGATGGCGAAAAAGATGAGCATATTTATTTTTATTATAAGCATCTACTTTATAAGAATCAAATCAATAACTCTTGATTGAAGGCAATATGCCTTTCGGTAATTAGTCCTTACAAAGTAAACAAAAGAGCATATTTATTTTTATTATAAGCATCTACTTTATAAGAATCAAATCAATAACTCTTGATTGAAGGCAATATATCTTTCGGTAATTAGTTATTAGAAAGTAAACAAAAGATGGCGAAAAAGATAAGCAAATTTTTTTTATTATAAGCATCTACTTTATAAGAATCAAATCAATAACTCTTGATTGAAGGCAACATGCCTTTCGGTAATTAGTTCTTACAAAGTAAACAAAGGATGGTGAAAAAGATGAGCATATTTATTTTTATTATAAGCATCTACTTTATAAGAATCAAATCAATAACTCTTGATTGAAGGCAATATATCTTTCGGTAATTAGTTATTAGAAAGTAAACAAAAGAGCATATTTATCTTTATTATAAGCATTTTCTTTATAAGAATCAAATCAATAACTCTTGATTGAAGGCAATATGCCTTTCGGTAATTAGTTCTTACAAAGTAAACAAAGGATGGCGAAAAAGATGAGCATTTTTATTTTTGTTATAAGCATCTACTTTATAAGAATCAAATCAATAACTCTTGATTGAAGGCAATATATCTTTTGGTAATTAGTTCTTAAAAAGTAAACTAAGTATGGCGAAAAAGATGAGCATATTTATTTTTATTATAAGTGTCTACTTTATAACAATCAAATCAATTTCAGAATTTTTGGCGTTTTCACTGTGATAACATGTGAGCGACAACTTCTCTTTTTCAGATGTGAGCGACCGTCTATCCCATGTCATCTCAAAAGTAAAGTTGAAACCAAGCTTTCTTCCTCCAACTTAAATTTTATCGATAAAACGAATTTAAAATCTACACATGCGTAAATTTGCTTACTTAGGGATATTTCGATAGGAAGCTCTGCGGGGCATTCTTAGCGACAGCTACTTGCTAGTATATGTCAATAATGACCTTCATTTTTAAGGAAATATTTAGTCGCATTTTTTCGAATCTTGTTTTAATTAAAATATTCGAATGTTAGCTTAAATGGATAACGATTGCTCCTGACTTGATCTGACCTTTATAGTAGGCCATTACCAGACAAGCATTTTTGTCAAAGTAACCTGAATTTTTTCTCAGGTTTTAACGGTATTGAGCCTCTTCGAGCGTTTAAAAAAAACATTCTTATATGTGATCACTTAAACCTTTCTATACGGTGAAAATTAAATTAAATTTAAAATTCAAGATTTTCCGGTTTTTGAATTAGGTCCTCAGTAAAATTAAAGGCAGCCACAAGAAATCACGGCGTAAACCATGAACTTTTAGGTAGAAATTGCTAAACAGAAATTTCGCAAATAGGTTTTTTCAGGATCTAAAGTCTATTTCAAATTAGCTGGCAGTGTTTTTTCAAACCTCGATAACTTTTGATAGAATTTGAATTAAGTAGTGATTTTGTGCTCTTTGAAAAGACAAACAGGAGTGGAATATTATCAAAATAAAAAAGATCGAAAAAGATCGGAAATAAAGATTGAAAATGAAGAAGAAAAAATCAACTTCTTCAATAATTGTGCTATGATTATCATTTTCACACGGGTGATTCTTTGGTCTTAGAATATCATTAATGTATAAAAATTATTCTAAAAAAAATTTGTTGTATCGAAAAATATAGTTCAAAGTTCATCAACGATTGACTTCAAAAATCACCAAAAAACAACAAAAAAGAGCCTTTTTTTAAGCAAGCTAGGGAAAAGTTTTAAGCTGTATTTTTTGATTGAATGAATTTTTTTTTTTCGCATTTTTATGACGTTCTAAGATTGAAGAGTTTCTGATACAAAAATGAAGATCATAGCATTATTCTTCAAGAAGTTGAGTTTCTTCTTCTTCATTTTTCATTCTGTTTTTCCATTTTTTCCATTTTTTTCATTTTGATAATATTCCACTCCGGATTGTATTTTCAACGAGCGAGATCGCTACTTAATTCAAATTCTATCAAAAGTTATTAAGAATTGAAAAGAACACTGCCAGCTGATTTGAAATAGACTTTATGGTTGAAAAAAAAAAACACATTAGTCAGTTCAAAATGTTTTGGACCCTTTATGGGACTTTTATGACGACGTCAGGTTTCAGGGCAGACCTCTGAAACAAAAATTTTTTTAAAGTTTTGAAATAAAGTAGATAACGAAAATGATGTTTTAATATTTTCGTCATTTAGACCCCCCAAACTGGTCCATAATGGCGCTAAAACCATCATATTTCCTGTTGACTTCATCAACTACCCTGTAAGGTTTAAGTACATTTTCAAACCAGGGCCTAAAGCTGGCCTTGAAAAGAACTACCTTGTAAATTGTATGGTTAATAGTGGTTTCAATTGCTAGATCATGAGATTTTCGGGATTAAAATCATAAATTTTGCTGACTCAGCAAATTTTACAATATTTTAGAGTCAGCAAAACTTTAAATCTTGAGCCCTTGAACTCTTTAAAATTTTTGAAAAATAAAGAGGGAAAAAATATTAATTTTTCTACTTGACCAAATTTTGTGTTTATACTTTTCTGAAACTTTGTTGATTTCCTTCGAATATGTTTTCAGATTTTTCATATCTTTCATGGACCAAAAGTTGGCCTACTTTGAAGGGTTTTGTTTGAATAAATATATTCAGAATCTGAGAAAATATTTGAAATCAGCTAAGCTCAAAGTTTCAGAAAATATGGTTTCACATTTTTGGCCCAGTAGAAATCTTCCTTTTTTTTCTCTTCTTTTTCGATATACAGGCTTTTTTTTATAAGAATACACTTTATAAGAATGTCCATGATGAAAATGGCTAAAAAATTAAGAATAATGAATATCACCATCATGGAATTTTGCTACTCAAGCTAAGAATGCCCTTTTTAGAGCATTTTCAACTATAAATTGTCAATTACCCCCAAGTAAGGCTCTCTCCTTTCACAAAAATACCATTTTATGCTTGAGACGTATGTACTAAATGTTAAATCTAGTCTGAATTAGGATACTAACCTAAGAACGCTGTAAGAATATTTTAGGATAATTTTTTCAAAAACGTTAAGAATATCCATGATGAAATATTTACACCATTCTTATTAAAAAAACGTGTAGTATTTTTGAAAGATTATAAGGCCTCAAATCATCGAATTAAGTTTACTTTTCCATAACGACGTATTATCTTAATCATACCGTTTCCCTTTAACCATTTTAGAATCTTTTTATTTTTTACTAGGGGATGCATTTTGGGCGCCCTCCTCTTAAAATCTCAAAAATGACAATTGATAAACTTGAAATTTGGACCAGTGATATGGATAACATCACTTTCTGCATAACCACTTGTCTGATTTTGCTAAAATTTTGGCTGCAAGCTGAAGAAAACTGAAATTTCTTGGTAAATTATGGCGTCATCAGGTGACAATGACATCATTTTTGAGGGGCCTCTTTGCCTCCCCTAAAGATGCTCAAAGTGTTAAAAGAAATGTATCGAAATGTGCGGACTGCCAATTTATTTGGGATAGATTTTAATAGTACGTTTTGTTTCAAGGGCCATTTTTAAGCCTTGCTCGAAAATGCTAATCTCTCAGAGGGCTGATGACGTAATCAGGGAATATTGCGGACTTTTGACTAAATTCATGAAATAAAAAACGACCCTATTTTTTGTAATCTACTTTCTATGATGTTTCAGTTAAAACAGTCCTCGAGATTTATTTTGAAAAATCTTCTTTGCGGGAGTTTGTACTCAAAATTGACGTAAATGCCCCAAAACAGAAAAAACTACTTTTCAAATTAACTGCGGGTTTTCCTGGCGGTTCTTGGATCTACAAGAAACCAAAAAGCTAACCAAATTTCAACCCTTTCCAAGTAAATACCTAATATTACTGGACTAGACCTTCCGAATCACGCTAAAACAACCCTTTCTCACTGGAAAAATTGGCCAAAATATCGCTCCAAAATTACACTCCAATTTTTGTCTCCACTGAAAAAAATCAAATTAACCGATCCTCACTGCAAAATATTACAGTATGCTTTTTTTCGCATCCCCACTGATTATTTTGAATTTAAATCCCCAGCAATAAAAAATGTGGAAATATCAATCCCCATTGTGTTTCATTCCGTTATTTTTACCCACACAGACTGAAAGAATCCTACCGGGTCTGTGAGAAGGGAGTGTGCTAAAGCATAAAATCGGGTTATTATTTTGACGCCAGATAATTTCGATTTAGGTTAGTTGAGAGCTATCAAATTCAATACATTTTCTGATTTCCGAGTTTTAACGTCCATTTCTTGGAAGTTTGACAAATGTTCTCATTAATAAAACAAAGATCCAAGAAACCGACTCCACCCTTTTCTCTGCGCACAAACTTAAGAAAAAGCACAGTCCACCTACACTATCAGACTATATAAGAACATAAGGCTTCGATGGCCAAAATGTGAAGAACAAGTTAAGAACATTTTAAGGCTTTGGGGATTCTAAAACACCCGATTTCTTAGAAAAACGCACAAAATTAGCAACAAAATGGAGAAAATAAGAACATGTTAAGAACATTTTCAGGCTTAAATCTGAAAAAGTTAAGAATATCCGAAGGCTTCAAAAACTTTGGATGTTCTTATAAAAAAAACGTGTATCAGACTATGGGTTGAGTAAGGTTTAAAGGGAGCAAGAAGACATGCTTACTTTACCAATCTTTCTTAAGTGACCTAATGAAGCCCTTCTCATTCACACATCATAAATGATGATAAATATTGACTAAATTAATACACCAATGAACAGAAATGGAATAGAAACTTTAAAATGTTCAATTAGAAAAATAAATATTAGGAAAAGTTATAAATAATGTCGGACTTATGGCGCTTAAATACTTTCAAATGACTTGGCATCGTGAATACACGATTAAAATGATCAAGACGACTTGGTGTAGCGGTCAAATCAAGGCCGGAAAATGGATTTTACAAAGAAAATAAGCATATATTGAAATTTTGGTGATTTATGCTGAATTTTCAGACGCAGAAGAGCCTCTTTATATTCTTCACTGATACGGATGAGCTTTTAACACTGAAAATGGCCATGACAACTTTGTGGGGTACTTTAAAACTTTAAGGGTATTCTTTTGTGCTTATTTGTAAGGGGGAGGGGGCATTTTGCAATTTTTTAGGAAAAAAATCACTCCAATAGCATTTTATAATGACCCCCCATTTATGAAATTTTCTTGAAAAAGTGCCAAAACCTTCATTTTCCTAGTGTTTTTTGGGAAAATCACCCTAAAATCTCTTAATATTGGCCCCATCCCATTTGATGGATTTTCTCCCAGAGTACCAACCCCCTGCTTATTCCACCCCCTACAATTAAGTACAAAGGGTAGCTTGAGAAAGGACTGCGTGCTACAGAAAACGAGAAAACGTGACAGATACTATATAGTAACTAATTACTAGAATTTTCTCGGAAGGATGCAGTGGAGAGTCTGAGGGTGTTCAAAATTCATGACGGAGACTGTTTCTTTTATCCATACTTCTTATGAATTTTAAACCTCCTCATATCCTCATTTTTTCATAAACATTTTTTCCTCAACAACTAAACAAAAAGAGCAACATTTTTAAGAATGAGTAAAAATTTCTTTTAAAAACTTAAGAAACATAAAACTGAACAAATTCAAATGAACAAATTCGAATACTTTCGAGTCTCTAAGCAAACGTGCGGGTAAATTTTTCTCTTGCCAAGTTCCTTACGGTACGTTTATAAGAGATTCGAGTCTGTTTTTAGGTTTTGTGAAGGTAAAGGGAGAGTAATTAAGTGCTTTCCAATTAAAGAGGTTTCAGTAATGAGATGGAGACAAATTCAGCCGTGACCGATTCAGCATACATTTCTTTTCACCAAAATAGGCTTGAGATTTTGAAAAAAAAGAACGATAAATGAAATTCTTTTCATCGGCTAATTATCCCGAACCACTTAGAACATTTTTATTTTACATGTAACACCAATTTTAAGTTCTGATTTTTCACCATGTTATAGATTTCAGTTCATTTTCAGGTATACAAAACAAAACAAACTAACCAAACAAACCATGAGTCATTTTATATTAATCACCATGTTCACATTAACCATTTTCTACTCCGTACAATGCATTACAGCACCTAATACGGTTCTTGTCGGTGGGAAACGTGACGTCAGCAACTTGTTAGCATCATCCAATGAATTATTAGAAGATGAATTAGTATCTGAATACCTGAAGAAAAGAGTAAGTAGAATCGTTATTTTTGAATTACCTTTCCCCCGGTGTCGCGGTAAATTAAGACCCAGGAGATTAGGACTTTAAAGTCCTGATTTCCCGGAAAATATAGACCCTTCGGGGTCCTATATGCCCGGTAAATTAAGATCGGGGAGGGCAATTAGGACTCAGTAAAAATGTTTCAATTCTATTTTTTTTATATGAAATAATTTCACGAATGACTTGAATAAAGGGCTTTTGGATTTGATGCCACCTTTCTTATTTTCAGTTTTTGAAGGACTTTTTTGAGTTTTATGTTATTCTTAGAAGCTTCTTATGTTCTTAGTTTGTTGTTTCAAAAAAACTTGTTCTTTAATAGATCTAATAGATCGAAGGATGATGATGATGATGATGAATGGATAGTATGGAATTAGCAGAGGTCGATTAATTCTTATTCCATTGACACAGTGCAAATCTATTCCTTATAAGTTAAACCCCTAGAAAATATGAAAGAAAGATTTTCCTTCCTAAAACCGGGAAAACTACGAAATTAATTTGGTCTCGCCTTACCAACAAAAAGGCGAAAATCCAATGAATTTCGCCAGGGCTCTTGAAGTCATAAATCATGACTTTGAGGTCCTAATCTCCCGGAGTCTTAATTTACCGCAACACCGTTAACGGGTGGGGTATACATGTTTTTTTTTATAAGAGCATTCAAAATTTTGCAGCCTGCGGATGTTCTTAACTTTTTAAGATTTAAGCCTATATAAAAATGTTCCTAAAATGTTCTTATTTTCACCATTTCGAGAGTGTTTTTCTGCAGTTATCTAAAAAATTGCCGGTATTTTGGAGATCGTGAAGTCTCAATTGTCTTGCGCTTGTTTTCAATATTTTGGCCATCGAAGCCTCATGTTCTTATAAAGTATGTTATTATAAAAAACGTGTACTTTGAATGAATCAACCAAATCAAACCAAATCTACTTTGAACTAACAAACTCAAGTTTAAACTTTCTGTGATTTTTAGCAAGAAAATAATAGACCTTCAGAGAACCAATCTTCATCCATGCTTTTTTTTCTTAAAAACTACTTTTTTTTCTCTACTAGGTCACTAGAGAGATGAAGAGTTTAAAACATCAACTGGTAGACATCATGAATGATTATGAAAAACTCAGACGTGGTCGCCATATGTATTGATTTTGGTTTTAATATGTACTGTAGGTTACTAGAATTTGTAAACATTTTGTACACAATAAATTGAAGTTGAGATAAGAATTGTTTGATACTCAAAGTTTCACGCAACTTTTCGTCACGATCTTCAGTCAAAAATTCTATACAAAAATTCGTTTCAAGTTTACAAAAATATACTGTACACTGTAAAGTCTTCGTCAAAGTAATTGACGTCATTTCAGTCTTTGGTGTCGTGGAGTTTGAGGGTGAACTTATTCACATGCCGACATTTCGAGATCAGTTCATTCCTTGAATTTAACAGTTTCTCGGGTTGGTCGAATGTGGCAATTTCTAATTTTTCGCTAAGGCAGAGTGAACATTTCAGCGAAGCACGATTGAACGGTGGACATTTACGGACTGTCTTCCAAGTAATTTTTGGGGCACGATTCTTTCGTTTCAACCTCCAAATCTCCTTGGAAAGTTCAGTTTCTTTTTCGTACTTTTCGTTGGCGAAGGATGACTTGTGGTTGGCGTATCGTTTCTTGAACTTAGGTTCGGCTAACCCAATGTAGAACTTTTCACCGTAATCTGGTTCGTCATCGCAGGTGACCGTTGCTTGATAAACTGAACGCTCCACCAAACATGAGCCGTTAAGGGGGCAAGATGCTTTCACCCTGCAGTTGCACTGTGGTGGGATCTCGTTACCGTTAGTGTCGCGTTTCAAGATGCTTTTGTTGTGGCTCTGGATGATGCTTTTGATGTTTTTGGTGCAGCTATAGCTTACTTTAACGGTATTGCGATTGAAGATTTTGTTGAATTTATGGTGTTTCGGGAAGTGTTTGTCAATAAGCTGCAAAAATCTTCTGGCAATTTTCGTCTCGACGTTCTTGTTATATGGCGGGTTGAACCATGTGATGTGGCGTTTGCGATTTTTTGGCTGTGTGTTCTTTGGATTGGTTGGCTTATACGAAAGTTCGACGTTGTAGCCGCTTTCTTTCAACGCTTTCTCGTACGGTTTTTTGGCTTCGGTGAAGATATGTTCATTGGATGAGTGATTTGACAGTCGTTGTTCGATCGTTTTGGGTATTTGCCTGATCACGTTTGGAGGGTGGTTTGATTGAGTATTTATATATTGAAGTTTGTTGTCTGGTTTCAGGTAAGGCTTGAATGAACCATCTTCAAGGTTAAGAGTAATATCTAAATAATTGACGATTGTCTTATTGCAGCACTCAATAACATTTTGTATATATACCGTTAAAAGTCAAAACTGGAAAAGTATAATAAAAGCTATTTTAGTGAGCCTCTATAGTGATTGATATGAACAAAGATAAAGGAATTTGGAACCTTCGCTTCAAGGAAATAAAATAATTACATTTTTCAGTTACTTCTTACTTATGTATCACATAGCACTGGTCATTTTTTTAAGAGAACGAAAGTTTATGCTCAAAATTTTTGTTGAGTGATGTTATTTTGATAGTTGACAGTTGAGAAGGACTTTTTAAAGTGGAGACCCCTTAGTTGACGGTATTTATGATATGCACCACTGGAGAGTCTTCTGAAAACTTTTCAAATTTTTCACCCAATACAATAGAAACAATAGAAAAAGTGACGTATTGGGTGGAATTTTTGAAAATTCTTGGAAGACTCTCCAGTGGTGCATATCTTAATCAATACTGAAGTTAAGCATACAAGGATAATCACGACGACGGACCAAAAATGTAAAAGGCTAGTGAAAATACGAAATTTGATTGGTTGAAACTCACTAGCCTGTTAAATTTTCGTTCGTCGTCGTGATTTTACCGATTTACTTAACCTCACCAATATGGGTTTTCGAGGGAAGAAATAAAATCTCTATGCTTTCCAAATACGAACATGTTAAATCTATTATTCTCTATGTTTGATAGAAACTATTTGCTTTGACGACAATAAGGTTTAGTCAAAAAGATGAATCATATACCTTTTTTGTTGATTAAGCCAATTCTTCGAGACATGAATTATTGGATGAACATGTAGAACACGCTGAAAAAAAGTAACAATAAATTATTAAATTTCATTTAACTGTCAAACCCGGTAAGACCTATGCAAAATCTCCATCACCACTAAAAATACTATCTTCCTTATAAAAGTGAAAGCTGGACTGGACTGGAATTCACTGATTGGTCAAAAACTCGGAGCTGAAGTTTTAAACAATTATACTGATTGAAATCGCTTATTAAAAACAAAATAATATGGTTCCCTAATTCAATCTCCACTGACTTAAGTTTTTAACCGGGTCAAGTCTTCTGGTTGTTTTAGTTATGATGAACTTTAAACATTCTTCTAAAAATAGAAAGAAAACTGCACACTTGTTTTTCCCGTGTTAAAATCTGCTAAAATACCATGAACAAATTATACTTTTATTAAGACTCAATGTGAGCTCAAAGTTAGTATATAGTAAGTATTGACAAAATAAAACTTACTAAGTCTTGATTTAAATCTTTTGGACATTTTGTTAGTTGTTATTGATTCTCGATAGTCCATCAAAACCCATTAACTGTTAGCAATGATTAGTGAGGTTAATCATTTTTGAACATAATTCAGCTTGGTGGTTTTGTATTAAACTGAACTTGTTTCTTGGCACTTTTGATAGATCTTTGTATTGGTAATTGTTTGAAATGTTTTTCGTCCTTTTCCACATAATAATGGTCGACAACTTCCTCTTGTGGTTCCTTATTAGTATTGAAATCATTCACTGTAGCAACATTCTGAATGTCTTCTCCAAGTTGATGTTTAGAAAGTCTATGACCTTGGTTTGTATTCAAGTCACAATTATCTTTTACGTTATTGGTATTAAGAGTACTTGCTCTAGTTGATGGTGATATACTTAAACTCTCAAAACTATTATTAGTTTTACAAATTTCAATTTCACTGTGTTGATGATTTATCTTTTTTGATAATGTTCGCTCTCTCTGATGAAGATGATGCATGTAGTTCAATGTTTTGACTGTGTGTTTTCCAACTGGGAGTGAATGTCCTTTCAACATAACTGATGGTTGAATGTTCAATATTTTTGGAATCAGTAACTGTTTTGGTTTTTCTGATGTACGTGGTAGTGCAGAATAAGGTCGATTTGAAGAATATTTCGTATAGTGACTAGTTGGTCGTAAATTCTGACTTGAAAACGATCTTCTCATCATAGGAGGCTTATTTTGTTTCCTTACATTCAGTCGCTCATTGGGCAATGAAAAAGTGAATTCCTTTGTTGATAAAGCTGATGAAGGACGAATTTCTTTTGATTTAGATGACTCGTTGGTCTTCTTATTCACATTCGATGGTTTTGTAATGTGACACTCACATTTACATTTAACAATACTAGAACATTTGGCAATTTTTGCCGTTTGCTTTTCTGTTAAACGTTCTCTGTCATTGATAGCTTTTGAAGAAACGGACAAGTTTTTTTCATGTATTTTCTTTAAAATCATCTTGTTATTTTGAGATAAATGTTTCTGATTTTTATTTACCATCACAAACGGAAGAACTGGTATTAAACCTTCATCATCACTTTCATAAGAGTCCGAAGAATCATCATCAGAAATTGGTGTTGTACAAGGAACTCGAATCTCAAGGCCAGGTGTACTAGGTGCAAAAACCTTATCAAAATTTTTCTCTCTGGTAGATAATATTTGTTGTTTTTCTTTCAATTGTACTCCAAGATTCACATCCAAGACATCTGAAAGTGTTACATTGATTGAGTCATATTTGTTGAAGTCATTATCAAAACTCATGATGGTGTCTTCGAAAAAAAAATAGAATAGAATGATTTCAATTTACAGCTCAGAAAGAATATTTCCAGGTGTCTTCTAACTAGACAAAATACATTCTTGATTGATACATCAGACGGACAGACAATTAGAGTCAAATGTGAAACCTCTTGATCTTGCACTAATTTATATACTCCAGATCAAAGGTACTGGTAAATATCACATGGCTCGCACCCCCCCCCCGCCTGAGCTGGGGGAGCTACACCTCAAATTTGCCATATACGTGGGAGCTGTTTGTTTTTGCCTGACAGGCGGGGGGAGCTCTATCTTGGGGGGGGGACCTGCATAATTTTATGTAACTGTGGGGGCTAAATAACACTTCCTAAATTTTTTTCTTTACTGTTTTTAATTTCTCTAAAAAACCTTTATGTCTTCATGCGAAGTGTGATCTGATCCTTAGAAGTGCACACACATGTAAATAGAGCTTTGGAAATCCTTGCAGGGTTCCCAGCGGTCAGGGAAAACCTGGAAAACCTGGAAAAAGGACTACTTTTAGAAAAAGTCAGGCAAAACCTGGAAAAGTCAGGGAATTTGTTTCCAGAATGCCTTGAATTTGATGATTTTTAGCCAATCTAGGAATCTCCTCTTTTCAAAATTTTTCTTGTCGGACCCAACCATGGTGGGTCTTCCAAATAATCATGATAATTGTCAGGGGAAAAGGGTGGATTTTTTACCAAAAGTCAGGGAAAATTAATCTTGGAAACTGCCTCTTGGCACTATTTCAGAGGGCAATTTTAAGAACTCAAGGGTGCATAAGTTGTATAATGTTAAGTTACTACTAGTTTACTTTACTGTTTATTTACTTGTGTTTTCATTGACTAAATGGTAAAAACTCACATTGAAAAAAAATTATATATCAAAAATTTTTCCCCTATTATACTGGGACCTAAAATTTTATCAGGCTGGGGGGGACCTTGTTCTTAGGGGGGACCTAAATTTAGCGGGGGGACCTAGAACCCCAGTCGGAGCCATGTATCACAACTATGCAGGCACCCTGAGGCCCCCCCCCAAATTCCAGAAATAGGGGGAAATTCATCCCAAAGCCTAAAAACAAAACAATAGGTCCTGCACAAATTTACCGAAGGAAAAAATGCACAAAATTTCTACAAAAATTCAAATATCTAGCAAAAAAACCCCTCCTCAGGGGAACTTTCCAAGCCCGCCCCAAAAATCAAAGTAGCAAATGTGCTAATTCTCAGCAAAGAAGTATCCAGCCTGCTCAAAAGTATCGCCATTATATTATTTAATTTTGGTAGGGCTCAGTGGGTTCTAGGCCTTATTGGAACAATTTGAGGCTTTTTTTATCCTGAGATACTAAGCTCCTAAGTATTAAGCCAGTCTGGAAATGGTGTACAGTACGCCAAAGATATTCAGAGTGAAAGAGTAATTACTTCTTTTGGTGTATTGGCGTAAGGAGCAGATATTAAGATATTGATGTACTGTAAGTCAAAGCCTTTCAAGAAGAGAGGAGCATCACCATTCTAACGCCTGAATTTCTACGCTAGGTTTAAGCACATCCACCTTGTTCTCAAAGATTCAAATCTATAAAATTAAATAATGTGAAAACTTTTCCTGGGCATCCACTTTTGAGGAGTCACTTGTACAGTTTTGAGGTTTTCGAAAAATAAGATGCATTTGCCATGTGGAAATACATACCTTAAGTTAGTCTAATGTTGACATCCCTCATCTAATTTTGACAATCTTCTTTAACTTTAGAGATAGGAATAATAGGAAGGTTGGAATCGCTGAAACTAATTTTCTTTAGTGTCGGTATAGCAATCAGTTGAGGGATTCCAACAGTGATTCTGACCTTCCTATTATTCCTATTTCTAAAGAAGGATTTTGAAATTAGAAGAGGAATGTTGCTGACACTAGACCAACTTACAGTACCATTAAAAGTATATGGGACATGCTGAAGATATTTTTACTTGACGTCAGAGCAGAACGGTTGTCATAAAACTTCGGATTTTAAAAAAATGGAGAAATTTTAACAAATCTACAAAAAAATGAGAAAAACCACCAAACTTCAACAAAAAATGACATCACCTGCCAAAACCTTGATCGATGATGAGACTCAAAATGTAACCAATCAATGCACCAAATAGAATTGTGTTAAAAGATTAACGATAAAATGGAGGGTTGGGTTGAGAGTGTCACAAATAGAAATAGAATTAGAACCAGTGCAGAGTGTATCAAGGCGAAATCCAAAATGAAAAGAGGCTAAATGTTATTGTCATATAGAATTACAATCAATATGCCAGGAGTACAACAAAGAAAAGTTGTCACTGTACTGAAAACCTCATCCAAAATCAATAAAATAGTTGACAAATCAAAGAGAGGAGATAAAGATAAGAAATAAAGAGATATTTTTAAGAGATAAAGTCCTCAGAATATAAAGAAAGATAAGAGAAAGAAATCGAGCTCTTTAAATATAACACATCTATGTTCTTACCTCATTTGTTTCACTTAAGTTGCTTGTCCAGATGACAGTTTTATGCAGAGATTTTAGTGATTTTTAAAAGTCATAAAGTCATGAAGTCCAGATTTGTTTACATCATTTTGATCACCCAACTATTCTTTTTAAAGAGCCTCGCTTTGAATCTAAAACGTAAACAAACTTGAATAAATCCTATCTGCTAAATGAATCTAGGCCCAGCTCCTGTTTTGAAGAGGTTTGCGATATTCCAAGGTAACATATGGTCCCCAGGTCCCCATATGGTAGAATTCATAATTATCAATTTTCATAGGTAAATCACAAATTTATTTGGATATACATATAATAGAAATCAAATATATTTTAAGATGAAAAATCTGAAAAACAGTAAGCAATGACCAAGAGGAAAAAGAAAAGGCAAACATGAAAACTGAAACCCCCAAAGACCAGTGTAAAATATGGTAGAATTGGCTAGTTTTCGAAAGTTTATAAATTTGAAGGATTGGAACGTGTTATTAACATTCGAAAAAGATGGCGGACAACACACACATGACCAAAGAAGTTTCAAATTTATTTGATGAACTATTTTCTGAAGATTATGAAAGTTTGAAGAATGTTGATCAAGTTTTCATTGATTATCAAAAGCAGGAGACAAGTTTGAAAACAGCAGTAAGTTAAGCATTTTGTTTTCATCCAATTGCAAAGTGTTTCAGTCAGGCCAGGCAGGTCACTTCTTGATCACCAATTGGCCAAGAAGTTTATTATGATAAAAAACAAAAAAAAAACAATTGAATACCTATCAACAGGGAAGCTTTCATAAAGTTCTTGATGACTGTCAATTAGGAACATAGACCTTTTTTCAAAGAGGCTACCCTGTTGAATAATTATGTAGTCCAGCAGAAAAACGATGATAAAACCATGCATAATTATTACAATATGCATGATACAGTAATTATGCATGGCTCTATCATTGTTTTTATGGCTGGACTACATAATTATTCAGCAGGACGTCCTCTTTGAAAAAAGGTCTATTTGGCAAGCTCCTGTACACGGCCGCTATCCAAAAAATTGTTACAGTACTCATAAAAAAATTAGTGTCATTTTTACCGTTTTTTGCTTTAGCGAGATCACAAAAACAAACCAAACCAAGTGAGAAGTGGTCTATAGGATCGATCATTGGAACGGCTCGATGACGGATCGATATGTGATCGCTGGATTACTTAACGATCCGGATAGGAGATCGATAGACAGATAGAGGATAGATACTTAGTTATCGATTATTTATCGATCTATCATCGATCTTTTATCAATCTTATCGACCCTATCGACTCATACTTGATTTACAATCGATAGACAAATCAATTAACGATCGATAACAAATCGATCAACGATCGATCACGAATCGATTAACGATCGATGCATCACGAATAGATTAACGATCGATGCATCACGAATCGATTAACGATCAATGACAAATCGATTAACGATCGATAACAAATCGATTTACGATCGATGACGAATCGATTAACGATCGATGACGAATCGATTAACGATCGATGACGAATCGATTAACGATTGATGACGAATCCATTAACGATCGATGTCGAATTGATTAACGATCAATGACGAATCGGTATACTTGATTGAAATACTAGCTCGATAATGGATCAACTAAAGGATCGATACTCAAGACTTTTTAAGTCTTTTTAATGGCCGAATCTTCCATCGATCTCCTATCCGGATCGTTAAGTAATCCATCGATCACATATCGATCCGTCATCAAGCCGTTCGGATGATTGATCCTATCGAGCGCGGGCGTCTGGCTAGAAGTTACCCTGAGATTGGGTAACTTGCATCAGTGGAGGCTAACATGCATAGCCTTCAAATAAAAGACCTGACCGGTCATTAATATACAAAGTTAAATAAAAAACAATGGTAGAGTAGAGCTGCGAGCGGAGCTGTGTAATTGAATTTTAATGACCAGTTGGGTGTTTAAGATAGAAACTGCAATTATTGCTCTTTTCGGCAATTATTGCCGTTTTTGCAAATAAAACTTAATTTTATTATTGAACACGTGGTATTTGACACCTTCGCGATAAGTAGGCCCACTGTTCCTCATTTAGTTTTGTTTTCAATTGGTTTTGGAAATGCAGATAGCAAAATCGAGTCATATGTAAACAAATTTACATCAGGGTTTTTTTTATCTCTTTCTGGCTGTGTTTCGGCATTGATGCAGGATCTTTTAACATTATTTTAGAACTTTTCATGTTATTGAGCAACGAAAAATTGAAAAAAATACTTTTAAAAATCCGAAAAACCTTTCCCTCAATGCAATTTTACTATTTTCAAACACTCTGACATCTTTGCCCTTAAAAGGACAACACATTTTGCTGATTCAGCATTTCATCGTTAAAAAATTGCCGTTTTGGGCAACAATTTCTGAAAAGAGCAATAATTGCAGTTTTTATCTTAAACACGTCTGACTGATGACCAGCCAGGTCTTTCATTTGAGGGCTATGCATGTTAGCCTCAACTGATGCAAGTTACCCAATCTCACGGTAGAAGATAATATATTGAAATTGTAGAAGTTAAACAGTATAGACCTACAACCTAACTCTTCATACTAGGGGTAGGGGGTAGAGTAACTTTTTTGGGGGGTATCTTCAGATCTTCTTTGCCTGGTGTTTTTTCTGTTCCATATAATGATAGAAGACATTTAAAAACATTTTTCTTTAATTTTATGCATTTTTGACGAATTCCAGCCCAAAAAACTGCCCGGGGGGGCTTTTTTACCAAAAAATGGCATTTTCTGGCCTTTTCAGGCCTGTAAATATGTCAAAACTATTGCAAATCTTATTTTTTTTACTTGCTGTACTAAATTTTATGAAGAAACAACAAAATAATCATATTGGATTGAAAATTGTGCCCGTTGGAGCCCTAAACGAGCTGTTTTAAGCCGATTTTGGGTAGCAAAATGCTTTTTAAGGCCAATTTTGCAAGTTCATAAACTTTACAAGCTAATTGATTCACACGTCTGAAATTTTCAGAGATGGAAGTCTTCAGTAAAGTATTTAAGCAAAATGAATTTCAAGATTTTCACTTTTTTCAAAAAATCATAATGGCGTCTTCAAAAATCGAAGTTTTACTTTTAGCGTTTAGGCGACAATCACAAATATCTTTGTTTCACGTCGCCTGCCCAACCGACTCGGAGAGCTGGTAAATTCGTCAGACTTTTTTTGTCGATGATGTTTCCAAGCATTTCCTTCCCTAAAAAATTTTATTATATAGCTAATTTTTTACTTCCGATTCTAGTGCATTTGCAGCATTTTGACTTTGTTTAAATCATAACAAGCGTCATTTTGTTTCAAAGGTCATAGTGTTTAAAGTTTGTAATTTGAAACCAGTTATCAAATGTTTTTCCGACTGTTTTAGGAAGTATGGGAAAACCGTCGAAAGAATTTTTATATATTTTCAAATTGTAAATTTCCTTTTTTTTCTTCAAATTATTATGATGATAATAGCATCGGAGTTATTCATTTTCTGCATTCCTTTTACGCCCAACCAGGTTCTCGTCCAACTTCTGATTCTGTGTTTGACAGTTTTTTTGTTTTTGTTTTTAATTTTTATGTGATTTTTTCTATTTTTGTGTGAGATGTTGTTTGCTTCACCTGTAGTGTATGTGGTAAGTTGTTACAGTGTGTCTTTTTGCCCTTTTGTACTGTATTTTGTTGCAGTGTCTGTTTTTTGTTTGTTATTTGTTTGGAAGCTGCTGGTCGGTTTCTTTTTCTTTTATGTTTTCTGAGTGTGGGCCCTTAAACACGTGGAAAGTCACTATGCCAGTCACAAGTCTGAGACTTTGGTTGGTGTTTTGTGTTTGTATGTTTTTTAATGTATTTGCTTTTGTACTTGTCTACATTTCTTATGTATTTTGATGAACTTGTGTAAATGATTGTACGAAAGTGTACTTATCAAAAAGATTTTAGCAATTCATTGTTTCTCCACTATTACTTTTCTTCTATCTTCATCCGGATTAGTTTTTTCTTTCACATACCACAATTCAAATTCCCTTTGACTTTTTGCTAAATTACCCTCTGTTTTGGAATGATTTAAAAATTAAAAAATTAAAAATACCAAAGAAATATTCTTCACTTTTTTCGTTTTTATCAGTTTGAGTTATTTATATATCAATACAGTCTTTTTCTACAATGACAGATATTAAATATGTTCACTATATATTTGTGATTGCCGCCTTACCACCCTTGAAGCAGCAGGCACCTCTGTCTTTCCGCAACTCTGTCTTTCCACAACTCTGTCCGCCATTTTAGATAGCCTTAACAATTGATCCAAAAAGGCGTCCTCATCTTGCAAGATAATTTGTTTTGGTCTCCGACGCTTCGGGGAAAGTCGCAATGTTTTTGGTTGTTTTCGATTGGAAAATGGAAAGAAACTTGCATTTACAAGTGTTATTTAGTTTTTGCTCCTAACTGACTGTTTGATGATAGTTCAATATAAAAGTCAACGTCAATGACAACCTCATTCCCTGTGCATTATCAGCTTTTTTATGCTTACTGATAGCGATAGATAATACCCTGGTATTCTTAAGATTACGTAATTCAAAAACAAAACATCAGCGTATTGTTATGAGAAGTCGCATCAGCCAACACGGTATTCTCTGGTGTCAATCAGTAACGTAAATAAAGCATGGGATCACTGGGACAAGGTTGGGGCAATGATAATTTTTCTTAATTTTCCGATAGTAATGCTTTCAATGGAAAATGTACTTAAAGTACTTAAAAGTTTTTTTAGCACTGTTAGCACCCAAAAACATGTCATCAAAAGAAGTATTGACGTTGTAGATTGTAATAAATGCTGCATCATAATATTTTTTTTCAACCAAAAAATATATTGAGTAAAAAAGTTCATTTTTGGGTTATTTTGATAAAAATTTTCAAACAACTACAATCTAACGCAGGCATTACAGTTTGATTTGGATTCAAACATGTCTGGTAAGTTGGTCATTCCTCATCTAATTCTGGACAAATTTCTTTAAAGTTGGAAATAATAGGAAGGTCTGAATTACTGATTAAGATTTAATTTCCTTTGTTAGCGTTAAAAGAGGAAATATCTGTTAGTCAGTGATTCCTTAATCATTAAGTAACTAATTTTTTTGATCCAACAGAGATAATCAATAATAAAAATAATCAATATAATCTTTTTGTATTTTTTTTTTATCAGATTGAGGAAAGTGAAGTGAAGACTGAAGGAGATTTAAACAATCTGTCCGAAACATGTACCTCTACACTTCAAGAATTAGAGAGCATTAGTGAGCAAATCACTTCTCTTCTGACACAATACCAAACACACATTGACACTGTTACGAAACCAAAAGATGAGTTAGAATCTAAAGTCATCCAAAATGAACAACTAGAACAAGAAATCTGTTACAAATTATGGGTAGACAAAATTCAATCCCAGAGGTTAGTTGATGATAATACATAACAAAATGTTTTGTCTGTAATTTACAACTTACAGTCAAAGAAATCCAAATGAGTTAACCAAGAATAATTGTGAACTCTAAGAAAGAAAATGATTTTTTTAAACCATCTTTTGTTTAAGTTCTGCTGTAAAGAAAAGCATTAATTCAAGTGATATCAAAAATGCAGTTGATCAACATTATATACTCTATCAAATTTGTGCTGCACTACAGTCGTCAGCCTGTGGAAATCTCAGAAATTTCTCATATGATGTCTGTGAGAAACTGTATCAAGAGTTAAGAGCATCCATTGAAAGGTAAGATAATTAAGTCAGAAAATTATGAATATGTACAGTTTTTTGTTTGAACAAATAGAAAAAACATTGTTGTTAATTGACAACCTAGAACATGGGCCTAATAATTGAGATCAGTGACTTTTTGTTTTGCTTCCCATCTTTGCCTGTTAAAATAGGTAACAGAAGTTCAAAAGAAACTTTGTTAATTTCAAATTTGTTTAAAAATTATTGAAAAAAATAAATACTTTTGGCATAAAGAAAGGCAAGCCCTTACCAACATTTGTCAAAAGAATGATGGAATATACAACCATCTAATGGATGGTAAAAGACTGTAATGTAAGCCCAATTTTTTTTCATTATTTTTTTAGTAAATTATCCGTGCTTTTGACAACAATGAAGTTTCCGTTTGCAAATGGCGTTTCAGCTCCCGTTTTCAACCAGAAAGAAGAAACTGAGGAGCAATTCAAGAATCTACTCACCATTGCTGTCAAACTACAATCTCTGTACTGTATTTTTCTTTTGATGCATAAACAGACCCTCTCTGTTACCATGATCAAGTTTCATTATTTTTGTATATTTCGCTAACTAAAATTTTTAATCAGGCTACCTGTTTGCACACGGAACTAAGTGGAAAATATTATTACATTATTATACCCTTTCATGGTGTTTTCTTGGAATTGAAGATTGGAGTGACTTATGAGCTCACGACTTTTACAAATGTGAAAAATATCTACAAAGAAATGCTAGTTTTCTGAAAATTTATTATTATCTTCATTATTTTACAGGTCCATAGACAGCAAGTATTCACTTGTCACGCTACTACTAACTGACCCATTCAAGAAGAGGTTTCACTTTCATTTTTATGGAGATAGACATACCAATAATGTTGAAAAGGTTTGATTAAGTTTATAAGATTTGTTTATAATTGTTATAAATACTTGTGTGAAATATTAGACATACCTTAAGGGAACTTATTTTGGCGGGAACTAATTTTAGCGAGCAGCAAAAATCTTAAAAAAAAATAATTTTGGCGGGAAATTATTTTGGCGAGTGAGCAAAATATTTAATTTTGGCGGGAACTAATTTTGGCGAATTTTGACTAAATTCGCCAAATTCGCCAAAATTAGTTCCCGCCAAAATAAGTTCCCTTAAGGTAAATTAATGTTTCGTTGAAATATCATTAAGTATGGTATCCGATTTACAATACTGTTTTTAAATATTTCCTATCTATATAGGAAATATTTGTTAAAACGGTAATTTTTCTCCTTCTTCTCCTTCTTCTTCAAGTCTAACGCTCGGTTTTGGTCAATTTCGTGAGTTTGTACATGAGTTTCTTTTTAAATCAAGCTCCGGCGGTAAAAACAGTAGAATGTTCTTTTTTCGAGGCGGAAGACGTCATTTCTTCGAGAAACGTCCGTGGTAAATATCGGTACGGCCCTCTATTCTCCTTGTCGATCGGACAACGTCGGCCGTTTCAGAAGCGTATTGTTGATCGGACCATACTGCTTTGTTTCTAACTGTCAAAACAAAGATGGCAGAAAATAGACAACAACTTTTGCTCTTTCGCTACTTTTCTTTGCTTTGGTTTATATGCTTTGATGAGTTGAATTGGATCATGATTCTTGTACGATTCTCACAAGGAATGGTCGATAGTGAACTTTTCTTAATATTCCTTTCTGGAATTGATGTTTCGTTTACATTCTGTTTGGAATGAGCTGGAATGAGAGATGATACAATCTCTTTTGATTGAGTCTTGGTCTTGGAAAAACAGGACATCAACTTTCACAACAAACTAACTTCAATTTTGTTTGTATATTTACATAAATTGTACAAAGGCAAGTGACTGTGAATAAATCTGACCATGTTATACCTGAAAAATTACATACTTGCAATATGAAAAAAGTTTGCACCCAACGAATGCAATAATGCCAACAGTGCAACAATGGAAATGGTTGAGGAACTGATTTTAGCTAAAAATTTAAACATGGAGTAAAATTGACTGGCTAATGATTGAATTTCCCTTGGTTTTTTTTATCTACAACAATGAATTAACTGCTGGGAATAGTGACAGTTAGTGAAAACTCGTTGCGGTTATAAATTTCAAATTTTAAAGCTGATAACCGGATCAGGAACACCACAGCCCCAATATGAAGAATGTTATGTTATACTTCGTAAAAGGTTTATTGCATTGAATATGGATGTAAATAATTTGAAATCACCTCACATGAACAATTAAAATTTTTCTTGAACTTGGAGATTTTCTTCCCCGCGTGCATTTTAAAATGTGGAAAACTTTAGTTGTGAATTTAGAGATCTTTTGCAACGTGTGTTTTAAACGTGGAAACTTTTGTCGTGAATTTGGAGATTTTCTTACTGTCAACTGCTCCAACTTGGACTATCTGACAAAACATGGGACGGCAATTTGGCCACCATTTCACCGAACCTCCAAAGTTATTTGATTTGAGTTAATGAACGGCGTATTAAAAAAATGGCAAAACAATGGAGCGTTTGACGTCACTCGCGCAGCAAGTTACACACGCATTATTTGTTAATCCCATCGGGCGATAGGCGGTTAGGCAGCGGGGGTTCTCTAATTCTCTAATCGGCGCTATTAGTGAAAGTTATCGTGACATGTTATGAAAGGAAGTATGATTGATAAACTTGGTGGAGTTATCAAAACAAATTTGTTGTCAAAGAGATTTAACAAGTTAGTGAAAATACAGACCAGATATCAAACAATCCCATGTTTCGACCAATCGTCCCAAGTTAAAGCAGTTGACGGTATATACATTTAAAATGTGGAAACTTTTGTGATAAATTTGGAGATTTTCTTACACGTGCATTCAAAACGTGGAAAACTTTTATCGTGAACTTGACATTTTCTTCCACATGCATTTAAAAAATGAAGAAAACTCAAGTGATTTCCTGGCATGACAATTTATTTTATTTTCTGACATTTTTTTGGAAATTTTGATTGTTTCCTAGTATGTATGTGACATTTTTTGCTCTTGCAGCATGCTTTTGGAAATCATAAAATGGCTTCTGTTAGGGGAATTTTTTCCTATCGACATTCTTCCAGATTATGAAATGTTTCCCAGTATTATAAAAATGAGATTTTTTTTTTTTTCATTCTGTCGGAAAATATGAAATTGTTTCCCTGTTTTGAAAGATTTTTACTTTTTAGCACGTACATTATTTCAAAAAACTCCAAAAGTTAATTTAAATTTTTACATTTTTTACAATATTTTATATATGAAAGTATAATGCAAAATATTTCATCTCATTTTGAAAATATATAAAATTTTCTTTGGTTTTCTTACTGTGAAATATTCTCCTTTTTGTCATTCTTTCATTTTAAATATTTGCCCTTTTTGGCTACATAATATTTCTGGAAATCAGCGCTTAAAATAATAATTATATAATCAGATCTTTTGATGTGTTCAACAACACTCTACTTGGCGGTGCGACGCCGGGTGACCACTAGCATAATACTAAAATCCATTTAAAGTCCACCTAACGAAAATTAAAGTTCCAGCCAATTTGATTACTGCATTGTTGTTCTCAGTCGGGTTCAGCTTGGATATATTCCGTGATCCGTAGCTTTGAACCTACAGTCATCTTATGAATAATCCTGTAAATACTGGCAATAGCATACATGGAATTTTGAAATTCTTAGGGACTTGTGTTGCTTGATGTTATCTGAGATTTAAAGCACTTTGAAATCTTTTGAGGACATCAATTATTATTTTTTAACATTTGTAAAGGAAATATTTATCCGCATCTTTGCGGTTCTTGTTTTTAATTAAAAATGGGTAAAGAATCTCGAAAGGTTCTTGCCAAAGATTTTTATTGAGTGTCTTTGTTAAATCATAATACAGTACTACTCTACATTCAGAGACATGTTGAGAAAAAGAACAAGTCTTTTAGCCCAAATTTTTATCTATCATCTTTCTATTTCTTCCAGTCAGAAAAAACTTTGTTTTCTATTTTAGCCTGAATGGTTTTTGACACAAATACTGAATTGGAAGCGTGATCATATGCAGTTTATCGAAGGATACATCAATCCTTTGTTGAAAGAATGTACTAAAGATGAGGAGTTCAGTCTAAAGGTATACGTTTTTATAAGAACATCTAAAAATGTTTTAAACCTTATGGATGTCCCTAACTTTTTTTCACCCCATGCTGTCAGTGTTTTTGTGGGGTTTTGTCTGCGACGCTTTAAAATTGATTTCAACGACAATCACATGGATAAAATGTTCTTAATTTCATCAATCTTTGAATATAAATTAAAAAAAAAGAATTTCTTTCCATTTTCCAAGGATGAATTCTTAGAGATTTTACTCGACCTTTGCGAAGAGAAGCTACGTAAAACCTTGAAACAATGTCTTGATGATGACGTTCTGCTTGCTCATCTCATCGATGAAACTATGGTATTCGACAAAGAACTGCAGCTGCTTACTCCTGGACAACCAGAAATGAACTGCATTAAAGTCTTGCTGGAAGAAGAGAACTTAAAACATTGGATTGATCTGGAAAAGAAGTGTTTGTATTCTTTATGTCTCGTCTCTTTATTCATACGCCTCTTCTATTTGGGGGAAATTTTTCGGGTTATATTTGTTAAGTAGCTAAAACCTCATCCTTGCTTTCTTTTAAAATTGAAATGAACCTTTGCAACATAGTAACATAATGGCATACTTGTTTAGCAATTCTAAATTTTATATAATTTCACACAAATTTCATACAAATTTCCCATAAATTTCCGGTAGTTTTCACATAAGTTTCCCATATAAATTTCACTTAAATTTCACAAAAACACCATATGAATTTCCGTAAATTTCGAATGAATTTAAAGAGTGAAATCATAATTACTTTTTAAATTGCCGAACCTTTAATATGATGATGATCATAGACAATTTAAATCAAATTTCTCTTTCTTTAGTGGCAATGGAAGTTATCACAGATTTAATTGAGAAACCTAATAATTGGCAACCCAAATTCTCTGATGTTGTTGTTATTGAAAAGAAATTATCATTTTACGTGCCAAAATGTGTTGAAGAATTTGTTACCATGGTTTCCATGATGATGAGTAAGCAAAAAATAATCCAACAATGAAACTGGAGCTAACTAATTCCCCATCTGGGTACCAAAATCAAGAAAATTGAATATTGTGCGGAAATTTGTCCCAAATTTTGTTAATATTAAAACGAAATTTCAAATTTTGGTTATACGGCCACTCATATAGTATGTACGCAGTGAAAGGGGCAGAGGGGGGTTTAGCAAAAGCGTATGTCTATTGTTTGAATGACGTCATTTATATTGTCCTCTGCGTACAAGCAGGAGGGTGTGTCAAATATTGGAAAATGTTTGCTTACATACTATATGCATGACCCTTTTGGACATACCTGTCACCTCGCAAACATGCACACTACAGTAGTATTCTCCTCGACGAATATGATTCTCTTTGTCTGATTCTGATGAAATTCCTTATTTTTATAGATCGGTATGAGAACATCAGTGAGCGATCATCACAAAAATTATTCATGGTGGTTTTGAATGATACCATCAATTCTTTTGTTTTGGAAATGAAACAAAAAGCATCAGTGGAACACATTCGGCCAGAATCTCAAGCATATTGTTCCATTATGAATGGAGCTTTCTATCTTCATCACATTTTAACAGAATGGTCCAGCGATATTGTACGTTAATGTTTTAAAGTGTCTGCAATAGTGCTCAACTGAAAGGAGCCCTACATGACCATCAAGATGATGGAATATCAGATTTTATTTGTTCTTGAATTTTGATTTCTTTTGATTAAATTTGAAAGCGAAAGTCTTCTTCCTTCTATTTTCCAATAATCTAGAAGTGAGTCATTAGGCATTAGACAATTTGAAAGTAATTTGCTTTTGAGTATTGCTTTTATTAGAATGGTTTTTTGCGCTCTTGATTAGAAAGTGCTCGTGCATTGTACCTCATAATATAAGAACGGAAATCTGAATTAAAGATTTTTTTTAGAAAGGAGGCTCTCCTCTCTGCTCCTCTTATGTTGGCAAAGCAGAATTGACAAAAGGATCTCTCAAAATCTGTGCTTGCATAGGGAGGGAAGGAAAGTTGTTTTTTCTTTTGTTTAAAAATGCTGTGTAAGAAAATGGTAGGAGATACGTTAAATGGTGTCCTTTAAATACACAAACATAAATGAAATAATTGAGTGTATCGTAGACTAAGCTCTAGTTTAGACGGCCCACTTTTTGCCCTGCCTATTCTAATTGTGAATTAAAGAGGGCATAAAGGGGGCTGTCTAAAGTGATGCATAGCCCTCTTTTGACGTCAATGCAATGTCTTCTTTTAAACCTTTCCAAGCAAAGATTTTAACAACCAACTTTGTGCCCTCTTTCTGCCTACTCTAACAATTTAAACTAAACTAGAGCTAAGATCATGCCATTAAAACATAATATTAAGTTTGAATTTCCCATTTTAGCGATTTCTTTCGATACTAATCGATGGAGACACGAAAGATTCGAATGAATCGGACAACGAAGCTGAAGAAGAAGAAGATATTGCTAGACCTTTTGATACAGAGATTCAAACGTTGGAGAAATTTTTGGATGAATTGATCGATTGGCTTATTAAATACATGACGGATGGTTTGAAAAACAAACTGAAACCCTACAAAGCAGAGAGGTTACTGATTGATGTTTTGTAATATCTCTTGCATTGAACTCCTCGTTTTAGCGTTGCTTGATTTTCAAAAAATGTTTAACATTTTGTGTTTATTCAATTGGTTGAATACAAAAGTGCTCGATATTCCATTAAGTACTCCATAATATAATAAAAAATTTTATTTCGTTGACAAGTTTTAGATATTCCTCCATCTTCGAAACCGGTGACAACCGTCGGATACAAATATCTTTTCTTTAGAAAAATTTATGGTTTGATGGAAAATCAATTTTGTTTTAGGTTTCGTATCCATAGGCATAGGAAAGACATTCGAATTCTTTGTGATTTCTTTCTTGATATATTTTTGGTCAAATGCAAGCACAATATCTTTATATCTGTCTGCCATGGGTTATCCTTTGACGGAGCAGTTGAAAATTATTTATTTCAACTCGTTTTCAATACGATTGCCAGATAACAGAACTCAATCCAATTATTACTTTTGTTTCATCAGCTGGCACTCACTACCTCGTATCAAGGATTACGTCATACCAACACTTTCTTCTGGAGCATGCAGTCTAATGCTTTTCATCAAAGAACATCTACATTCGCTTGAAGAGAAATGTTACCATGATGTGTTTGATAAAATATGGAGAGAATTTTGTTATTCCATTGACGAGCTACTTTTCACTGAGGTTTTGTTTAGGTTTTTCCCAGTACTCTGAAATATGTCAGTTTAATCAAAAAATCGATTTGAAAATTAATTTTAGATTCTAATAACAACAAACATATCAGAGCCTTCAATCCAAACTCAATTAATTTCAATTTTAGTTATTTCAATTTAATGATGAATTTGTGAATATTTCCCTTACACAATTTGAAGACTTACACTTTTTTATTCTTTGATCTAATTAAATGAATCGTGGGGATATTTTCAGCCTCGGTTTAAATCTTGATTATTGATTTTAAGAACTATTTCCAAAATGGATTTTTCAGATTGTTTGTGAATGTCATTTCAATGAAGGAGGCGCGTCCCAACTTCAGTTTGATATCAAGAAGAATCTGTATGTGCTTTTCGGTCAATACACGCTGCGAGTTGAAAATTATTTTAAGAGGTAAGAGCTTTCCTTGTTAAGGTCACTTTATTGTCTATTAATTTTCATCCTTGACACCCTGCCTGGAATGGTTTGTCCATTGCGGGGCAAGTCCGTTATCTAAGCCTTCACACTACAAATTGGCGATGATTTGACGTCAAACGAGCATAAAGTCATTTTCTTGCATCTATCCGTGATAAATAAAAATCAAAACGATCTGTCATATAAAGCTGGCTGTCCACTAGTTCGAATCTTTTTGTCGCAAAAAATAAATCCAGACATATGTATGAAATAAAGAATCTATCATTTTGTCAGGTTTTGTTTGCGATGGGGTAAAATTCAATTGTTGCCAAAAGAAGAAGTAGATTTTCAGTTGGATTTATTTTTTGTCAAAAAGTGTTTGCGATGAACTTGCGACAAATATTTTTTTTTCAGTGGACACTTAGCTTAAGAGGGAATTCAAATGTGTTCAATGTAAACTTTAATTCTTAGCTGCATCCAACAATGGCCATATTGCAATTTTTTTGTCACTTTTTAGATTACGTGAATCCTGTATATTATTGAACCTGTTAGCTGGATCTGCACTATTGATTAAGGAACGTCTCAAAGTATCCACAGCTGAAAATTCTGATGAAATACAAGACATCTTAGAAGAACACGACATTCACGTTTTATCTTTCGAACATGTTAACAGAATTATTCATTCACGTGTAGACTGGCCCAAAGTATAACACTCTGTATAGACTCGATGTGAAAATATGTTTAGAATAGGATATTTTTCAATGATAGTCTTGGATAAATCTCTCGAATGGTGGGTGGTTTGACGAAGGATCTTAGAATGATATTATCACTTGAATCAATGCCTTGTTGACGGCATGTAACATATGTTCGCATAACGAAAGATCGTACATAACGTTGTTGAAAAGCTCAAATAGCTTTATTTGAATATTCAGGGTTTTACATGGCCGATACTATGGTGCCCGCGTCAGCTGGATAACTAGATTCTGTAAGAGGAGCAATTTGTGCAGGGGAATGAAGTTCTGCTAACATTAGCTTTGGAAACATTTTTTGATGAGTCATGGCGTTCTAAGTTCAAGGCCCTGTAAAAGTGCTTTGACGTCGAAATTCCGTGGTGTCAAAAACAGCTATCCTTGTAATTTGAGCAGCTCAAGTTACTACTAATGCATGGTTTTAAATAAAACTAGAATATCAGTCAGCAATCTATAAACGATCTTTTGGTATCTCGCCATCACCTCAAAATGAAGGGTTATTACCACAATTGCACTCTTAGAGGAGTTAAGCCTGGAGTTGTCCTTGGACTCAATGGTTTAAGAATCGACACTCGGTTCCAGTTCTTATTTAATCAAATAGGAAAAGGATAGTGATTGTAGAACATAAGTCGAAGTGGTATGAGATTCCAGAATATGATTTCTTTGATTTGATGACGGACATCGGTTAATTTATTAGCGGGTTTTTCGGAGATGGGATGGGATCCAACATTTCTAAAAGAAAAAGAGCTTTATCACCATTTCAATTTTAATTATAATTGAATTTAATTAAAAATTATTTATCACATATTTTGTAGTTTCAATCTTTCAATAATGTTGTCTATATTTTATTAGATTTTCCACATTTTTTTAATCTGTTTCTTTTGAGTAAGATGTCTCACTTTTTACCAAAGTGTCGAAACTTAAATAGTACAAATTTTAATTTTTCTAAGGTTCCTGTAAAATTTCTTATCGCTTAGACGAGGCTGTTGTAGTCTGCTGTATACATTTTTTCCGGAAAATTATTGTAAACTCTTAAGTAAAATTAAGTAAAGTTTTAAAGGATTTCTTACGGCCACACTGTAATCTTCATTCTCTTCTATAACTAGTTAAATTATATTATTAGTTGTATTCTTGAACTTACGCCCTGCATTACATCCTCAAAGTTTTTGTACATTTTTATTTCACCCTTTAATTTTTGACCGGGTGACTCAGCCGAATGTGAGTAGCTTAGATTGGGAAATTTGATCGAGGTGGTAAGTAACTGGGGCTGATAGTAGGTCCTTGGCGCTTCAGTTCAGCATTCAATCTCCCAATTCTAGCGAAAATAAAATAGAGAATAGGCTCTGCCACCAGATGAATATACTCCCTTACACCCCCTTCTCACAGACCCGGTATAGTAGGATTTTTTCAGCCAGTGATGATAAAAATATCGGACTGAAACTCGATGGGGATTTATTATTACCACATATTCTATGGCTGGGGATTTAAATTCTTTTGTTTTCAAGTCAGAAAATCCAATGGAAATGGGAAAAATAGCACACTATTTTGCAGTGACGATTAGTTTATTTGTTTATTTTCAATGGGTACTAAAATTGGAGCATAATCTTCCACCGGGGACGATATTTTTGCCAATTTTTCCAGTGGGAAGGGGTCCCAGTGGGTCTGTGAGAAGTGGGTGCTCACTTGCTTATACATCATTTATATCTATCTTTTTCCGGAGAAAGCAATATCTTTTCAATACAGCAAATAAAAATCTGTTGCCGAATATATGCTACGTGGGCTACCTACACTTAATCCATAAATTCATATTTTTTTTATTGAATATAAAGAAAGATGTGATTTTATTATGAATGAAGTTTATTTAATAGTTTTATTAAAGTTCTGTTAATTTTGATACTTGGATGCGATTCCTTCCACTTTAACATATGAAAACGATCAAGACTTATTTTTAGATTTTAATATTTTTCACTTTTTTTTCATTTTGTTGATAGCACACGGTGACCTAAGTTGGTCCGGAATTTTAAATTTGTTGGTTTTTCAATGTCGACATCATCAAATCCATTAGTCACTAGCATTTCAATTTCGCTGCTGTGATTAGAATCGATCGTAAAATTGGGAGTGCAATTAAAAACAGATGTAATTTGCAAATTTACGAAAATTTATCCTTTGTTTTTCATTTTGTCATTAAAAGCAAAAAGTCATAGTAACACAAAAATGGCTAATATATAGTTTGCTACACATTTAATTGCAAAACCAATCAGATTCAAGATTTTTGGTTGGATTTTTTAATGTTTAAAGAATATATCTTCTAGATCAAGTCACCAGGTTATACTTTTTAGTTCTCAATTCAGCTTTGGATTGATATGATAATCTGGTATATCTGAACGAGAAAAAAAGCGAACTTGATCGAATTTAATGACTTGGCGAACCCAGTTAATGTTGGCGGTGTATGGTTAAATAAGTATTACCCTCTTCATCCTTTAGCAACAATTGAATTATAAGATAAAGTGAAAAACCAGCAATCGTCCACCTTCTCAAGAAATCAGCTTACTGTCAAAATGATGAAGAAGCGGACCTCCAAAGAAACCCAAGAGAAACCACTCAAGGGAACAAAAGCGATCGTTTTAGCAGGTATGCAAACCTTATTCGTGGATCTTTTTAGTCTGTACACAGACCCGATGTCTATGACTAACTTCAAAATTCATTGCCGTTGAGGGTCTGTTATCATTGTTTTTATATGGAAAATTAGGGTTACAAAATCATTTAATGGAATGGGACATTCCCGTACCAAAATATTACCCAAAATAATCATCAGAAGTGACGTTGTAAATTTTTCAATTTTGGATGCACCAGAAAGAATGATGAGGGAATGATAAAACTTTTAACTGCAAAATGATTCCATTTTGTAAAATGCCATTCTATTTAATACCCCGCAAACTGAAATCCTTACGTCCATTTGCACCTTTTTGAATGTGGGGGTAGTTTGCCAGGGCGTGGGTTTTCATGCTTTCAAATACAATCAACATTCTAATTTTTGTGATTCAAGCTAAGACCACGTTAAGACTTTACGGTTCCGTATCGTTCCGAAACGAAACGGTACCGAAACGCAAGTGTGAACGTCTAAATTTGAAACGTTAAAAAAGTTAAGACTTAACGTCTTCTTTTTTGACGTTTCGAATTTTGACGTTCAGCAAAAGCAAAACAGATCGAAACGGTTCCACTCCACTATTTTTATCGGAACGGAACTGCTCCGTTTTCTTGCTCCGAAATTAATATGAACACTCTCGACCCGGCAACGGAAACCATACCGGTACGATACGAGACCGTAACGTCTGAACATGGTCTAAAGGATTGTTCCCCTCAGAAATAGAAGAAATATCCTCAATGCTTCAATCTCCCGTCACATTAATCGACTTAAAATGTTATCTCTTTCGTATTCCTATTCTATGCTTTGAGATTAAATGAGTCATTTTTACCTAACAAACTGTCCCCTCAAAAGCTAGATCTTGGAATTTTATATCTAGAACTAATAAAGGGGAAATATTCACACACTTCAGCGTTCAGCATTCCTTCTAAAGTAATTAATCTTATCTTTTTGGTGTTTATTAAATCAGACTATGAAATCCTCTTAAAACTGTTTTCTGGTTTTCTTAATCAAAACTTTTACAGTTGTTTCTACTGACGAAAGTAATTTTTATAAATGTTCCACTCGGTCAGTATAAGTTTTTTTTTGCGGAATTACTGTACCTTCTCTGAGTATACCCATATTGAGTGGTTTTTAGTATTTCTAAATATTGTGGTTTTCGCTACAGCTATTTCAATCTTTCTGTTATATTTCCTCTTATCGACTTCAATATCTTTCAAGTTTATTAAACCAGTTTTATAAGCATTTATTTTCATGTATAAATCAATCAATATAATAAATCTTGTATGCAATTCTTTCAAAAGTGATAAAGATCTTGAGATTTAACTTATGTGTATCCTAGCTTTTGCAAATTACTTCAAATTAAAAAAAAAAGCTGCAATAATATCAATGCAAAGTTTTTAGATTACGTTGCAGCCCATTATTCTTATAAAGAAAAACTGAGGTATTTACCCCCTCTTATCTTTGCTTGCTATTCTTAAACTATAAATAGCAAAGTAAAAAATCTATTTGCTTGCGATTGCTTTCTGAGGTTTATTACAACTTTTTATTACCTATTCTTTTGCTTGTATTCTTGTCGATCTTATATAGAAACTTACTCAGAAAAATTTATTTTCATTTTTAATTTACACCTTTTTTCGTTTTAAATTTTCGTTTTGTGTTGAACGTAACGGAACTTTGACAGCATTTTGTAATATTAAACATTTATTTTTGGATTTTTTTCTTGAAAATTCTAATTTTCATTATTTCTTTCGGGGGACTTAAAGTCTTACTTTTAATTGGCAAATGGTTGGATTTTTAAGGGGGAGGAAATGTGTAGGCGAAACAGTTACGTATATTTGCTATAGACAGCAACTTCTGTGATATTGGTTGAGCTTATGTTGTGTTTTTAATAGTAGCGCTGTGGCTTTAGCAAGACTGGAAAGGCAAATGGATAATTTTGGCTCACTTACTTAAGCATCTTATTAAGTTTTCGTCAGAGAGAAGAATAATTTTTCTATTTTGTATAAAAACAGGCTATTTGTTGGGATAAAAATCACTGATCTGTAGAAACGATTGGATTTTGGTGTCCAACTCTTTCTCCCTCAGCCACAACGTTACTGTATAATAACTAAGCTATATTGAGCTTCAGAAAGATTTTCTGCATGGAAAGTGGCTATAATCGTGTTTTTGTGTTAGGTTCTGTTGAACATAATTAATTCAAAAATTCATATTTCTCTGTTATTTATTTTTTCAGGGCAAATGTCCTTATCGTTTATGGCGTTCCGAGTCTCAAAGAAGAAATCCAGTGTAAGTACCATACATTGGCGGATCTAAGAGGGATTCAAAATTCATGAAAAAGAGTGTTTCATTTATTAGCCATACTCCTTATAAAGAAATGATGGCTCTCCGTCATAAATTTTGAACCCTCCTGAGATCCGCCACTGTCTTCACACATTTTCTTTCTCATCGGTGCTATATTTGAAATGTCGTTAAGGGTTTTATATTTTTTTAAAGTTAGACTAGGGTTTACTTTTACTTTCCGTCTGTCTGTCTGTCTGTAAAATTTAGGCCTTTTGTGTCAGTTTTTGAATATATTTTTCTGGTGTTCATGTAATGCGGCCGTATTGATTTTAGTATTTGAACATAAAAGTTATGTTTTAAGTTCTTTTACACTTTCAACAAAGAATTACCTTTTTAAATTTCTTTTTAATCAAATCCCTTCAGAGTAATTAAGAATTTGATTGCAGAAATGACATTATGAACTTTAAAAAGGCGTTAATAATATGTTGCATCACCTTCTTTTATAAAAAGTGCTAAGTTTTAATGGGCAATTAACCTTTTTGTTTCAAAATTTCTTTACACTGTCCGCAAAGAATTGAACTATTTTAAATTTTGCGGAAAAATTTTCTAAAAAGATGTGTCAAAAGTTATGACTGTTTTTTTTTAAGCAAAATCAAGATGAAAAATTGAAAAACCACTATTTTGAAGATTTCGAGACAAAGAAGCATTTACAAAAATTTTCCGCAAAAATTTTTATTGTTTGGTAAAAGATACACCATCTACTGCGAATAATTTTTCATAATGTTTTTTCTTCGCCGAAACTAAGCTCTTCAAAGTTGAAATACTCTTCCTCGCAAAAGTCTTCATTTTCTTCTTCATCAAATCTTTTCATTGCAATTTTTGAATTTTCAGATTCAGGAATAGTTTGTCTAACAGAATATGTATAACATGCCATAGTTTTGTTGGTTACATCAGTCAGAAAATACATTTTAAACACGGCAATTATGAAAAATTCACTATGGTCAGAGCCCTTAAACCCTTTGACCTACTGAAGTTTTTTTGAAGTTGTTTTTCAGTGTGCTTTGATATATAAGCAGATGTCTTTAGTCAAGAAATAATCAAATAATGATAGAATCAAAGGATGAATGAAAAACGGTGACAATAAATTGGAAGAATTTTAACACCCCGTTATATTTTCACCGTTGTTTTCTCCAATTGGCCAACCTAGGTTGTTTTGCTCTTTATGCTTTTCTTTTTATAAGAATGGTCTTTTTCATAGGGATTCTGAATTTTCTGGGGAAAATCGAAAGAATCGAAAGTCCACCTATATTTAATTTGTAATAAATTCCTCAAGCGAAAGATATGGTATTTTTGTGAATATTTTGAGCTATGCTAGGAGATAATTAGAAATTTACAGGTAAAAATGGCATTCTTTGTTGATGTTCTTAGTATATTTGTTGGCCATATACATCATAAATATTCTTATAAAGAAGCGTGTAAAACAGGAAGATTTATCAACACCCCGTTATATTTTCACACGGTGTGATGTGATGGCTGTTGTTTTCTTCAGACGGCCATCCTAGGTTGTTCTTTGTTTCTGAGTCACATTGAAGAGGGTGTTTCAGTTGATCTAACTAACAACTTCTCCGCCTCATGGGCGTTTCCACCCATTCGCCACCCCCTGATCCGAAATTATTTTCTCTTGTTTTGTTTTCTTTCTTTCAAAGTTTGGTTGCTTAAAAAAACCCAGATTTAATCGTATCTTAAAAGAATATTATAATTTAGCCATAAAATCTGAAAATTAAGATTATCGTTTTAGGGGCGGTTGTATTATCGGGTTTGTGTATGCGTTTTTTCAGCGACGAAGACGGCTAGCTTCAGTTTTGTTTGGATACTGATTGACTGAGGACGTCTGTTAATCCGGGGGGGGGGGGTACTTAGGCAAATGGAGGGTACGGTATGTGCCGCCCTTAAGGGTACCTTTTTTGGACTTCCAAAGTCCCGCTAAGGGTCGGAAAAATCAGAAAATCAAATTTCAGTCCCAGTAAGGGTCGGAAAAATAGGAAAATTTCAACTTTTTACCCCCTGAAAGATCGAAATTGTGTCAAAATTGGTCAAATTAGTCCCGCTAAGGGTCGTAAAATTCCCAAAATTTTCCTTTGTTTTCTCCTTTTTAGTCCCGGTAAGGGTCCAAAGTTCGAAAGTCGGGCGGCACCCCCCCCCGTCAGCTCACAACCCTAGTACCCCGCCCCCCGGGCTGTTAATCACCTTTTACCTAAATTTTGAGAGTTAAAACTCATGTTTTCTCCAAATCTCCTCAGTCAAAGTGCGAATTGCTAGATAAAATAAGTCTCGTTAAATCGTTAGTGTAATGATTAGTACTAGTAATAAAACCATGTTATTCCGCGCTAATTATATGGTCAAAAAAAGAATTGAAGAACACTCAATCGCTATTCTTTTCGAAACCTATAAAAACATTCGAAACTACAAAAAAACATTCGACTGACACTCTTATTTTGATTGGCTTAAAAATTTCGTACGATATTTTGTTAACCAATCAAAATATCGTACGATACTTTTCTTTCAACCAATAGAAACTTTTGTTTACATCAGGGCGATTACAAAAAAGCGGGGCTATTACGGATTTATCGCCCCGCTCGTCCTTTACAAATCTAAGCTAAATGTAATCAACCATAAAATGACAAATGTTAACTGCTTTATTTAGTGTGCAGCGTACTTTCTATGTTTACATCTTGTATTTCAGTAATTTCAAAATATATTTCTTCACTCTCTGAAAATTTTTTTATACATTCGTAGCGAGATCTTGATTGCATTATCATGATATAAACATGACGTCAAAATTCAATTAATTTGATAGATCAGTGTTCGGTGTCTTCACGGGACTTTACGCTTTATAAGTGCTTATTGCGCAACTGTTATTGAAATTTTACGAAAATCTAGACCTGCTAACAAAATTTTCTCTGATGTGAATCTCGAAATATGGCAAAATTGATTACATATATCCTTTTTAGTGCTTCTCTATTTGCATGCCTGCCCACGTATTAAGACATCGAAAATATCTTTAACCAGTCTTTGTAAGAACCCCAAATAAGAAACCTAAAACTTTCTCTTTAATTTAGCATCCCTAACCATAGTCCGTATCCTAGGTATGTACTAAAAATTTCGTGACTTCACTTATTGAAAATTGCAATTCCCTTGTCCCCAAGGAGCAATTTAGGCATGATTATGTACCCGATGCCATAAATCTGTTCTTATAAATAATGAGATATTACAAGCTCGAATTCTCACATCTCATGTTCCTATATTTTTAGAAAATTTGAGGTTCATTAAAATTCGTCCAAAAAACAAAAGATTTGTCTTGAAAATTTTAGCACTATATCACTAAGCAACTCAGTTCTTCTTTCCCTCTTTTACACACTTTGGATTGTTTCATTCTTTTTTATATTTGTTATTCTTTCAATTTTTATTTTTTCATCTTCTTTTTTTTTTTTTACTTGTTTCATAAAATTTTCAGTTTTTTTGTTCTTTTAACTTGGAATGCAGGTTCTAATGCTAGAATTCTTTTTTTGGTAAATTTTTTTTTGATTACATTGCAATCTGACATTTTGAAATTGGTCGTATATTATAAACGAAGACTATAACTTGAAGAAAATTTTTGCATAGTCATCCTACATTTCATAATTTGTATTTTGATTATTGGGTATTGAAATTTCAAAGATCTTCAAAAGATTTTTGTTATTTTTGAAAACAAGAAATATTTAAGATATTGAATGAACTGGAACTTAACCGTACATGAAAATTCAACATAAAAAATATGATAGATGAAAATTTTGTATGTCAGCCATTTTAGATGAAACTCTTGGAGGCATGGATTAAGAAGAGAACAAAACATCCGGTAAGGAAACGCACAAATATTTGTCGCCAAATTTTTCCGGGCACTCTTCTTTTTTAATGCCGAATCTTTTCAAACACTTCTTCTTTGTGTCGAATTTTTCCAGGCAGTCTTATTTTCATGTCTTTTTTATTATGTCTTTTTATGAGAACAAACTATATAAGAACATAAGTCTTCGATAGCCAAAATAAAAAGAACATTTTTATGTCTTTTTTTATAACTTAGAAATGCATTAGAGATTACAAAAGCTTAAACGTTGTTTAGGAAGCGTGGTTTTCTTATTAACGGGGACAACGTTTTAGCCAGTTTTGTCAACGGGCTCCTGCCACTGGGTCTGTGACGGAGTCGTAGACGTCTTTCGAATCTAATAAGGCCTTTGTACAGGAATTTATAAAACTGCACTTTAATAGGTGTCACCAAGTTTTTATCATCACAAACTTGGAAGGCTTTGAAATGATTTTTCCAGAAAATTTTTCAACATTTACAGTATTACTGTCACTCTGACAATGCTTTTGTTGTGAAGCGAAATATTAGTTTAAAAAGGACGGAAATTTTGTTGCTTTTCATCTGTAATAGATAAGACATGATCAACCTAAATATGATTATTCAAGTTTTAAAAAGATCATGGATTTTCGATTCGTATTCTCTCGATAATCAAAGAATGATATGGAAATGTGAATTGAACAGAAATTTTGGATTTTTATATTGTGACCCTAGGTCAGGTCAACAATATTTTTTTTCTATTTATGATTGGGGATATTTGAGCTTCTGATCAATACGGGTATAATTACATCCGTTTTTTCGAGATAGTTCTAGTGATCACATTCCAGGAATATTCATAAATTATTGTTTTTCAAATAATCTTAAGTTTGCTAGCTGTTTGATGAAATAAGCGTTCTCATATTCAAAAAATTAGCTCCAGGGTTAAGTTTTAAAAGCCTGAATCTTTTGGATCTTTGACCATATTTGGCATTACTGTAAATATTTTAGGAATATCCAGTGAATCCTTGATATTTATAACTTGAAAAACCAGTTCACTGTTTTTGAACCTTTTTTACCCCTACTTTCTCTGCCTTGAATTTTTCATGAAGATTTATTTTATAAAGATTTTATTGAGACCTTTGCTTTTAAAGTTACACCATTCTTGTATAACATTCATACTTTGGTTTCTATGGTGACTTTCGTTTTGATAAGTGTTCCCGTTTCATATCAGACACATTTCATATCGGGACAGTGTCTTGCTATTGTGATATTATGCTGATATACGCAAAAAATTGCTTTTCTTTCCATCTTTCTGACCAATCTTGCTCCACATCCGTGTCTATCTAATGCGAAAAAGCTTGTGAATTAAAATTGACGAGTAAGCAAATGATATCACTCTTATTTAAAAACAAAACCATTTAAGTGAGCTTGCTTGACAACTAGGTCAACTGAACATTAAACTAGGGTAGTATTTTGCTGGTTTTTTTTTCAGAACTGGGGGTCCAAAGATTTTTGCAAAGAAAGCTCATTTTATCAGCTTTGTTTGGTCAAACGAATAACTTTTGTTGTTCTGATTAATAGTAAACTCGTTACCCTTTGGCCACTTTCAGAAAGTCACAGGGCAACAAATAATCTGAAAACCAGTTTGTATGTAGATGGGTTTTTTATTTGAAAGAGGATTTTCTTCATCAAATATTGCTCAAAAAATTACGTGTCAATTAGAAAACTGACGTCAGTATCTGTCTTATAAAAGATTACGCAAGGATTACTCAGACGTGACTTCGTTACACCGTGGGGTACGTGTTGGTTTAAGAAGGGGCTAGAATAAAAAACAAGTCACCACAAACCTTCAGAAGTAATTCCCTCGGTGACTGAAAAACAAAATGTAAAAAAATTCACATTTTTTGTATAAGCAACCAGGTTACTAAGGCTCTAGTCAGCCAATTTTTCATCAAGTCGTAAAGAAAATCTTTTTAGATAATTTAACTAAAAACTATGGTAAACAATCGCCAATGGCCCAATTTAGCATAAATATAATTTAGGATGTGGCTACCTGGCAAGAAAGTTTGTCAGAGATTAGCGTAGCCTCTAGTCCTGAGTCCAAATTCAGAATTGCTTATAAGAAAAAATGGTGTACACCAACAGAGCCTCCTGTTTACAAATGACGTCAATGTTTTTTGTCCATTTGAGAATTTGTAGCCGCCAACTCACAGGAATCATTGAAAATGATGAAATTTTTAAAAAGTCAAAGAAACGTGTGATTTTTTGTTTTGAATATTTGAGTGAGTCTCGGATATCAAGCTATTTTTCTTGTTTCAGGCGCTTTAACATTTATAAGAATTCTAAATTTAACTTTAGCGTATTTTCTAAAGTTTGCCCTATAGCTGATTTTGAAGGGTTTTCAGAGTTTAATTTTTTACGAACTCTTTCTCAAAAAAGGAAGAGTTTTACGTTTTTGAAAGATATTAAAAGACATTCTGCAGTACTCTTATAAAAAATTTGGAAATATATTTCCCTTAACAATTTCTTTTTTCTTTTTCGCCAACCTACAAAGTAAAAAATCAACTATATTTTTATCAAAACAAAGAAGAAAATCAAAGCCTACTCAGTCATTCTTCTTTTTCCAAAATATTTCTGAATTATTTACTGGTGGTCATGCAGTTCTAAACGGTCCTTCAGTCATCTAAAGGTCCATATAAAAAGACGCTTCGGTTTTAAAAATATTCATTTTTCAAATTTTTATAAATGAAAGGAAGTCAAATCATTTTCAGCGTTGTAGTCTTGATAAAATTTATGTGCACAATGGGTATACAATTTCGAAGTCCTAGAAAGGGTAGAGCTCAAAAAATTCAGGTATTAGAATTAGAATTCTTATGTACGTCTATTTTGGTCATTTCGTCATTACTATAATTCAAACTAATTCTTAGTTCCCGTCGAAGGGGAAACCCTAATAAAACCTTCTCTATTTCTAAGTCTCTCTGTAATTCAAACAGATTGGATTCGAATTAGAGAGAGTTAATTGCATTAATTCTTTCTTGATTCTTAATAGAATAACATTTTATATCTTTCCTTTCTTAGACACCGATTCAAACCATCAAACTTGTTATGTTTGGTTCTGGGGGAGTTGGGAAAACATCGCTGGTACATCGTTTCTTATTCAACAAATTCGATAGCGCATATACAGCCACGGTAGAAGATGACTACCGTGAAGTCATCACGTACAACAAACATATTGTGGACGTCACTGTTCTAGATACGTCTGGTAGTTTCCAATTCCCGGCTATGAGACGTCATGCGATACAACACGGACATGGTTTTATCATAGTATACGCCGTTGATAATCCAAATTCTTTAGAAGAAGCTAAAAGACTCTACAATGAAGTTATAACGTGTAAAAATGACGTTGATTGTCCCATTGTTTTAGTTGGGAATAAAATCGATAAAAGTCCACTAGGGAACCGTAAGGTGTCCAGAGAACAAGTTAATAAGATACTTCTAAATGATTCCATGAATGTTGAACATATAGAGACCTCAGCTAAAATCAACCATAACGTATCACTGGTGTTTAATAAACTTATTGGATTTATAGACGAAAGGAATATGGCGAATCTATCAACTTCAATATCACCCAATAAAAGCAGTAACTTAAGTAAATCTACCATGCGATTGAACTCCATGTCAAAATATAGTTTGAATTCTAAATCGACGTATAATTTACAACGTTCACTCTCATTGGACAATCATTTGGATACTGTTCAAGAAACACGAAAAACGAAGAAGAAATTGTTGAAAAAATTCTTTTCATCTAGAGGGAAAACTGTGAGATAACACAATTTTTAATATTTCTTCTTTTTTTGTTGGTATCTGATGTCAGATTCGTATAATTGAGATCCCAGAATGGTTTACAACACAAAAACGTTTCTGGAACAAAATGTATCATTACTTATTCTCAATTCTCGTTCTAGCTTCATTAGTGGCTTTGATTTGTTTCGAAACCATGACCGTATTTGACACCCCTGTGTCACAGACCCGGTAAGCCTATTGGAAATCTGATCAAAATGTCGTCCGCAGTGGGGAAAATATCCCACATTTTCAGCCCCACTGGAAAATGACTGTCTTTATTCCCATTTAAAATTCTATGAAAAAAAATCCAAAATCATCCTTATTGAATTTTTCGACCTTGGAACAATAGAATTTCTTTATCCCATTGGGATTTGGTTAGCAACCCCACAATAGAACTTTCACCGGGGCTGTGAGACAGGGGTGTTATTTTCCTTTTTCAAAATGTTGAAAGTTTTTCTAAAAATAAATTTTTGGTTACTTTTTACCAAAAGTTTACCAGAGAACTTGAGATATGTTTTATATCCAATTTCCTCAGTATGGTCAACGACTGTATTTCGACATGAAGGTATCATAAAGTTTTGAAATATAATAGATAGTATATCGATGAATTACAAAACTAAAACCAAAATTTTAATCATATTATTATTATTATTCAGAACCCCAATTATTTATATAAGATATTATTCATAGTTGTTTATAATTATATACTAAAATTAATCTCCCTCTTGTACATTTTAAGTATTTAAATTATTTTAAAATAAAAGTATTCCATACAGATATAGTAGACAATCACCATGAGTTATATGTGTATGAGTCATTAGGTGGCGGTTGGGGCGGGGCACTCAATTGTGAGTTATCCGGGGGCAGCCGGGGGTGGGGCACTCGATCTGGAAACGAACGTATATGCAAATAAAGGGTTTAGGGCTCAAAAATAGACCCTTACAGTACAGAGAAAATCAATAGAAAACCTTAAGTGTATTAATTTCGGCGGGTATTTAATTTGGCGGATATCAGAATTTGTATAATTTGGCGGGAATTTAATTTGGTGGATGGGAAAATTTTAAATCAAAAATTATTTGGTATTTTAATAGTTTTTACTTTCAAATGCTGATTTTGGATAGAATTTCTATTCTAAAAAGAGTTTTGTTAAATTTGGCGGGTAGTTGAATTGGCGGACGGTCAATTTTTCAAAATTTTGGTGAATTTAATTTGGAGGATTTAACCGAAATCTGCCAAATGTTCCAAATTTATCCCGCCAAAGTTAAAACACTTAAGGTGTTATGAAATTGTAATTATGATAACAAAACTCCAACAAAAAAGTTAAGCTTTTCCAAGCATAATAACGAGCGAAGATTTGTGACTCCCAGAAGAATTGAAATTTTCGAAGGTTACACCGCCGCCAGTCGATCTTGTGCGTAACCCGTTTCCAAATCGCACCACTAGTACCATGGCAACACGATAACCTTCTTTCTTCAAAGCGGCCCATGCTAATTGACGTGATTTCTTTGCGTCTTTACCCTGTATAAAAATGAAAAAGGGAGCATAGTGGTGAGTCCATGCATTTTTGTCAAATCGGTTAAATTATACTTTTGTTAGCAGTTTTCATCGAATAAGGGAATAAGGGAACTTATCGAATAAGGGAGCGTCGTGTATGAGAGTTTCTTGTTGACGGGGACTTTAAATTTCATCAAATTGAGGAGCCTATCGAATAGTAGAACGTTGAATTAGAGAGCATCAACTGTAAATAGAACAGTGTTTAGTGAAACAAAAAACGCTTTATTCAAAAACTGTTGTGGAAATTCGAATTTGCTATCAGCTCTAAAGTACGAAAAACTGTCATCAAAATTTGACATTTGTCGTTCACCAGGATAAACAAACACCAAAGCAAAACCCGTGGAGGAGATGTAAAAGATATCTTCTAACCTTATTTTTGATAGCAGCAACAATTCTTTTTTCGATCGCCCTCAAAGTGGACGAATTCGGAACTTTGTTTGACTTTTTAGTGTAGGACACGACCACATTACGGCCGTGCTTACGGAAGATGTAAACGTAACTGTATCCCTGCATCGAATGTTTGCTTGAACCACGGATGGATTTGTACGCGTTGACGGCAAAACGATATTCTGGATAAGTTGTTTTGAGTTGCGCACGAAGATATACAGCAAAGTCTGTGTTACTCAATTTCTTCTTTGAAATCATGATGCTTTCGATTTTTTTCTTCAAAAATGTCTTCGCTGAAAGGAATAGAATCAAACAATTTACTTTATAGGTCTTTGTAAGCGATTTTACATTTCAAAGCCTCTACCTTATTGATTTAAAAGAAAACGATGCTATCCCAGACAGCACACAACGTCAAAACAACGTCCATGTGACATTCTTAACGTCCAAATAACGTTATTTGAACGTTAAAACAACGTTGTGTACCAGCTGGGATTTCGTTGCTCCGATCTAAAATATCGTATTCATATGCAATGGATTCAACCAGCTCTTTTTCATTGAGTCTTTTCTATGTTTCTTATTCGTAATTTAATTGGTACCGCTTTATCCCCAGCTGGCACACAACATTGTTTCAACATTCATCTAACGTTCACAACGTCCATATAACGTTGATGAACGTTGAAACAACTTAAAAGAAACCTGATTAGTCGTCACAGTTTAGTATTCATAGCCTCGCAGTATCAAAAAGGATTGAAGCTAAAAGAAGCGATTGGAAAGGGAACCAAACTGCCCAGCTGGCAAACAACGTTGTTTCAACGTTTATCTAACGTTCACAACATCCATATAACGTTATGTGAACGTTGAAACAACGTTGTGTGCCAGATGGGTGTTGAATAAAATGCGAATAGAATGCTTACAGAAGCAGCTGAACGTGTTGCAAGATCTGCTATAAGTACTACGCCCCGAACAAGACTTTCCACCATCTTGAGGAACTGGATTTCTACAATATCTTGATATTGTTTTAATTCCACCTCCACATGTTTTTGAACAACTCGTATAAGGAGTCCAAGAAGTCCAGCCTCCATTTACTGCACGAAAAACAAAGAAAAAATATTTTAGGGAATCTTGGCTGAATAAAAAAATCAAAAAAAGGCAAGTTCGCAATGTATGCTTCCCGATTTTTAGTTGATATAGCTAATTTCACATAACATGCATGTAATACATTGATAGCATGTGTTATAAAGTCCGACATCGAAAAGTACGTCAGTTTCGATTCTCACGACGAATAAGACCGACGATTTCAGGGACGCATGCATTGCGAACTTGCCAAAAAGTTGCTTTAACTATTGTCCTCATAGTCAATCAAGATTTGCTACACAAATAAATGTAGATAGCTCTACTGCTTAATAACTTATAAAACGTATAAACTATCTGACGATAAAATAGAACCTAGAACCCGTTACTTCATTTTGCAACTTCAAATCGTTTGTTTGAATAATTTTCTTAAACAAATAGTGAATTTTATAAGCTTACTTGAATAACCTTCCACAGATTCTTGAGCACTCGAAGATCCATAAGGGCCAACTGCAAATGCATTGAAATCTCCTTTCTTCAAATGAACTTTGATTCTATCATCTCCAACGATGCCGTAACTATGCTTTTTCTTAAGCATCACGATGGCTTTAGTAATGCTACAAACTTTAAGCTCACCTCGCACTGCATCTCTGGTTTTCGCTAAGTCCTTCTGTGGTTTATCACATGAGTAGCTTTTCCGATATCTTGAGAAGAAGAACCATTCATACTTATAACATTTACCTTTGTAGGTGTAAGGTCCAGTTGAGAGGATCTTACTAGCTTTACTTTTCGTCATCCATGATCCAGAAGCTTTATTCACATGGAACACGTAGATGGTTTTATCCACACCGCCACCCAACCTCTTTCGGAAAATGCAATTGTTACGGCAGTAATTATAAGCATGGTTGCTAAAGCCTGAAACAGACTTTGAGTAAACAAGTACCACCCAGTCCTCTCCAGTAGTATTTCTCACTGAAGAAATCGTACAAATTCTGCGCCATTTTCTTGTTGTCTTTATCTTTCAATTCAACGACATTTTCATTGAAATCTGTTTGCATTCGATCGTTTGCACCTTTGACAACCTCATCATCGATTGCTTTCATCACTTTCTGTAGGTTGTTCATTCGAGAACCCCATCGGTCGTCCAACACGGCAATTTGTTCTGTATCGTCCGTCAATTTGTAATAAAGTGCTTCATGCTTGATACCCATGTTAATGACGTTGAACAACTCAAACATGATCTCCAAAATTCTGTCTCTGTCACCTTAAAAGCGAAGTAAATTAAATCTTTATATAGATACAGTAGACTCTCATAACTCGAAACTTTAAAACTTGAGTGTCTCCTTAACTCGTACAAGTTTTCCTGGTCCCTTCAGTTAACAATGCCTTATAAACCTTATTCCATAACTTGAAATACCCTTAACTCGAACAAGTGTTTCCCGTGCGTGTTCGAGCTATTTAGTTCACATTGTCTTATCCTTGGTTTCAATGTTTAAATTGGATATTCCTGCCAACTTGGTGCAAAAATGCCAACACGACTATTTTAGCAAAAATGAGTACGATTTACAGAATCAGAACCCATAAAAATCTTTAAAATCGATTTAAGCCCTCTTTTTCACGTGCGTTAAGGTAAAATTATTCACAGCGTTAAAACGCTCTTGGACTCAGCTTTCACACCCCCTTCTCACAGTAAAGTTATTGTGCTATTTCTTCATCCCCACTGGATTTTCTGACTTGAAAACAAAAGAATTTAAACCCCAGTCATAAAGAATATAGAAATATCAATCCCCATATCGAGTTTCAGTCTGTTATATTTATCCCCGGTGGCTGAAAAAATCCTTCCGGGTCTGTGAAAAGGGGTGTGCAGTCTAATTATATTCGGCTGGAAATGAAGTAGTTCCGAGCTATAAACTATTGGCAGAGACTGGTATATGGCCTTTCCAAAACCTTGGTGTTTGGGTTTTTGTATGTTGTGTTGAACTGCTAAATATTTTTGTAGATCAACTTTAAGGCTGGTCTCCACTTTCGCGCGAAATGAGCGAAAACTTTCTTACGTTTTTGTAAGGTCGGTTGGAAAATGAAACAATTGCATTGGTCAAAATTGACGTAACGGTTGAAAAAAGTTGAACTTCCTTCAACTTTTTTTTCGTTCACACGAAACTTTTTTATGACGCAATCTTTTCTTAGACAAAAAAGGCTGAGAAAAAAACAGTCCTCCACTTTGCGCGAAAATAAATGGATACCGGCCTTTACTATTCAAAGAAATAAACGGATTACCTTTAGTGTATGAAATAGCATTTTTGGCAATGTTTAGATTGTCATCAGCAATAACAAGTCCGGTGTACAATTTATCTGCATGGTTTCCTAACTGATCGTAATTCTGAACGAACGATTTTCCATATGCATCTCTCAATGATGCAGATGCATCCATGTAATCTTGGTAACTCAATTCCTGGTAGAAAATAGTATTATTGTTAAAGGGATTATCAGATGATTTTTGATATTTAGCTTAGAGATACCTTTTATGGTCCTATGAAACACCTCTAAAGTTTTTGACCCAATCATTTCCAAAGCTGAGATATTCGACTTTGAATTTTCAAATTTTTACTTGAAAACAATAGAAATGCAACGTAAAGACTGTGTAAAGACTCATTTTTAGAGATTTCAAAGTTAAATATCCCAGCATTGGAAAAATTGGGTCAAAAGATTTAGAGGTGTCTCTCTTGACCATAAAAGGTATCTCTAAGCCAAATATAAAAAATCTGTTTTTGATGTAAACAGGAGACGCGCCTTCTATGCTGACGAAGCATAATAAACAAAAGAATTTCTCATTTGTGCTCACGCAACACCAACAGTGAAAAAAATTGTTCTTTCCTTTGTATAAAAATGCAAATCGTATGGAAGATACATTAAATAATAATGTCCTTTCACAGACACAGCTGAAGAAGTTTCTTGATTCAGGGGTTTTATTTAGGCCCGGCGAATGGCGAATTACAATTCGAAAATTTCTGCTCGCAGACTCAAATTTATATTTATGCTACTCAATACACTCATACACTTACTATACGCTTGCTAAGAATTTGCAGGCATTGAATCTAGAAATCGTCAGAGTTAATTTTTTTTAGAGTTAAAATTCCGAAATTTCCCTTTGGAAGTCTCCATTGGACTGAGCTTTTAATCTTCATTTGGAATGATGTGAAAACTTTGAAAATCCAAACTGGATTTTTGTGCTTTTTAAAATTTCCGCCCAATTAAGACAAAACTACAGACTTTTTTTCTCCTAATAATACCTTTTCAGTAATGACATCATTCTATCCCCACTGACAAAAGAATTCGCACTAATACAGGGAACGTGTTCAGAAAGATAGTTGCGGAAAAATTACCGTGGTATGAATTGAAATGACGTAACCGGCGTATATTTGATCAGTGCTCCGTTCTTGAACGTATAATTTCAAATCATTGATCTGATTCTTCACAACGCGAAACTCTGCTTTCAGAACCTCAAAATAAGCTCTCATCTCGGCCACGTAAGCAGGCTCGCTTGTAGGAATGATTCCAGGCCATATCAAATCAATCACCGCCATTGTTGCTGTAATCCCGTAAACATATGTGCTGAATGTAGAAAGACCTCCATTGAGTACTTTTGTGAATTTGCTTGCTTTAGATGACACATCTGAAAGAGAGCCAGCTACTTTGGAAGCTCCTTTAGCTTTGCTGACGGTTGATGCATCAAGTGGAGGAGAAGCATGGATTAAGTGACTGACTGCCAATGTAAACAGTACCACAATCAAAACATTGCGTAGAAATTTCAACCTCATACTGCCTTTATTTTATAATCTAAAATGAAGATGAACTACTTTAGGGCATCTGTTAAAAATAAATATCATAAGGAAAATGAAAATGAATTAGTGATATAGCACTAAATTCATATAGCACTACCATTTGAAACGAAAAAATGGCTCTGTTATGCTTGGTATAAATCTCAAACCAATTTAAATAAACAGCTATTTAAATACAAGCATCTTTGTGCGCCCGATGAGCTAACTACTTGTGATGATTGCAAGCCAGCAACCTTTTTATAAATTATACCACGAACATCACTTGCCTCGTATTCAAATAATTACCACAGTAATTATGTCTCTTGAAAGGATTTTTAAATGATTTTTTTGTGCATAGGAAGTTAATTACCATGGCAATAATTTCAAAACGAGGCAAGTGATGTTTGTGACGTAATTTATGAAAAGGTCCATTAATTCAAAGTTTCGAAAGGAACGGAAGATAATTTTTTGATTTGCAAAAAAAATTCCTCTTTGCAGAGAACAGATGGCAAAGTTTTTATTTATGTTTATTCAAAACAATAAACAGTGGCAGGTATTAGGAAATTTTTCAAATCACAAAATTATCTTCCGCTTTTTCGAAACTTTGAATTAATTGGCTTGGAATCATCTCAAGTAGTTATAAAGTTAATTTAGCTCATTATAGTATTTGCTACGAAAAATTTCAAAAAATGACAATACATACCATGAGAATCATCTGGTATGATTACACATTGTGATGACTGATCCAAAGTCGAGTCCAGCCACTCTGATAGCGCTCACAAAAGGTTGTACTGCGTCCACCAGTAAAATTCAATCGAATTTGCACTGTAAAATTGTGTGAGAAATGCTCAGAAAGCATACGTGGGTGAAGTCACAGAGATGTTCATCTATCAGAAATTACTGAAGATATTTTCTAATACAACCCTTTCCACAGACCCACTGGGAGCCCTTCAAACTGGAAAAAATCCCCACTGCAAAATATTGTGCTATTTTCTCCATCCTCATTGAATTTTCTGGCTAGAAAACAATGGAGTTCAAATCCCCCAGCCATAAAGACATGGGAATATCAATCCCCATCGAGTTTTGGTCCGTTATTATTACCCCCACCAGGTCTATGAGAAGGGTGTGTTCTAATGAAGTATCGTTTGATCATGTTTCAAAGGTGTTGTGAGCAGTGGCCAATCTTTGTATTTATAATGCTCATCTATACTTCTTTAATTTTAATAGAAGCATTCATAGATTCTTTACACAGAATTTGAAGATTTTTCGTTCTTGGAGAAGATTTAGAACTTCTTTATTTTTCAAAGACCTCTATACCATTACTATCTATAAGAAATATTTTGGCTAGAGAATGAGCAGAAGCCTATATTTGTCATTTTGAGAAATTTGATACAGTTTGGCGAATCGATAGACCAGGCGTTGAACTTGAGGAGGGATGCTTGGTTCGATGAGAAGGTCGAGGTTTTTATTATTACAAATAGAGCTCGCTAGTTCCAGGCGCTTTGAGCGAACATACAGAAACTCGACACTATATCATTAGTATCATTAGCAAAACACTTTTTGCGTGCACAATCAATTTTTCTCACAATCCAAAATATTCGTAATAAGTGCTAAAGGAAGGCTTTCAAATTTCAATTCTGACGAAATTTCTGAACAAAAGAATCTAGATAACTACTAGTTACTAGTGTTATCAGGGTAAAATATTAACTACAGCAAATTTTTTTCCTCCAATTAAACTGTTATAAAGAGGCAATTTTCAAGGGAAAACTTTAATTAGATCTACAATCATGGTCGTAATATTTGAAAAAAAGGGAAATTGCAATTGAAAAAAAGAACGATTTGGAAGCGCTCTAAATTAGGTTGGAAGGGTAGAGTTTTAACGCTAAGAAGTTCAAAAATAGTCCAATAAGACTCAGAATATAGCCTAGAAGTCTATAAACCCCTCCCTAATTGAAATACTCGAATAAACTTATCAACTAGCCCAAAAGTGACTTTCTCACCCGAACTCTAAATTTCGAAAAACGAGGAAATAAGCTAAGTTCTCCAGATTTTGACCATGATTGTATCAATGGATGATGCGTTTATAGAATTCTTAATTCATAAAACGAGTTTCAAACTTCTTAGAGTCGTCTGGGAATTTAATTTTACGTGGCTGAAATATGAGCTTATTTTGAGGTTCTGAAAGCTGAGTTTCGTGTAATAAAGAACCAAATCAATGATTTGAAATCATACGTTCGATAATGTCAGTGGGGACGTACGCGAGTTTGGCAGTGTGATGCTATTTTAGGGTTTGAAGAAAAGAGTGTCAGTGTTGGATGGAGGTTGGAGCGGAGCACACCCCAAGTTGGAGGTAAAAAACTCAAAGCAAAAAAGTAAATTAACTATTGATTGACAGCTCTTTTTGATGAAATTTTCCATTTTAATGAACACACTTTATGCACGTGCATGAAATATAAGTCTTTCCGGTTTCTTGTCTTAATATTTTCGAACGTACGATTGCGGAAATATCGATTTTTCCTTACAATTTTAAGAAAAGATTCTTTCTCTTTAAATTCTTGAAAAAAAGATAATCTTTAAATATTTCTTGCTTCGAAAAGGCGCATATTTTTTTTGGGTGTTTTTCATTAAAAAGTAAATATTTTATGTTCCTAGATTGACTATCTTTTCTTCGTTTGTATTTTAAGAAAATGTATAGTTTTCGTCTTGAAATTTAAACGAAAATATCAAATTTTCATGCTGAATTTATCGAAAATACAATCATCAAATACAAAAAATAAAAGGTAATATTTTCGTATTTAAAGAACATTATAATTTCTACGTCGGGATAAAAGTAAGGAGCAGCTTTTCTTTTAGCTGATTTGGCAAAAGTAAAATAAATATTTCAATTTTATGGGAGTAAGATGAGAATGTGTTCTTTAGGAGTAATCTCTTGATTGACAAGATTATTTTTTAGTTAGAAAATATTATATTGTCCAATCAAAGTCTTTGGTCCAATGAAACACCCCTGTGCCTGTTAGCGTGATGACAGGAAAAAGAAGAGGTGTCCTCTGTTGACCAAACTAGGCGCAAGTTCCACTTTTCGCCACATTTTGGTCTAAATTGACCATAAATAGCATCTTCTGCATGTATTATCTTGAGTTAGGTAATGAAATCGGCTATACCCGTTTAAAAGTCTTCTATATAGTTTTTCGAGAGCTTTTGAATGGCATAATTGATATAATTTCGCCCTTAGGGTTTTGCCTGGGGAAAAAAGAAATGTCCCAAAAAATGGATATTCCACCAATGGGATTTTAGGGGAATTTTTCCTGAGGTATAAGCATCCTCTAGAGAAGGTCTGGAGAAAGTTTCAGCTAGATCTTATTCTTTTCCCGTAAATGATGCTAAACGACCACACTATAAAAGTACTCATTCGTTCAAGGTATTTTTGAAATAACCTAAAACACGTAATTTCTTTCTTGCTATTATGTTTTTTTTAATCTTCAAGTCATTTTGGATTTTTACTAGTCACTTTCAATTTGAAATAAAAATAAATGGACAATTAATCTGTTTAAGAAGTAGAGTATAATTTTTATCATTTTCTCTCTACAGAAAGTCGAAAACGTATTGCGAGCTCGGCGGAGGGAGCCGAAACATCAATTCTCTGCAATGTCAAAGACGTGTGGAGAAAACTTATCACAAAATGAACATCGTCTCATCAGAAGACCAAGAAATAAATGGTATTAAGAAAAAGAAGTAAAGATGATTATTCGACAACACAACCAAAGAAACATCTTCAATGCTTCAATGAACGGAGAATCGGAGAACCCTCGAGAAAAGAGGCACGATATACAACTGAAAGAGTAATTGTTTTACTTCTTTTGTTAATTAGTTCATCCTTTTTTATACGAATACAATTTCTTGAACCGTAACCTACACGCTTTTTTTTTATAAGAATGGTGTTTTTTCATTTCATCATGGATATTCTCAACTTTTTGGCGAAAATCATCCAAAAATATTCTTACGGTATTCTTAGGTCAAGATCGAAATTGCCAATCTACAGGTTAAAATGCCTTTAAAATGGCATTCTTAGGTTCAGTTGCTAAATTCAATGATGGTGATATTCTTACCATATTCTTAATTTTTTGGCCATTTTCATCATGGACATTCTTATAAAGTGTATTCTTATAAAAAAAAAAGCGTGTAACCTAAATCTTATTTCTTAAATTCGAAAAATGTTTTACAATGTCAAATTTTGTCAGAAATATCCCCCAACCCTATAAGCTCCCTTCTATACCACATCAATTCTTGCCATTGTTTTGAAAATAATATATTATAATTTATTATCTTATATTATCTTATTAATTTATATCATCTTATGTAAATAAGGCATACTTTAGATTTTTAGCACAAGAATTATGAGTACATAGATATTAAATTAATAATATTTTTTCAAATATTGACTTTAATTTTAACGAAGAAAATCATCCAAGAATATTTAATAATTCAATATCTTATCGAATTTAATCTCGCGTCTAATTAAATTAAAATGGCATTAATGTCAGTTGATGAAAACTTTGTATTTATTAAATAATCACTTTAAGAATGAAATAATCTCGCTACAGTTACCAGAAATTTAATGTTTCCATACAAGAAGTATTTTGACCTTTTCAATGTTATGAAATGAGATGAATCAAGTATTTTTTTTTTACCTAGAATATATATTCCCAATAACCAAAAGTTGGTTCTGCCTGGTTTAGACATCTTTTCGAAAATACGTAAATAATAAATTGTTAATCTTAAGCTAATATTAAAAAAAAATCGTAATTTCTTTTACAAAAAGGGTTCGACTTTTCTCAATTTTGAATTTAACATTTCCATGGACAAGAAAATAAGTGAATCTTCACTGCGTGGAGAGGGTCTTATATTTTCATTTCGGAGAAAAGTAGTACTTTTCGTGGCTAAAAAATGTAATCATTTTGTACATCGAAAAGTTAATCATGTCGATATTTAGAAAATTTAAGCTTTTCGAGAAACAGTGAAGATTCACTGTTACTTGTTTTCGCACAGAAGAAAATTCAATGATTTCAAAACAAGAAAATTGAGAGAAAAGTTAACTTTTCGTAATATATCTTGCGTTGGAGAAGACAACTTTTCATGCAGTGCAACTTCCAAGTCAAAGTTCTTTCTCGTTAATGAAAAGCTGGTTTAATATAATTCTTTCAGCAATGGAAAAAAGAAGGATAATTTTCTTTCTGTTGCATATAAAGTTAACTTTCTTAGACATTTCTACCTTTAGCAAATTAACGATAGTTATGCGTTAGCTTATTTTGAAATAACATACTTCATCTTCAATGTTGAAAAGTTGCACCCTTGTGTATCAAGACATGATGTTTTTGGAACTAAAAAACCTTCTGAAGAAGATTTTTTTAAGCACAGAGTGGTGATGAGAAGCTATGCTTTCAGCTATACTAAAATATAAAGTTATTGGTTTAGTCATTTTTTTCACAGAATTACCTTACTATTTCAGTATACTTTTTTGCGGAACACGCTGTACTCAAACTGTATTCAAAAGTTTCCTTAACAATCAAAAGCGCCGAAATTGCTGAAAAGTGGCTCTACTGCAGCACTATCCGAATTTTTTTTGGCACAAACCCTTATGATTGTACCTCCTAATATCACTTTTAAGGTTATCTTTTCTAGCATTCATCGCAATGCTTTGAAGCTGAACTATTAAAAATAACACTTTTTAGCAATTTAGGAGACGTAAAAAAAAAAACAGGAAAATTTTACCTCTTGTCAATACAAACATTGGTTTCGCTTCCTCATCATACATTTATCTCCTTTGTTTTCTATCTTTCTTGATGACTCAAAATAAATTATCCATCACGATTAAACCCAACTTTTGGATTGTTATAGGTAAGTACGGTAGAATTTCGAGACTTTCTGAGAGGGGCCCTACAAATCATTCCTGTCAAAACTTTTTATGATCAATAGAGTGACTTTACAGGTAAAACTCATTAGCCCGAAAATTTGGACTTGTCTGGAGAAAAGGTACGATTGGGCCACGCTAAAAAAGATAAAAATTATCGAAGTTTGAATCTTTCATAATATTTATTATAAAGCAAAACATTTTATGTACAAAAGACACATATATACAACCTTTCTGTCAAAAAAAGCTGCATTTAAATCTTTCCTTAAAAATAATGAATTGTGTAAAGCTTGGTACTCACTTGTGCAGAAAATCGCGTTTAAGTGCGTTTAAGTGCGTCGAACACATTTTGCTTTCTAGTGAGTACGTTCGCTAAACGCACTTAAGCGCACATACACGCCTTGATTTTGCTAAGCGCACTTAAACGCGAATATAAAAAAGTTTTGATATTTCGTATCAAAAAGTTTTGATATTTCGACGCGATCATCAAAGACACCGTGTGTAAATACTATTCAGTTATTTTGAAATTTGAAGAGAGAAGAGTTTTTTTTTATCGCTTTTAAGTGCGCCTAACTCCTTTTCCCCTCTCTTTTATTCAAATCACTTTGTAGTAAATACATAAATGGCGTTTAAGTGCGCCTAACTGATAAACGATTTTTTGCACAAGGGAGTACGAAGCTTAATAGATACATGTTTTTTTTTTTATAAGCATACAAAAATCCGAAAACAGGCTCAGAGATGCTTAGTTCGAAAGCTTAATAAGGCTGAAAAATGCTTGAGGGGATGCTTAAATCTAAAGCATAAATTTAGGGAAATACTGAAAATCCGTGAAATTCCAGCCAAAAAAAGCCAAAATCAGGGAAAAATATTTTTTGTAGGCTCAAGCAATGCTTTGCCATATGCTTAATTTTTCCCCATATCTGAGCCTACATATGCTTATAAGTGCAATGCTTATAAAAAAAAAAACATGTACATACTATTAATTCAATTCGTTTTCGATTTCGAAACGTCTGCAAACATGCCTAATTCATTTTTGTTTTACAGTGTATTCCTTTTTCATGTACATTGATCTACATACTGGACATAAATGATTCGAGCATGCACTGTAGGTCTCAAATGAAGCAAGACATCGTTCGTGAAATAAATGAGAACAATTTAGTAGGACGATTTTTTTTGAAGAGTTTAACAACCCTAAACATATAGGACATTCATTATTGTCACGTCTTAAAGCCAAGTTATGAATCTCGCTCCAAGAATCACTCTCACTGTTAAAATTTAAATTCTCCATTAAAGATTTACTGGTGGCAATATTACGATCTATTTCGGCAATGAAACTATCCACGTTTGCACTATGAATATCATAGCTGTTATGGATCTCTTCTGCCATGTTCATGAACTTTTTTTCATAGAATTTCTTTCTCAACATAAGATTCTGTGGTACTCGATCCTTGTTCTCTGATAGGAATCGTTTCCTAACTGTGTAAGCACGCCATTTTGATTGTATCTTCAGAGCTGCCTTATTGGAACAAATAAATGCTCCATCAAAAATCAAACGCCTTTCATAATTTTCAAATCGACAAATAGGGCAAGTTTGTTTACCAGAGTATTTCTCAAATGAATAGATACACTTTTTGTGAAATGTGTGAGAGCACGAAAGGAGAATTTGTTCTCGAAATAAAGTATAATCTTCTTTACAAATGGGACATTTTGATTCAATATCTCCACGAACCATTGCTTTCCTTTTTAAAACCTCCCATTGACGCTCAGAAAGGACTTTCTCTTTATTCATTATCGGCGATGGTAGGAGACCATACTTTTCAGCAAGTGACATGTTTTTCTTCGATAAAGCTGCTGCACCACTGTTACCATCAGGAGACAGCACTCTCTCGTCGTTTTTTCCTTTCAAAATATCAGTCAAGTCTTTTTCTTTCGATGGCAAATCTGTCTTTTTTTGTTTAGCTTTCACCTCTTTCCTTTTAACGACTGGAAGAGGATGATTGATAGTCCTTTTGGGTTTCCCGTCATCTAGATTTAGTCTCCGAGAGAAATGATCTTGAAAAGCAGCAGCAGAAATCCCCCCTGCTTTTTCACCCCGTTTTGATGGGGATCCACTTGCAAATCGATACTGTTTGCTCATAATGATCGTTATACTTAAAAAACTTTTAAGCAAAGAGCACCTGAATTTACATTCGTTTTAAATGAGATAAACCCAAAGACTTCAAGCAACGTGGATCGTCGTGGATCAAGGTGGATCAAAAAGATGACGATTGATCTGGTGAAAACTAGTTTCAATCAGCAATTCCGCCCCTTCAATTTTTTTCGTTCTTTCTAGTCCGTGGTAATTTTCCGGGGTCAGGATTCGATTATCAGTTAGTGCAAGTAGAGAATTCAATTGACATTGGTTAGGGTCAGGGTTGCTAGTAACGGCTTGTAACTGTGCCGGGTGCATACTCGGCGCCTTGAGCCCCGCAGGGTTGCTAGTAACGGCTCGAATTTCAGTCAGGCTTAAAAAGGGGTACTTTTACCCATATTATAATAACATTACCCCCGTCTTTTGCTAGTTTGTTATAATATGTTATTAATTGCGTGATTTTGCTGTGCGACGATAGCTCAAGTGGTAAGGCGTCGGGTTTGGAAACCAAGGTTGCTTGCATTTGGTGGTTCGAACCGAGGTGTGGGAGTATAATTTCAGAATTTGCAAAATAGCTTCAAATAGTCAAATTCAGAAAAAACTAAGTCCAGAAATCAGAAAAAACAGAGTTAGAGATAGAAAATAGAGGAAAAGAGGAGAAGGGCGGAATTGGTGATTGAAACTAGATCTTTCCGATTGGGGAGAGACTTGGTGTAAGAAGTTACATATTGCAGACATTTATCTTATGGGTTCTTTATCACGTATGAGAAGTATATTATTAAGGAGATAATAAATGTGTTATAGTTATATAGTGTTATATAGTGTGTACTAGTGTTCTATACGTTCTAGTGTTCTATGCGTTCTAGTGTTCTATACGTTCTAGTGTTCTATGCATTCTAATGTTCTATGCGTTCTAGTGTTCTATGCGTTCTAGTGTTCTATACGTTCTAGTGTTCTATGCGTTCTATGTGTTCTAGTGTTCTATGCGTTCAAGTGTTCTATGCGTTCTATGCGTTCTAGTGTTCTATGCGTTCTAGTGTTCTATGCGTTCTAGTGTTCTATGCGTTCTAGTGTTCTATGCGTTCTAGTGTTCTATACGTTCTAGTGTTCTATGCGTTCTAGTGTTCTATGCGTTCTAGTGTTCTCTAGTGTTCTAGTGTTCTATGCGTTCTAGTGTTCTATACGTTCTAGTGTTCTAGTGTTCTATGTTCTATGTGTTCTAGTGTTCTATGCGTTCTAGTGTTCTATACGTTCTAGTGTTCTATGCGTTCTATGTGTTCTAGTGTTCTATGTGTTCTAGTGTTCTATGCGTTCTAGTGTTCTATACGTTCTAATGTTCTATGCGTTCTATGTGTTCTAGTGTTCTATACGTTCTAGTGTTCTATGCGTTCTATGTGTTCTATGCGTTCTATGTGTTCTATGCGTTCTATACGTTCTAGTGTTCTATGCGTTCTATGCGTTCTAGTGTTCTATGCGTTCTATACGTTCTAGTGTTCTATGCGTTCTAGTGTTCTATACGTTCTAGTGTTCTATGCGTTCTATGTGTTCTAGTGTTCTATACGTTCTAGTGTTCTATGCGTTCTAGTGTTCTATGCGTTCTATGCGTTCTAGTGTTCTATACGTTCTAGTGTTCTATACGTTCTAGTGTTCTATGCGTTCTAGTGTTCTATACGTTCTAGTGTTCTATGCGTTCTAGTGTTCTATACGTTCTAGTGTTCTATACGTTCTAGTGTTCTATGCGTTCTAGTGTTCTATGCGTTCTAGTGTTCTATGCGTTCTAGTGTTCTCTATGCGTTCTAGTGTTCTATGCGTTCTAGTGTTCTATACGTTCTAGTGTTCTATACGTTCTAGTGTTCTAGTTCTATGTTCTAGTGTTCTATGCGTTCTAGTGTTCTATGTGTTCTAGTGTTCTATGCGTTCTAGTGTTCTATGCGTTCTAGTGTTCTATACGTTCTAGTGTTCTATACGTTCTAGTGTTCTAGTGTTCTATGCGTTCTAGTGTTCTATACGTTCTAGTGTTCTATACGTTCTAGTGTTCTATGCGTTCTATACGTTCTAGTGTTCTATGCGTTCTAGTGTTCTATACGTTCTAGTGTTCTATGCGTTCTATGTGTTCTAGTGTTCTATACGTTCTAGTGTTCTATGCGTTCTATGTGTTCTATGCGTTCTATGTGTTCTAGTGTTCTATACGTTCTAGTGTTCTATACGTTTTAGTGTTCTATGCGTTCTAATGTTCTATACGTTCTAGTGTTCTATGCGTTCTAGTGTTCTATACGTTCTAGTGTTCTATACGTTCTAGTGTTCTATGCGTTCTAGTGTTCTATACGTTCTAGTGTTCTATACGTTCTAGTGTTCTATGCGTTCTAGTGTTCTATACGTTCTAATGTTCTATGCGTTCTAGTGTTCTATGCGTTCTATGTGTTCTAGTGTTCTATGCGTTCTATACGCCCGGCGGAACATAAATAGTGAAACCCACCCGCCACCCCTGACTACTTAAAATTGTTTCGCTGAACTCACAGGCACAACTCCCTTTTGGCTCCAATCTTATCATATCGCTGTTGCATTTATGTACGTTATTATATTCTGTGTGATGACGCCCTGGAAAGCAACATGCAATAGTCAAGTGTCCGGTGTTTGATATGACTCTCTAGGAGTATGACAGGTGTGGGTGCGGTCAACCAAGGTTGACATGCCATAAAGCACGAACGTCACTGTGAAGATGTTCAAAACATAGTCTGTCAAACTATCAGCTTAGTCAACGTTTCCGAAGAATATCTACCGTCATTGTGACTTCACAATGCAATCCAGAAAATGTGTAACCGTACATCCTGTGCCCAAGTTCAGGAGTTGTTATAAAGCCATTATGATAATAACCGGGAGGGCACATTGCTATACATTGAACATCTACCTTCCAGATGTATTTGGCACCGAGTCGGGAACGGTATATTCCCCAAGTGTTCCATCGCAAGATGGAGCAGCCGCACGATTGTCGACAATTTCATTCCTTTTATAAGGTGAACATTATCTTGTGCCATTGTAAAATTGAGTTATTTACAAGTTGCATTGTAAAGAAAACTGACTGATGCAGCAGATAATAAAGAATATCCATTTACTAGTTTTTCCAAAGATGTGCAGCAGCTGTCAGTCCTTGGACGTTCGTACATTTTCATTTAAAACTGTATCTTCAATCCAGTGCAACCACAACGAGTGTCTCTTTTTTCGGGTGTCCATTCTTCTCGAAAGCTATTGCCATGGAGGCCTTTTTGGTCTTAACTACAGTGGAGCGTTTGAGTGAAAGATTCTCAAGATTCAAAGATGTTCAAAGATTTGTCCATGCAACCTTGTCGTTGTTTGGACCGTCTTTTTTTATCACTCCGGCGCTCCTCCTTGCGGCGAGTTATTCGGCACTCTGCTGCGTGTCGTTCCGGCGGCGGTGGTGCCATTGGGGGCTGGGCGCTCCGGCTTTTCAACCCCGATCTCTGAATTTTATTTTATTTTAAGTTTGAAAAACGCTCCATGACGGAGGAGGGCGGGCCCGTACGCTCGACGCCGTCGCTGCGTTTGGGGGAGAATTTGAACGTGGCAACGCGTTCTAGACGTTCGAGAGACTCTGCAAAAAAAAATTTTTTTTTTTAGACGACGTCTGCCCGGGTTCCGTAGCGATCCCGTTTTCCGCGAAAAGGTGAAACGTGAGACAGTTGAAAAAGGCGAAACGCGAGGCGGACGGTGAGTTTAATCGCGCACGCTACCTAAAAAGGGGACTCTTTTTTTAAAATTTGATTTTTTCGCTGGATAGTGTTAGTGAACGTGCTTGCCTGAAAAAAATTTTGAACTCTGCCGACTTTTTTTTCCGGCGTTTTCCGGCTCTTTAAAAAATGGAGAGATTATGACAAGTGTAGCATTTTTAAGCCGAAACCCGTACGGCCGTCGTGCGTAGAGTTTGAGTGCTAAGTCTTAGATAATTTTCAGGATTGTTCTCCACGTGGTAGAGATGCCTCACGGCGAACTTGACGTAATGAAAACGCCGTGTGGCCCGTAAAACGTCCGTACGGGAACGTCCCATGTTATACTTTCACGGCCGGTAACCGAGTTACCGGTAACGGCGAAGGTATAAAATTTGGCGTGCTTTCCTCTTTTAACATGCTCAACGTCTCCAGAAAATTTCAATACGTAAGTCCTATCCGGTTCGGCGCTACGGGAGGGGGGTCCCGTAATTGCGTACACCCCCCCGTAGAGCCTTCCCGTGACATTTTCAGAACTTCGACCCGAATTTTTCGGAATCTACACCAAAAAGTACATGACATATCAAAGTTTGGATGAAGATGACTTAAGGGTAAATGTTCCGTGGAATGAAATGAGGTGAGCAACAATCAAGGACAAAATACTTGGCACAAAAGGGAAATTCACCGGGGTGTTTTGAAACCACAATCGATTTGTAAGTGCTCTAAAGTAGGTTCGAAGGGTAGAGTTTTAACTCTGAGTTTTAACGCTAGACTTAAGACTTAGGACCTTAGGATCTGAGGATCCAAAAGTTCAAAAATGGTCTAGTAGGGCTTGAAATATAGCCTAGAAACCAATAAATCCCTCCCAGATCGAAATAATCGATGAAATCAAGTTGAGGGCCTAAAATTGACATTCTCGCTCGAACTTCAATTTTCGAAAAATGGTAAATTAGCCAAAAGTGCAAATATATTATGGCACGGATTGAAGAATGACCTTATCTGACAAAATGTCAAAAAAAAACTGTCATCAATTCAACAAGCGTCTAGTTTTGCGGTCGCAGTGACATTGAGGTGAACAGAAATAACCTCATCTGACAAAGTGTCAGGATAAACCGTCATGAATTCGACAAGCGTTCAGTTTGTGTAGCATTTCATTATCACGCTGTCTTACTGGATTTCAAATTTCGAGAATAAGGGTTAGTATTAGCATATTAATAGACACGCACGAAATTATTAGTATAGCTCAATTTACGTCTTCACACATGTTAGGTGTAAAATGTGACTTTGTTAGCTCGAAGATAGTCATGAAAGAGTCTAAACTTTTCACTCGTGATATAGCAACATATCCTACCGCTGCCGAAATTCTTGGCGTATCAAAGACTACAGTAACGTGTCCCATCGTTTGACCTTGTATTTTGTGCACTGTAGTGGCATATCCAGGTCTTAAAGAATAGTACCGATGCCCGTCTTTTATACCCGGAAATACTGGCACTAGTGAATCACAACTGAGTACGAAAACAGTGACTCCAGTAATTGAATGGACCGTGCCTGTCGTGCCGTCGACGTACCTCGTAGTTTTGCACTTGTTCTCTGTAATACAGACCGGCATTCCGAGATGAAGATGCAGTTCTTCTAGATCTTCGTCAAAGAATTCAAAGGGCTTCTGCGACCCAAAGAAGTGTTGAGTGCAAACCTTGTTTATATATTTCTCGACTGCCCTGCTTAATACCAGAAACGTTGTGGTCGGAGTGACATTGAGGTGAGCAGAAATAACCTCATCTGACAAAGTGTCAGGAAAACCGTCATGAATTCTACAAGCGTTCACTAAGTATCGCATTTCTCTACTTTCAACAGACTCCTCAAGTCTCCCTTCGTCATCTTCCACTAAAAACGGCTCAAATGAAACTTTCACTCTATTGAACAGACGACGCTGAGAAATTGACATTTCATTCTCATTGTAGACATGTTCCTCTCCCGCAGTTGCCAACGCAAATCTGTCAAAACGACCATTACGATAATAGTCCAACGCTGTTCTTTGCGAGCGCACATACATTAGTACGGCTCTAGAGAAATGTTCTCTGTTTCCCTCGGACGATAGATGAGCAGAAATTCTATCATCGTTTGACCAAAACTCTCCATTAACAGTACTGGCAGAGGCAAAGTACCTGAGATGTTCAGGCAGTTCTCTGTCTTCCGGAAGAAGAAGATCGTCTAGAGAACGAAAAGGCATAGTACACATTAGCAAGTGAAACGGATTGACCGGATTGAAATATGAACATAATTTTGTCCCGAGCAGAACCAGTGACTTTCGTTTATAGGGCTCAAACTTTTCCGTACAGCTTCGTAAGAATTCAAGAATTGTCATATTTTCTTCATTGGCAGGTCTCTGAATATATTCCGTCACCTGTTTGCACTCGTCGAAATTTTCGAGATATGGAAGGCGTAATTTTTTAGTTATTCCGTATAGAACACTAGAACACTAGAACGTATAGAACACTAGAACGCATAGAACACTAGAACGTATAGAACACTAGAACGTATAGTACACTAGAACGCATAGAACACTAGAACGCATAGAACACTAGAACA